>NC_059476.1:41664255-41969588 GCF_018139145.2 Gymnogyps californianus | reverse complement strand
CCCACTACCCCCTAACACCCCTAACCTACCTAACCCCCCCAACCCCTAACCCCTAACCCCCCCCTAACCCTAACCTAACCCTAACCCCCTACACCCCTAACCCTAAAACCTAACCCCTAACCCCTAACACCTACCCCTATCTCCCTAACCCTGTAACCCGTAACCCCCTAACCCCTAACCCCCTAACCCCCTAAACCCTAACCCTAAACCCCCTAACCACTAAACTCTAACCCCCTAACCCCCTACCCGCTAACTCTAACCCCCTAACCCCCTAACCCCAACCCCCTAAACCCTAACCCCTTAACCCCCTACACCCTAACCCTAACCCTAATCCCCTAAACCCCTAGCCCTAACCCCCTAACACCCTAAACCCCCAAACCCCTAACTCCCTAACCCCCTAACCACTAATGCTAACCGCCTAACCCCCAACCCCTAACCCCCTAAACCCTAACCTAACCCCCTAACCACTAACTCTAACCCTCTAAACCCCCAACACCGCTCGCTCCTTGGGGCAGCCACCCTGTGCCACGTACTCGGAGAGGTCGGGGAGCTCACGGAGGACCTGGGCGGTCAAGCTGGGGACACTGGCAGTCAAGATGGTGTCCTCGCTGTCCCCTAGCCGTGGCACCACCGCTTGGTCCTGGGAGCAGTCGCCGTCCGCCACGTACTCCGAGAAGTCGTGGAGCTCATTGAGGAGAGCGGTGCTGGCGAGGCTGTTGGGGAAATGAGGGACATCAGGGACGGTGTCCTCGCTGTCCCCCAGCCCCGCCGGCATCGCTTGCTCCTTGGGGCAGCCGCCCTGCGCCACGTACTTGGAGAAGTCGGGAAGCTCGTCGAGGAAGGCAGTCAAGTCGGGGACATCGGGGACGCTGTCCTCTCTGTCCCGTAGCCCCGCCACCTGCCGCTCGCTCCTTGGGGCAGCCGCCCTCTGCCACGTACTCGGAGAGGTCGGGGAGGTGGTGGAGGAAGGCGGTGAAGGTGGGGCTGTCGGGGACATCGGGGACGGTGTCCTGGCCGTCCGCGGTGTCGAGCCAGGTGAGCACATGGTTGACGGCGGTGTCCTCTGCCTGGTCAGGAAGGGCCTCGGCGAAGGCGGCCGGCCCCTGCTCGGGCAGATCCGCGGGCTTCCGCGGGGCCGCCGGGGTGGTCACCACTGCTGAAAAAGCAAAGAAAGGCAACCGAGCCCCGGGGCGATGCAAGCTTTCCTTAGCTTGGCCGCCCACCTGTGAGCTCTGCCACCCCCCAAAACTCACCCTTGGGCTTTGGCGTGGTTCTGCCGGTCGGTGGAGCCAGGGCGGGCTGGTGGGGGCTGGCAGCAGGGACGCTGTCCTCGATGGCCGCCCCGTCCTCATTGGAGGCCACCGAGGGCTTCTGGGCACTACCGGGCAGGGTGTGGAGCACAGCGGGGCCCACATGCACCCAATGCTGAGGCGCGGGGCGGCGGGGTGGCGGGGGGCCGGGTCGGGCAGGGAGGTGCAGCGGGCAGGAGCCCGTGGGGTCCAGGGTCTCCCCCTGGACCACGGCCGCCGGCCCCAGCCCCCTTGGCTGGTGGGGCAGCAGCGTCCCCATCACCACGTGCTGTCCCCAGCCATAGGCAGGGGGACTGGGAGCAGGCACGTGTGGGAGCTGCACCCAGCGGGGAGGCTGCACCCCGGCGGGGAGCCGCGCCCCGCGGGGGAGCTGCACCCCAGAGGGGAGCTGCACCAAAGAGGGGAGCTGCACCCCGCGGGGAAGCTGCACCACGGGTGGGAGCTGCACCCCGACGGGGAGCTGCAGCCCGCGGGGGAGCTGCACCAGCCGTCCCGAGGGTCCCAGGGGCCCTGGCACCCCATGCCAGACGCTGGCCTGCACCAGCTGGCCCGTGATGGGGTGGAGCTGGGCAGGCTGAGAGGACAGCGGCAGCCCCGGGACAGAGGGCAGCATGCAGGCACTGACCGGTGGCGGCATGGCCGGAAGGGTGCAGGTCACAGCGGGCACCTGCGATGCCATCGGCAGCTGGAGAGGGAACCTCTCTGTTGGGGGAAGCAAAGAGGGGTGATGAGGTGAGATAGTGGCGGGCAGAGCCGGCTGGGGGGTTACCTGGAGGGCAAGAGCACCAGGAGGAGCGGGAGCCTGCTGCTGTACCTGCCATGGCGGTTGGTCAGTGTGGGCTTTGTTGGGGGCAAAGAGCCTCCGTCCCCATGGCGATGGGTCAGTGTGGGCTTTGTTGGGGCAAAGAGCCTCCGTCCCCATGGCGATGGGTCAGTGTGGGCTTTGTTGGGGGCAAACAGCCTCCGTTCCCATGGCGATGGGTCAGTGTGGGCTTTGTTGGGGCAAAGAGCCTCCGTCCCCATGGCGATGGGTCAGTGTGGGCTTTGTTGGGGCAAAGAGCCTCCGTCCCCATGGCGATCATTCCGCCAGCACCTGCTTCAGCCAGCCTTGCGAGGGTTTGATTTTTTCAGCCCACAGCAACTTCCCATCTCAATGATTTCCTATCCTGATGATGATTTCCTGTGCTGAATGATGGTTTCCCATCGGCACGATGGTTTCCCATCCCAGCGATGATTTCTCAGCCCGTGATGGTTTCCTAGCCCAACGGTTTCCCATGCCCACGATTTCCCATCCCAAGCATGATTTTGGGGGGGAGGTGAATTTCCTGTGCAAGGGGAAGGGATGGGGCCGGCACGGTGGCCCTGCGATGCCGACATGTGTGTGCTGCCCCATCGTGCCGTGGTGGTGGGGATGGGGGGGGTTGGGGTGCTTTTGCGTTGTTTTTGTCCTCCCCTCTCTGTCCCGGGGGGGCAACTGCTGCCCGCAACTGTGGTGGAACGGGTGCTGGTACCGTGCGGCCATGATGGGGAGCTGTCACGAAAATTTGGCAGCTGGCCCGTGCCGACCGAGGAGAGAGGCAGGGATGCAAAGTATAGCATTACAAGAGGAATTCTTGCATTCGTGCGCATGAGCTGTCCCATTTGAACTGGGGCACCGCGAATGCAGTTTCACACATGGTTCTTACACCTTTCAGGTGTTCAGGTCCAAAGCAATTTGACCAGTCGCTGCTTAACACACACACACGCACACACAGGCACACACAGGCACATGCACACGCTGCTGTTCTGCAAAGCAACTCTAGTTCTGTGGCGTTGTCATCCATCTGCTTCTTTCTTGATCCAGACGACCCTGGAGTCGGTCTTGCTGCAGTTCCTTCTCTCTGATGCCAGAGAAGGGGGGCGTTTCACGGTGGTGTGGGACGGTCTGGGGTGCTGGCGGGATCTGGGTAGTGCAGGGGTAGTGGCGGGCGAGGATCCCCGGTCCGGGGAGGGGGGCAGTGCTGTTTGTTCCCCTCCATTGGAGCTGAAGGGCTGTGCTATAGCCTTCGCGAAAAGAGAACTTGAGTTTCTGGGTGTGTTTGTCACGCTGCAGTGCTTTGCCCCAGTCTCACGTTTTCCGGTCAGTCCTGGAAACCGTCAGCTGAACAGTCCCAAAGCAGTGAGGGCGTGAGCGCGTTCTGGTTTGGCTCGGTGTAACTTGTGTGTCAGTGTGCGTCTGCCTTTGCGCGTTGCCTGCGTCTTTCTGTTTGAAGGGCTGACCTTTGGGAGGTTCTGCAGCATGGACTTCTTGTGCATCCCCAGCCTACACCCAAAAGAGGAGGAGGAGGAGGAGGAGGAGGTGCGTGCTATCTTCCAAAGTATTACACTTCTGGACGCCAAGCCGACTTTTTGCGCGCCAACAACTGCTCCGCTGTGCTTCTTGGCCAGCGCTGGGAAAGAGAGCCAGAGAGAGCCAGGGCACGAGTGGCGCCTTGGAGGTGCAAGAGCAGCAGGCGAGAACGGAGCCAAAAGGGCCCCGAGGAGCCCTGACAAGGGGCTCTGCTCAATGCTACACAGGACAAGAAGCAAGCCCCAAGGGGGGCCAGCCTTGGGGCCCACCCTGGCACGCCACAAAGCTTCCTTCCCCCGCAGGCGGGGCACCAGGGCCACCTTCGTGGAGCACGAGCAGCAGGCACCTACTCAGAATGGCCTGTCCTGCTTTCGGCTGCGAGAGAGTTCATTGTCTTCCTAGGAGCTGGTACAGTGCTGTCTTTGGGATTTAGGGGGAGAAGACTGTTGAGAACACACTCATGTTTTAGTTGTTACTAAGTAGCGCTTCTCTGAAGTCAAGGAGTTTTCACTTTCCCATGCTCTGCTAGCAAGCAGGTGTACAAGAAGCTGGGAGGGAGCATAGCCAGGGCAGCTGACCCCAACTAGCCAAAGGGCTATTCCATACCATGGAACGTCATGCCCAGTAGAGAAAGAGGGGGGAGTTGGCCGGGAGGCGCGGATTGCTGCTGGGGCATCGCTCAGCGGCTGGTGAGCAATTGCGTTGTGCATCCCTTGCCTTTTCTTGGGGTTCTTTCCTTTTGGGTTGTATTCCTTTTCCTTACAGTTCTTGGTACTATATTATTATTGTTATTCTTAGTTAGGAGTGTATTTTCTTTTAGTTTAGTGATTCAACTGTTCTTATCTCCACCCATGACTTTTACTTTTTGTTTCCCCCCTCCTCCCCACCCCACTACCAGGGGGAGGGGGAAGCGGCTGCGTGCTGCTTCCTTGCTGGCTGGGCTTAAACCACCACGGGGCCCAAAGGAGCCCTGCAAGGGGCCGTGCCCAATGCTGCAGAGGAAGGCAAAAAACCCCCGCAGACACTTGCTAGCCCACCGCGGGGGAAAAAAAGCCTTCCTCCCCCCACCTGCAGGGCACAACAGGCCATCTTCGTGGGGCATGAGCAGCAGGCAGTAGCCTAGCCAAAAGGGACCGCAGGAGCCCTGACAAGTGCTCATGCTCAGTGCTCCAGAGGAAGGCAAAAAACCCCCGGGGAGCAGTGCCAATCTGCCCCGGGGGAAAATTCCTTCCTGACCCCACAGCTGCCGATCGGCTATTCCCTCAGCACGCGAGCAAGACCTGCTTCCTCCTCCCACAGCCTGCTCACGCCTCCCAGCACGTGCCCAAGCCCTAGTCTTCCTCACTCGGCAGCCACCTCAGGCAGGGGCTTCCCAGAGGGGCCACGTGCCCCCGGCCTCATCCACCTTGGCGGCAAGAAGCCTTCCCGTGCCTGCCAGGACACCAGGGGGGGCTCCAAAGCGCTGCCACCCCTGCCCACACCTCTGCATCCCCTTTCTTACGGCTGCTGACCCTGCCTCTGCAGGGCAGGAGGACAGAGAGCTCTGCCGCGCTCCTCAGCTGCTCCTCCAGAAGCCATTCCCTTGCTCTTGCCACTGGGCTTGCTGGTTCCTCTCATCTCCTCAGGAGCTGGCGCCTGTTCCCTGAGGGCTCAAGCAGGATTGCCATCCATCAGACGGGCTTGGAAGGGGGCCCCGCCAGCAGCTGCCCTTGCAGCGCAGAACCTCCAGCAGCCTCCTCCAGCCTCCAGTCTTCCTCCCTCCAAGGCATTCCACCGCCTCCTCAAGGACTTCCTCTCGGATGCCTGCGGGCTGCCTGCCGCGCAGGCTGGCCGCGGCACAGGGGACGATGCCCCCTTTTATCCTGCCCCGGGGCATTGTGACTGCCGCCTTGCCGGGTGCTGGCACTGTGACACGGGGGGGACGGGGCCCCCATGCGCAGCCCCGCCCGCCGCCCCTCCGCCCAGCACCCTTCGCAGGAAGCCCTTTGGGCTGCTGGCCCCGACGCAGTCCCCGGGCCCACGAGGCCCAGGGGGATGGCCCTGCCCTTGCTGGCCATGCCCTGCGCACAGCTGAAGCCACCTGCCAATGGCGGTGGCATGAAATTACTGAGGAGCTTCTTCAGCTCCAAAGGAACTGCCTTTGTTGCTTTTCAAGGAAGAAAAGAAGCGACGAAAAGCAAGCCTCTAGCACACGCTTGGTAATTCATCCGTCTGCAAAACTGCTGCAATGAGGGCAGAAAGCTGCCAGGCTATGTCTAGGCACTGAAAGAATCACAACCTTTGGATGCCAGCTCTCTGTGAAGAGACAGGCCCTCCTCGCCCGTGTCCACACGGGCGTCTGATGGAGCAGCAGGCAGAGTGAGGCTAGAGATGCACTCCCTTGCCAGGACTGCCCCCTCTCCAGAGGGCTCTTGCGAAAAAGACAGACTGTCAGGAGCAACGACTTCAAACCGGATCTCATTGCCCACCTAAAATCTGGGCTTTGAGTCCTGCTTCAAAACGCACCGGGAGCCAGTGCATTTTCAGACCATGCTTGCCTCTTTGCAAAGGGCCCTGCAAGGCAAAGGGATGCTGAAATACCCCAGCCGGAAACAAGGAGCTCTAGCTGGACTAATTACATTCCCATGGAGTGCTGTATCTGGCAACAATCCAGACTGGAAGGCTCAAATGCCTCGACAATTGCACTGACTGCCACATCAAAAAACACAGGTCACGTCTTTTACTCTTTTAGGCTTTAGCCAATGCAGATGCCTAGTTTTTTGGAAGCGCAGGGGTAACTTGCCTGCCTTCTTGCTTTAACAATCCTTTCGGGTTTTTCTTTTCTTCTTTTCTCTTTTCTTTCCTTCTCTTTTCTTCTTGTCCTTGCCCTGCCTCGCCTCGCCCCGCCCTGCCCCACCTCCTCCCCCCTTTGCCCTTTGCCCTTGCCCTTGCCTTTTTCAGTTTCGCACTGGGGCCAGATCTTGCGTTTAGAGCTCAGCCCAAGTGCCTTGCAGCCACACCACACACAAGACATCGAAAGCTTCTCCCTCTCCCTCGCATTCCTCCTCCCACCTCCCCACACCGCGCACACGCCTCTCTCTTACATGCCGTCTGCATTGCCAGCCACTGCCTGAACGCTCAGTTACCCTTTACTAATTCCATACGAAGAACAGCTTTTTCTCCACTTTTACCGGCAATTAGGAAGGGCTTGCTGTGCTCTCTGAGTAAGGAAGGACTTTGCAAAAGAGTTACAAAAGAAACGTGCAACACAATCGTGTAAACTCACCTCATCTGCATTAAGCACGCTTCCACGGGGCTTCGCATGTCCAAACACTCAAAAGGGAATGGTAACACACGATGTCATGGCCAAAGCCAATAGGTTCTGGAAATTGTGAAAACAAATAGGGAAAGATTCTTAGGACTGCATTTAAGGAATCAAGACTTGGAACACGGGCTCCTTCTCATGCTCCCAGCCGACAGGCACCTCTATTGCTGGCAATAGAAAGGGGGTTTAGCTAGCGCATACTTCAACTGCCTTTGGTTTTTCCGCTACCCGCACATGAACTAGAAGAAAAACGGAAGGAAATCCAGTGCGGTAACACCAGCACGGCTGAAATAGGCTTGCCAATACCCTGCCCTGCCCTGCCCTGCCCTGCCCTGCCCTGCCCTTCTTCCTCCCTTCCCCTTCTTTTCCCCTCCCGTCCCAAGGAGTCAAATCATGGGGAGACTCTTAGTGCCGTCAATTGCCACGGCCTTTGCAGCTCCAAAACCACTTGCAAGGACACACCTCACAAAGGTTACAATTGCTAACAGGATTTTATTGCAGTTTTCTCAAGCTCTTTCCCAGCAGATGCTCACAAGCAGCAAGAGGGGGCGCACGTCTAGCCAGGAGCAGGCTGATGCAATCCTCACTTGAGCTTGGAAAAACAGCACTTGAAGCCTGGCAAAGGCAAGCCAGAGCCACAGAAAGTCGCAAATCCCCTACGTCGTGTGCAGAGCCGGACGCAGGATTCTTATGCTTCAGAAAATATTAACCTTTGCCAGAAACAGGGAAGCAGGCAACTGACCGATGCACAAAGAAGGTGCTCTCGAGGACAAACGGAAACCTTGTAGCAATGCCATTTTTCTCTCTCTTTTCGCAGAAGGAATTTTTGTCATGTGAATTTTTATCTTGGCATCCAAAAAACCCCCAAACGTTCCCTCACCTAGTTTATAAGTAGTTCTTCTCCTGTGTTTCTAAATTCTTTTTTTGTTGCAGCCTGGGAGAAGAAAGGACTCTCATCAATGTCACCTCTCCCTTAGGACGAAAAGCTCAAAGACTAGGGCAGCAGGAATACAGGCCGAGCAGTCCCTGTTTCCTGAAGAGCGAGAAGTTGAAGAATGAGCATCGGCACCGATCACACCCAAAAGAGGAGGAGGAGGAGGAGGAGGAGGTGCGTGCTATCTTCCAAAGTATTACACTTCTGGACGCCAAGCCGACTTTTTGCGCGCCAACAACTGCTCCGCTGTGCTTCTTGGCCAGCGCTGGGAAAGAGAGCCAGAGAGAGCCAGGGCACGAGTGGCGCCTTGGAGGTGCAAGAGCAGCAGGCGAGAACGGAGCCAAAAGGGCCCCGAGGAGCCCTGACAAGGGGCTCTGCTCAATGCTACACAGGACAAGAAGCAAGCCCCAAGGGGGGCCAGCCTTGGGGCCCACCCTGGCACGCCACAAAGCTTCCTTCCCCCGCAGGCGGGGCACCAGGGCCACCTTCGTGGAGCACGAGCAGCAGGCACCTACTCAGAATGGCCTGTCCTGCTTTCGGCTGCGAGAGAGTTCATTGTCTTCCTAGGAGCTGGTACAGTGCTGTCTTTGGGATTTAGGGGGAGAAGACTGTTGAGAACACACTCATGTTTTAGTTGTTACTAAGTAGCGCTTCTCTGAAGTCAAGGAGTTTTCACTTTCCCATGCTCTGCTAGCAAGCAGGTGTACAAGAAGCTGGGAGGGAGCATAGCCAGGGCAGCTGACCCCAACTAGCCAAAGGGCTATTCCATACCATGGAACGCATGCCCAGTAGAGAAAGAGGGGGGAGTTGGCCGGGAGGCGCGGATTGCTGCTGGGGCATCGCTCAGCGGCTGGTGAGCAATTGCGTTGTGCATCCCTTGCCTTTTCTTGGGGGTTCTTTCCTTTTGGGTTGTATTCCTTTTCCTTACAGTTCTTGGTACTATATTATTATTGTTATTCTTAGTTAGGAGTGTATTTTCTTTTAGTTTAGTGATTAAACTGTTCTTATCTCCACCCATGACTTTTACTTTTTGTTTCCCCCCTCCTCCCCACCCCACTACCAGGGGGAGGGGGAAGCGGCTGCGTGCTGCTTCCTTGCTGGCTGGGCTTAAACCACCACGGGGCCCAAAGGAGCCCTGCAAGGGGCCGTGCCCAATGCTGCAGAGGAAGGCAAAAAACCCCCGCAGACACTTGCTAGCCCACCGCGGGGGAAAAAAAGCCTTCCTCCCCCACCTGCAGGGCACAACAGGCCATCTTCGTGGGGCATGAGCAGCAGGCAGTAGCCTAGCCAAAAGGGACCGCAGGAGCCCTGACAAGTGCTCATGCTCAGTGCTCCAGAGGAAGGCAAAAAACCCCCGGGGAGCAGTGCCAATCTGCCCCGGGGGAAAATTCCTTCCTGACCCCACAGCTGCCGATCGGCTATTCCCTCAGCACGCGAGCAAGACCTGCTTCCTCCTCCCACAGCCTGCTCACGCCTCCCAGCACGTGCCCAAGCCCTAGTCTTCCTCACTCGGCAGCCACCTCAGGCAGGGGCTTCCCAGAGGGGCCACGTGCCCCCGGCCTCATCCACCTTGGCGGCAAGAAGCCTTCCCGTGCCTGCCAGGACACCAGGGGGGGCTCCAAAGCGCTGCCACCCCTGCCCACACCTCTGCCTCCCCTTTCTTACGGCTGCTGACCCTGCCTCTGCAGGGCAGGAGGACAGAGAGCTCTGCCGCGCTCCTCAGCTGCTCCTCCAGAAGCCATTCCCTTGCTCTTGCCACTGGGCTTGCTGGTTCCTCTCATCTCCTCAGGAGCTGGCGCCTGTTCCCTGAGGGCTCAAGCAGGATTGCCATCCATCAGACGGGCTTGGAAGGGGGCCCCGCCAGCAGCTGCCCTTGCAGCGCAGAACCTCCAGCAGCCTCCTCCAGCCTCCAGTCTTCCTCCCTCCAAGGCATTCCACCGCCTCCTCAAGGACTTCCTCTCGGATGCCTGCGGGCTGCCTGCCGCGCAGGCTGGCCGCGGCACAGGGGACGATGCCCCCTTTTATCCTGCCCCGGGGCATTGTGACTGCCGCCTTGCCGGGTGCTGGCACTGTGACACGGGGGGGACGGGGCCCCCATGCGCAGCCCCGCCCGCCGCCCCTCCGCCCAGCACCCTTCGCAGGAAGCCCTTTGGGCTGCTGGCCCCGACGCAGTCCCCGGGCCCACGAGGCCCAGGGGGATGGCCCTGCCCTTGCTGGCCATGCCCTGCGCACAGCTGAAGCCACCTGCAATGGCGGTGGCATGAAATTACTGAGGAGCTTCTTCAGCTCCAAAGGAACTGCCTTTGGTTGCTTTTCAAGGAAGAAAAGAAGCGACGAAAAGCAAGCCTCTAGCACACGCTTGGTAATTCATCCGTCTGCAAAACTGCTGCAATGAGGGCAGAAAGCTGCCAGGCTATGTCTAGGCACTGAAAGAATCACAACCTTTGGATGCCAGCTCTCTGTGAAGAGACAGGCCCTCCTCGCCCGTGTCCACACGGGCGTCTGATGGAGCAGCAGGCAGAGTGAGGCTAGAGATGCACTCCCTTGCCAGGACTGCCCCCTCTCCAGAGGGCTCTTGCGAAAAAGACAGACTGTCAGGAGCAACGACTTCAAACCGGATCTCATTGCCCACCTAAAATCTGGGCTTTGAGTCCTGCTTCAAAACGCACCGGGAGCCAGTGCATTTTCAGACCATGCTTGCCTCTTTGCAAAGGGCCCTGCAAGGCAAAGGGATGCTGAAATACCCCAGCCGGAAACAAGGAGCTCTAGCTGGACTAATTACATTCCCATGGAGTGCTGTATCTGGCAACAATCCAGACTGGAAGGCTCAAATGCCTCGACAATTGCACTGACTGCCACATCAAAAAACACAGGTCACGTCTTTTACTCTTTTAGGCTTTAGCCAATGCAGATGCCTAGTTTTTGGAAGCGCAGGGGTAACTTGCCTGCCTTCTTGCTTTAACAATCCTTTCGGGTTTTTCTTTTCTTCTTTTCTCTTTTCTTTCCTTCTCTTTTCTTCTTGTCCTTGCCCTGCCTCGCCTCGCCCCGCCCTGCCCCACCTCCTCCCCCCTTTGCCCTTTGCCCTTGCCCTTGCCTTTTTCAGTTTCGCACTGGGGCCAGATCTTGCGTTTAGAGCTCAGCCCAAGTGCCTTGCAGCCACACCACACACAAGACATCGAAAGCTTCTCCCTCTCCCTCGCATTCCTCCTCCCACCTCCCCACACCGCGCACACGCCTCTCTCTTACATGCCGTCTGCATTGCCAGCCACTGCCTGAACGCTCAGTTACCCTTTACTAATTCCATACGAAGAACAGCTTTTTCTCCACTTTTACCGGCAATTAGG
The DNA here is from genome assembly GCF_018139145.2 of Gymnogyps californianus. NCBI lineage: Eukaryota > Metazoa > Chordata > Aves > Accipitriformes > Cathartidae > Gymnogyps > Gymnogyps californianus. Next base: position 41,958,367 of record NC_059476.1, on the reverse strand, counting down.
AAGGGCTTGCTGTGCTCTCTGAGTAAGGAAGGACTTTGCAAAAGAGTTACAAAAGAAACGTGCAACACAATCGTGTAAACTCACCTCATCTGCATTAAGCACGCTTCCACGGGGCTTCGCATGTCCAAACACTCAAAAGGGAATGGTAACACACGATGTCATGGCCAAAGCCAATAGGTTCTGGAAATTGTGAAAACAAATAGGGAAAGATTCTTAGGACTGCATTTAAGGAATCAAGACTTGGAACACGGGCTCCTTCTCATGCTCCCAGCCGACAGGCACCTCTATTGCTGGCAATAGAAAGGGGGTTTAGCTAGCGCATACTTCAACTGCCTTTGGTTTTTCCGCTACCCGCACGTGAACTAGAAGAAAAACGGAAGGAAATCCAGTGCGGTAACACCAGCACGGCTGAAATAGGCTTGCCAATACCCTGCCCTGCCCTGCCCTGCCCTGCCCTGCCCTTCTTCCTCCCTTCCCCTTCTTTTCCCCTCCCGTCCCAAGGAGTCAAATCATGGGGAGACTCTTAGTGCCGTCAATTGCCACGGCCTTTGCAGCTCCAAAACCACTTGCAAGGACACACCTCACAAAGGTTACAATTGCTAACAGGATTTTATTGCAGTTTTCTCAAGCTCTTTCCCAGCAGATGCTCACCAGCAGCAAGAGGGGGCGCACGTCTAGCCAGGAGCAGGCTGATGCAATCCTCACTGGAGCTTGGAAAAACAGCACTTGAAGCCTGGCAAAGGCAAGCCAGAGCCACAGAAAGTCGCAAATCCCCTACGTCGTGTGCAGAGCCGGACGCAGGATTCTTATGCTTCAGAAAATATTAACCTTTGCCAGAAACAGGGAAGCAGGCAACTGACCGATGCACAAAGAAGGTGCTCTCGAGGACAAACGGAAACCTTGTAGCAATGCCATTTTTCTCTCTCTTTTCGCAGAAGGAATTTTTGTCATGTGAATTTTTATCTTGGCATCCAAAAAACCCCCAAACGTTCCCTCACCTAGTTTATAAGTATTTCTTCTCCTGTGTTTCTAAATTCTTTTTTTGTTGCAGCCTGGGAGAAGAAAGGACTCTCATCAATGTCACCTCTCCCTTAGGATGAAAAGCTCAAAGACTAGGGCAGCAGGAATACAGGCCGAGCAGTCCCTGTTTCCTGAAGAGCGAGAAGTTGAAGAATGAGCATCGGCACCCATCACACCCAAAAGAGGAGGAGGAGGAGGAGGAGGAGGTGCGTGCTATCTTCCAAAGTATTACACTTCTGGACGCCAAGCCGACTTTTTGCGCGCCAACAACTGCTCCGCTGTGCTTCTTGGCCAGCGCTGGGAAAGAGAGCCAGAGAGAGCCAGGGCACGAGTGGCGCCTTGGAGGTGCAAGAGCAGCAGGCGAGAACGGAGCCAAAAGGGCCCCGAGGAGCCCTGACAAGGGGCTCTGCTCAATGCTACACAGGACAAGAAGCAAGCCCCAAGGGGGGCCAGCCTTGGGGCCCACCCTGGCACGCCACAAAGCTTCCTTCCCCCGCAGGCGGGGCACCAGGGCCACCTTCGTGGAGCACGAGCAGCAGGCACCTACTCAGAATGGCCTGTCCTGCTTTCGGCTGCGAGAGAGTTCATTGTCTTCCTAGGAGCTGGTACAGTGCTGTCTTTGGGATTTAGGGGGAGAAGACTGTTGAGAACACACTCATGTTTTAGTTGTTGCTAAGTAGCGCTTCTCTTACTCTGGACCATCTACGAACACTCCCTTTTCATTCCCTCCAGGGCAGATGAAGAGTGACTCCTTTTGAGGTAAAGAAAGGCAGGAGACTGGTCTCCCCCACATCACACACCTCAGTGCAGGTGAGACATTTGTCTCTGTCAAACCAAGTTGTCTCGAGTTCCCTTTCTAGTCAATGGAGAGAAAGAAGTTGTCTCAAGGGAGGTGTCTGGAGATCTTTTCCTGGTGACCAGCGAATGCTCCAGAAGGCTCCCAGAGGTTGGGTCCCGTTTCCGAGCAGCATATGGGTACTTCAGCTGCCCCAGGGCACCTGAGACAGCAAGAGCTGACAGAGGTGGGCCAAGGAATTAATGAAATGAATTTGCTCCATCCCCCTGCCAGGGACTCAGAGGTGGCTGACCAGCCTGCAGTTCCCTGCATGCTCCTTCTTGCCCGAATTGAAAATGGGGGCAATGTTGGTCTTTTTCCACCTCCAGAGAACTCCTTGTTTGCCCTGGCATTTCAAAGATGATCAAGAGCAGCCTTGCAATGACACCAGCCAGCTCCCCCACACCCTTGGGCACATGCCCTCTGCTCCCATGGACCTGGGTGTGCCCAACTGGCTTCAGTGCCCCCGAGACACAGCTGCTGCTGCCATGGGTGCAGCCTTGCTAGCACAGCTGTTGATAGGAGGCTCGAGGACCAGGGAGGCCTGGGGGCACACCTTCCCAGCAGAAAACAATGGGAAACCAAGGAGTTCCCCAGCCTTTTCCAGCTCTTGTCACTCCATGCCCTGCCCCATTGAGCCATGAGACTGTCTTCTCCACAGCTGACTCCTTGTGCTGCCAGTGAACTTACAGAAGGCCTTCTGGGTGCTAGCCCTCTTCTTGCTAGTTGGAGCCCCAGCTGAGCTTTGGCTTTCCTGCCTCCATCCCTCTACCCCAAGGCCAGGTTTCCATCTGCCTCCCAGACAACCTGTTCCCTCTTCCAACCTTGTGCAATGCCTTCTGGTGTTTGAACTCTTCAGCCAGAAGATCCCCGTTCATCCCCACCAGCCTCCAGCTAGGCCCTGCTCGACTCCCACAACATCACACTGATGTGTTTCTGATGGGTTTTGATGTTGTTGCCCCTGAAGATGCAAGAGGGCTCCGTGGATCTTGGGTCTCCAGGATCCTGCCAAGCAGATGCTGAACCAGCTGAAATTTGCTCTCCTGTAGTCCAAGGCTGTGAGTCTGCTGTTGGTCTTTTTTCTCTGCCATGGTCCTGCAGCCATGGCTGCCCTCAGCATTGACATCCTCCTCCAGTTTGGCATTGTTTGTGAGTCAGAGTCCAGCCCTAGTCAGTCATGGACTGCCTGTGTGAAAAAAGGGAGGGCTGAGGCAGGTGGAAGGGACGTGTCTGGGTGCTGGCTCTGAGGACTCCTCTGTTACAGCCACCAACCTGCTGTGGCAGGCAGGAGGGCAGGCCACGCTCATGGACACCCTGCTCAGCCCTGTCTCCTCTGGAGCAGACCTGACACCAAGCAGCATGTCACCTCAGAACCACACCTGGGCCTTCAACTTGGAGGGGTTCACCTGGAAAGGAGAGCCCAGGAGGAGCTAAGAGCCAGGCTGTGTGGGGGCTGATCGGGTGCCTGGAGGCCAGGACAAGGAAGGAACCAAGGGATTTAAAAGTGCTGCGAGGATCAATTCCAGTGAAGGAGGGTCAAGACCCCCTGTCAGCTCTAAGAGGAGCCTCGAGGAGCAAGAGTGGAAAGACACCCAAAGAGGGGTTGTCTAAAGCAAGGGCAGACAAATTCCCAGTGAAGAGTCCATGGGACATGGGAATGCACCACAAGGAGAAACTCCTTGCTGTCCACAAACAGCAGGCATGGATTGAAGAGTCACCGGTGGCGTTCAGCTGCCCTGATGCCCAAACCAACAAGGAGGAGCTTCAGGGTGCAGACCATGGCCTTTGAGGTGGTTAAAGCTGGATGCAATGAGCTTCAGGGGGAATGTAGAGCTGTCTGAGGCAGTGCCTCCAGGCTCGCCTTACAGTCAAATGAGTGGAGGAGATGTTCACCTGACTTGCCTTAGCTGCTCACATACAACACAGGAGGATTCTTGCCCCATAAACATCTGATCTCTCCTATGCTGGTCAGATATGGGACCAGAGATCATAGGATGACATGGTTATTCAGGTTGGAGTAGACCTTTGGAGGTCTGCACTCCAACCTTCTACTCAATGCAGCGTCAGATCTGGTTTCTCAGTGCTTGATCCATTTGGGTCTTGAAAACCTCCAAGGATGGAGGTTTGCCGCATGTCCCAAGACCGGTCCAGGGGTTCTCCCTGTTCCCCAGCTCAGCCACAAGTCCCACATCTGGCTCCTTCCAGCAGGATTTTGGAAAGCCTGTTCCCAGCTGCAAGCGCCTGGTCAAAGGCTTGGGGCAGAAACAGCCCCCTCCCCGAGGGCCCCAGTCCCCAGCTGGCCTCTGCCCCCAAACTACTCAAACTTCCAAACAGGCTCTCCTTCTAACTGAATTATCTGCAGTTTTAAGAAAAGAAACCATATACTTCCAGATTCAGTAGTCTAAGTCTTTGAGAGGGCGATTTGGGCTTTAATTCCAGAACAAAAGAATTTCCATTACAGAATCTCAGCCACCACCTCCATGATCATCTTGTCAGTGACACACAAACTCTGCGTTGCAAAAAATCTAACGGCTAATAAAAAGTATCCTCTCCTCCCCAAATCTTTGTTTCCTCAGACCCTCAAACTACCACAGTAATCATCATACTACTTATTCTGTAATTACTACCAATCTGAAACCCCTCCAAAGCATTATTCACTGACGTGACTGACAGCACTGGCGAGTCCTTTTGCCTCTGTGACTGAGCACCTCTACATGGATGTCTCTGCCTGACAGAGAAGACTGGCCCGAAAAAAATATCTTACTTTGTCCTGGCTCTAGTGAAAGCAAGGAGTTTATGACCGTGACTACAAAGAAGTTTACGAGAAAGTAGGACAGCAGAAGAGGCAGAAAAGGTGATGTGTCTCACCCACCACTAATTTCAGAGGAAGTTTCAAGGGTTTTTCTTTTTTTTTTTTTTAATCACTGCCCAGCATAAGGGAAAAAACACACACCTGCTGTTTAAGGAGAACTGAAAACTACAAGAGTAAGACTATCAAGTCTGTGTAATTGCACTTCTTTCCAGGACACATTGGTCTGGTTTTTTTTTAAATCTCAGTGGAGAGCTTTACCTGAAAATCACTGAGTTCTGATATGGGAATAGCAAAACGTCCTCTGTAAATCTTTGAATAGAGTACATTGAGGGAAACTGTTCATATAAACTGTAATTGACATGTTTCTGCTGTCAAAGATTATAATGCTTTTGAGTATCTTCACCATCCTCATCTTCTTTCCCTTCACTTTCTTCTGATGACACTACAACTACTGTACCTCAACATAACGTTAAACTGTTCAAGTACTCCTGCAAATCATATAAAATCCAAAATGTCCCTACACAGATGCCTATAGGTTTTGCTATTACCATCACGTTAACGACACAATCGGTCCTGCCAAACCTACAACCTGCAAAACCTGAAGACAATCAGCTCACAGGCACATACGTATCGATCTTGTTCTGTCCTTGCCAAAACTGCTGGGTGACTTGTCATCAGCCTCCGTGACTGACAGCAGGCAAGACTCTCTCATTTGGCTTATCTCTGATGTAGCCCTAGGAAAACAGCTATTTCATAGATGGCCTTCAAGTCATGTCTTGTTATCTTGGGAAAGTGTTATTTCCCAGTGAGTACCAAGACAACAGCTCTTAATTATATGTCCCAAGAGCCGCTTCCACCGACAGTCCTCTGCTACCCACCAACAGGAACAGCACTGTCCTCTCCCCTACTCATCTCCATGCTCGGGAGGAGCTGTTCACATACCCCTGGCAGCCTGCCTTGCTGCCTGCTCTGCTGCTCACGGCCATGAGAACTGTCACGCTACCGTTTGTCATGGCTTAACCCCAGCCAGTAAACAAGCACCACGCAGCCGCTTGCTCACTCACTCCTCCCCCTCCCAGTGGGATGGGGAGGAGAACTGGGAAAAAAAGTAAAAGTTGTGGGTTGAGATAAGAACAGTTTAACAATTAAAATAAAATAACATATAATAATAATAATAATAATAATAAAAATGTAATGACAATATTAATAACTTTAATGAAAAGGAATATAACAAAAAGAGAGAAACTAGACCCAAGAAAAGACAAGTGATGCACAATGCTTTGCTCACCACCCGCTGACCGATGCTCCAGCAGCGATCCGCCCCTCCGGCCAACTCCCCCCAGTTTACGGACTGAGCATGATGTTCAAAGGCTAGTTCGGGTCAGCTGCCCTGGCCATGCTCCCTCCCAGCTTCTTGTACACCTGCTTGCTGGCAGAGCATGGGAAACTGAAAAATCCTGAACTTAAGAGAAGCGCTACTTAGCAACAACTAAAACATCAGCATGTTATCAACATTATTCTCACACTAAATCCAAAACACACTGTGCCAGCTACTAGGAAGAAAAGGAACTCTATCCCAGCCGAAACCAGATCACTGTTCTCATTCTGAGTGACACTGCCCATTTCTTTATATTCACACCTGCCTACAGCCAGCTGTTGCCTTCTATCTCCTAAGCATTTTGGAAAAGCACTCTTTTTTGTTCTGAATACCTGCTTTGATCTCACTACAGTACAGGCACAGATTACATGGCTATGGCTGGTAAAGTCATAGCAACACACAATTGTGCAGGGAGGAAAAATACCCAGTGGTTCAGCTCATTTCAATTGTTCCAGACAAGGCTTTTGGCTAGAACAGAGTTGAGAAAATTTAAAACCAGAACTAACCTGTACTCCCATCTTGATTGGCAGCTCTTTCTTCATCAGTTCTTTGCATCTCTTTCTTTCCTCGGGAGTACATAGCAAGACTTTCCTCATTCAAAGAAACAAGAAAGATCAGTCACAAATATGCAGAAAACCTGACATCCACATACTTGCTGCCCACACAGTACCATTATCAAGGCCCTGCTCATACAGAAAAGATCAAAACAATGTACAGTTTTCCTACGCAGGAAGCAACTAAGGATCAACTGAATACAACCGTCTCTTGTTACCTATTTTCACAAGAGGCACATGCTGCTTCAGCTTCTCTCTTTCACTCTGTTGCCTATGAGAAAATGGAAGCATGTTTTATTGAAGAAGGAAACCTTGAATCAGAAAGTCAGTTCATGGCCTCATTTGCCTCTCTATTCACACTCCTAGTTATGGTTACAGAAGTGATTAGCAAAGCAAAACAGCACACCTCAAGAGATCCTGTAACTACTTCAGTCTGTCTGTCTTTTTCACCCCCGAGTTCCCAACGCACCAAGGCAGGAGCAGGCAGGGCAGTCGTGTGCTCAGGTTGCACTGGGGAGGAGAGAGCACGAACAGCACTCTGGCACCCAGGATTAGTAACAAGAATTTCTGCTCTGAACTGGGGCTTACTCCATGTGCAAGTACAGCACTGATCCAGACACGAAACTGAGGGTGTCAGTTAATCCCAGGTCCCACATACACTGTACCTTCTTCCATCGCCTCCTCCTGATGAATTGTTTTCCAGTCGCTTCCATCTCATCGCAACTTAGATAACTGCACCCTGGCTCAGGGCTGACTGGGGGAACTTCTCAGTGCATTAACTTTCCTTCAGGCTTGGTACGAGCATGAGGCTTCATCCCTTTGCCTTCACCCCCAGCAGAAAGTGGGCAAGTGGCAGGTTTGCAAGTGGTTTGATGGAACTGAGCTTGGACACCTCCCAGAGACTAAAAACCAACCAAAGAAAAAGCCCAGAGAAACTGCGTTAGAAAGTACCAGAAAGAAACATCAGGGCTGACCAACGTCTAAGACACAGGGGTCTCGCATTTTGGAGACTGGAGCTCCCAACAGACTCGCTCTTTGAATGGCAACATCCTGAAGCTTTTGATCCTGACAGAAATATTACAGGCTGCCCCCATCTCTACTTTGCACTTGCCTGAAGCGTTTGCTTGTCCACCTCCAGTTGTCTTCCGTGCTTACAAAGTATGTTTAATCTGCAAAACAGTCAGTACTACAAACTGGCAGCCAAATGCCTCTTCTCTCAAAGATGTGAAAGCTGCAGTTAAAGACGACACAGGTACCATGACAAGCTTTCCGGGCTGCTTAGGTTTCAAAGAGCAAAGTCTTCTGAATCTCTGCTTTCCAGCTGCTGCAACAGCTGGAGAAAGGTCAGGTTTTGATCACCTGGATGATCAATGCTAACTGCCACAATCCAGTACAGGACGTTACACCTCAGGCTTCAGATTTTGAGCCCAGCTCAAAGGACCGGATAACCTGTCTCCTGCCATTGGGCTGACTGCAGTATTGCACATCCCCTGGCTTCTCAAGCTCTTCCCCAGCAATCTCCTCCTGGCCACTCTGCTATAGGCCCTATATGGTCTCAGGGAACCATATTCTGGATCCACTCTGGCATCTCCTGTCAATGAGGATACAGAGATGCTCTCCCAGCACACTGTGCTCCTCTCACCTCTTCCGGTCTCTCTGCATTGTCCTTTCCTCATCTCCAGCCACTGGTTTTGACCTTCAGTCAGATCTCCACTGCTTGTAAAATTCCCCCGTTTTGAGGAAGTCAACAAGATGACCATGTCCTCCTGATCCTTGTCACGGACAGGAACTTTGTTCTGGCAACCAATACAGAAAAAGTCAGTGTGATCACAAAAACATCAAGGCTTGCCCCAGAGGTAGGCTGGATGAGATTTGCTGTTGGTCTGCAGGGAAGCATGGCACAAAGAAAACCTGGTGAGGTTTAAGCATTAACAACTTTACTGGGCTTTACTGGGCTTGCGTTGCCTTCTGCAGACCTCTCGGCTGTTAACGTGCCAAACTTCCAAGCCCCCCTGGGTTTCCAGAAGGCTTATTTTGGCTTGGACCTGAGTATTACTTAATACCTGCACTGCCCAACCCTCGTAGACCTGAGCGTGTTCCTCACAGCTCCATAGCGCTGCACCCTGTGGGAAGTGAGGCTCAGGGTGAGCAGTGCTGCACAGGTATGCGATGGAAGGCAGCGCAATGGCAATATATATATCTGTGAGACTGGTGGGGGAAAGGTTGAGTAGCAATACTGGGAAACGTCATGCCAGTTCAGTGTCTGCAGCAGGATCCAGGCAGCCGCAGTACTGAGCAGCGAGTCTCTCTGGAGACTGTGAAGCAACAGTTACTCCTCACTCCCGTGACCCACTCTAGATGACGTCCCACTTCTCGCATCCTTGCCCTTCCTTTCCCCTCCAGCTTTCCACAGGCTGTGGGAGTCGTCCTCTGAGGGTAAGACAAGAGAAAGTGCCCCTTGCTGAACCGCCACCATTTCCTCCACCAAAACCACCCCGGGTTTGCATGCAAGGACATACAGCAGTGGCAGCAGGTCACTCCCGTTCTGCTCCCTACATACCCTTTTGTTGACTTGAATGAAGTCTGCTCTCGGGATCTTCCTCGTGCCCAAAACAGCCTCCTTGAAGAAGTCCACCATCGGCCACTTCTGTTTGTGCAGGAGGTCCTGCAGCGTGACAAGATCCTGGGGTGCACAAAGAAGGGGGGTGCTGCCCTTCCCCCAGGGCTGTCGGCTCTCTGCTGGTGAGTGCTGAAAAAGGTTAGAAAACACCCTGAGAGCACCCTTACCCAGAGTCACCGTGCTAGGAGGTGTGACACCGTCTGGGGTAAAGCAGCATCACTCTGCTGATCTGTTCTTCTCTCTCTAGTCTTCCCTTTCTTCTGAGGGTTTCCGTCAGCAGGGTTTGCTCCTGAGCTCTTGCAGATGTCAAACAGAAACCCTTCTGTTTTGGCCTAGGAACTAACTCACCCATGAGCTATTTTTCAAAGGGCTACAGTTACTTGTCTGACAGAAGCAATGCCCAAACAGAGTTTCTGATGCACCTCCTGAGCACAGCGGTGCAAACAACGCATTGCTAAGACTCAGAGTAACTCACATCATTGAAGAACTCACAACAGGCAACTGAATGTGAAAATGAGCACAAAGAAAGGGGTCTTTCCAGAATCACTAGCTATTTCTTTTTCATGTCCATATTTTCCTCACCATAGGGAGGAAACGCAGACTCTGCAGCCCTGCACTCAAATATGGTTCTGCAGGACAGGGGGGAGAAGAAAGTAGAGAGACCTGAACAGGGAATTTCCACATTTGTGAACAATCAGGTAGAAACAGTTGCAAAGCATAGCATCAATTTACTGAAATTTAAACCTGAGGAGCCGAGTAGTAGAAGTGAGTGTTACAGAGAACTAGAGGGGAGCACTGCAATCCAAACGGTAAGCAATGCAGACAGCTCTACAAGCACATTTTCACTTGATTGCCTTAAACAAAACAGGCTGGGGATCCCAATTGCTCACTTTGCCCTGGAATAGTCCCATTCCTCATCTGACAGCTACTGTGCGCCTGGCTGACGACAGACACAATCCACACAGAGAGCAATCGGAGCTAAATGCTGCACTTTCCTTGCTGAAGTTTCCTTGAAAAACATACTTTTAAAAAAAAAACAAACAACTTGTTACTGCAAGAACCAGGAAGAAAAAAATCCCTGACATGCTGACTAGAACTTCCCGGCTGCAGTAAAACCATCTGCCCTCTGTACTCCCATTTTCCAACAGCCAGCAGCACAGCCTGGGTGGGGGGAAAGGCACTTCTTGGACCATGGGGCCGAGAGAGGAGCACAAGCATCTGCCAAGGGACCTGCATCCAACCAGGAGCACTCTCCACGTGCTTCTCTGACAACAAAGCCCTGGTGCGTGCTCTCACCAGGAGGGAGAAACAACTTCCATGTCTGCAAAGCCCCATTCATGAAAGGCTGTGAACAGAGATGGGGTTGTCCATGAGCATGAGACCCACATGAAGGCCTGGGGACAGCAAAGGCACCTGGTCTGTCCCCACCAGAGCATGCCTGCTCCAAAGCTTGCAGCCGCCTGTCAGAGAGGAGGCCACTCTACCTCGCCCTGGCCTGCAAACATGAAACACCGACCTCCAGCTGTCAGGGCTTGCGCTGGCGACCCTCAGGGCAGCAGCAGGAATCGCTCTGACCTGGTTGTGGGGCTGTCCCTGGGGCTCAGCACTCGGCCCAGGGCTGGTGAACTGGGCCACGGCAGGGCCCATGGGTGATGAGGCCTCCAGGTGCCTCCCCCAGGCCCATCCACACTGGGAGATACCTGCTCCTGCTCCTGCAGCACCCCTGGCCCCAGCCCCGGCCCCGCCCCGCCCCGGCCCGGCCCCGGCCCGGCCCGGTCCCGGCCCCCCCTCGCTCCGGCTGCCCCCAGCCCGTCTCTCACCCATTTCCCCTCAGGCCGCTCAGCCTCTGACCCCTCTGGTCCCGCCCCAGGCTGGCTGTGACTGACAGGCCGCCTCTGCCTCCACTGATTGGCTCAGCTGTGGCCAATGGCAACAGCTCTTGCTGGGCAGGCACAGGCAGCCCAGGGCTCTCCTCACAGAGCAGCTCCTGCGCCTGCTGCCTGCCCACCGCAGCTCGCTCCTCAGCCGCCGGGACACTGGGCCTGCGGAGAGACGGCCTTGGAGAAGGGCCCTTTCACCTGGAGCTGTTCTCTCAGCAGTGCAAGGTGTGTGCACAGCTCTGCCGTCCCTCAGTCAGCTCCAGGGTCTGGGCCTGCTCAGGGAGGGAGGGAAGGGAGGAAAGGAGGGGAGGGGAGCTGCCAGGAGGGGAGCTGCCCTGGATTTGCTCTGGAGCAGCAAGTCTTTCCCAAAATGTGGGTCTGTCTGTGCTGCCAACCATAGCCCTGGGCAGGAGGAGCTGCATGACAGGAGCTGCTGCATCAGCCAGGCCGGCACCTGGCAGGAGACAGGGCTGTGCCCCCGGTGACACCGCCTGTGCTGAGCCCAGCACCCAGGGCCTTCCTCAGGCCTCACCTTCCACCGGGCGGTGAGGAGGAGAGATGCCCTGTCCTGGCGTGGCCCAGGGCATCCTGCTGTGGCCAGAAGGAAGGACAGAGCCCCCATCACTCTCCCCATGGGGGCTGACCACTGTCCTTCACTTCTGTCCCCGGGCTCCCCAGGGCTGGCAGGCCCTGCAGGGCTTCAGGGCCAAGCAACTGCCGGGACGCCAGGGTCTCCTGGGGCTCAGGGCAGCTTCAGGCATCTCCGAAGCTGAGGTGCGGCTGCCCCATCGCTTCTGCATATGCAGTTACTTGCTACCCCCTTAGTGGTCCAAACTGTTTCTCCTCGTGGCCCATGCACTGGACAGAAGCCACTTCCCTGTTAGTTGGGAGGACTTCAGGGAAACGAGGAAGTCACAGCATGCACACAGGTATGAGGACAGTGAAAAGGAGCCGTGTCAAGGTTTGGCTGCTGTTTCACATCTGAACTCAGGCATTTGTGTGCGTCCCAGCACCACAGTCAGGTTTTTTTCCTCCAAGCGGCACAGCTTTTTGCCAGCAAAAGTGAGTTGGGCTGAGCTGGCCATCGGGATAACCGGCTCCTTTCTTTTTTAACTGTGTGCCTACACTTTCCCTTTCTTGTAAGCAATTTATTTCTTTCTCCCCCTTGCCCTCCCAGTTCCATCCTCTTTCAAAGGTAATTATGATTTGACTTTCTGGACAGATCATCGAGTAGGTAGACACAGGATAGAAGTATAGGCTAGTCTATACCTTCAGAGCTGTAGGCTGAGCTATTCTCCCTTTAAAGGCTAGATAGATAGGGGCTATGGGTAGAGTTACTGTTTGCCAGTTCTTATTTCTTTTGCGATCTTGTGGCAGTGATGGTAAGGTCATCAGCCTGCAGCTCTGCAGCAGTTAAAACTATCACTGAAAGAGTTTTGATGGCGAACACTGTTCTGTGTATTGTTTTCAATAGTAATTTCATTGAGCTAGAATTTTTTCTATGCGATTAGGTGATGGGGATCTTCTTGCACTGATCTTCTGTTTCTGGAGCGCGTCCTGACAGCCTTTGTCATCCAGAGCTTTCCCGTCTGTTCGCAAGAGCAGTGATGGCCACGACGTGGCACGACTAATGTGAGTAATGGCTTCACCAGTAGGCTTGGATTTAGTGAATCCCCATGAACAAACAGATGTAGCAGGTGCTCCATCCAAGAATTTTGATGTGCTGACACTCTAGAGTGAATTTGGAGGCGTTTCCTCCTCCTCCTCCTCCTTCTCTTGTTCTTCCTCCTCTTGTTCTTCCTCCTCCTGCTCCTCCTCCTCTGGTTCTTTGTCATCATCATCCTCCTCCGGTTGTTCTTCCTTCTCTTCCTCATCCTCTTACTCCTCCTGTTCTTCCTTCCTCCTCCTTCTTTTTTTTTTTTTTTTTTTTTTTTTTTCTTCCTCTTCTTTTTCTTCCTCCTCCTCCTCCTCCTTCTCCTGTTCTTGTCTTGTTCTTCCTCCTTTTCCTCCCATACCTCCTCCTCCTGTTCTTCCTCCTGTTCTCCTCCTCCCTCCTCCTGCTCTTCTTCCTCCTCCTTTTCCCCCGTCCTCCATCTCTTGCTGTTCTTCCTCCTCCTCCTGTTCTTCCACCCCTTTTTCTTCCTCCTCCTGTTCTTCCTCTTCTCCTCCTGTTTTTCCTCTGCCTTCTTTTCTTCCGCCTCTTTTTCTTCCTCCTCTGTTCTTCCTCGTCCTCCTCCTGTTCTTGTTTCTCCTCCTCCTCCTCCTCCTTTTCTTTCTCCACCTCTTTTTCTTCCTCCTCATCCTCTTCTTTATTCTCCTCCTTTTGCTGTTCTTCCTCCTCTTTCTCCCTCTGTTCTTTCTCTCTTCCTCATGTTCTTCTTCCTTCTCTTCCTGTTCTTCCTTCTCTTTCTCCTTCTCCTCCTCCTCCTCTTCCTCCTTCTCCCCCTCTTCTCCTCTACCTCTTCCCTCGTTTGTCCTCCTGCTCTTCCTCCTCCTCCTGTTTTTCCTCCTCCTGTTCATTCTCTTCCTCCATTTCTTCCTCTTCTACCTCCTGTTCTTCCTCCTCCTCCTCTTCTCCTTCCTTCTTTTCCTTTTGATGTTCTTCCTCGTACTCCTCGTCTTCCTGCTCTTGTTCTTCCGGTTCTTCATGTTCTTTCTCATGTTCTTCATCCTGTACTTCCTCGGTTCTTCCTCCTCCTCCTGCTCTTTTCATTTCTCCCCCTTTTTTTTCTTCATCCAGTTCTTCGTTCACCCCTTCTTCCTCTTCCTCATTCTCCTTCTCTTTCTCCTCCTCCTCCTCATACACCTCTGCGTGTTCATCCTCATCCTGTTCTTCTTGTTCTTCATAGTCCTTCTCCTTATACCCCTCCTCCTCTCCTCCTCCTCCTCCTCCAACTCATCTTCCTCCTATTCCCTTCTGTTTCCTTTCTTCCCTTTCCTGTTACTCTGTTACTCTGTTTATCCTCCTGTTCTTTATCCTCCTCCTCCTCCTTCTGTTCTTTTTCCACCTTCTGCTCTTCTACTTCCTCCTCTTCCTCCTCCTCCTCCTTCCTTCTCCTCCTCCTCATGTTCTTCACCCTCTTTCTCCTCCTTCTCTTCATCTTCTCCTTCCTCATATTCCTCTTCCTCTTTCTCCTCCTGCTCATCCTCCTGTTCTTTCTCCTCTGTCTGTTCTTCCTGTTCCTCTTGTCCTTCCTCTGTTCTTCTTCCTCCTACTCCTTATTTCCGTTTTGCTCTTCTTCCTATAACTCCTCTCCTTTTCCTCTTTCTTCTCCTCCTCCTATTTTCCTGCTCCTCTAGTTCCTCTTTGACTAGTCATCCTTCTACTCCTACTCCTCCTCTTCTTCCTCTTGTTTCTTCCTACTCCTATTCTATATTTTCCTCCTGTTCCACCTCCTCCTCGTCCTCCTCTTTCCTGTCTTCCTCCTTTCTTTGCTGTTCTTCCTCTTTGTCATCCTCATCCTCTTTCTCTTCCTGTCCTTCCTCTCAATGTTTTCCCTCCTCCTCCTTTTCTTTCTTTCTTCTCATCCTCCTTCTCCTCCTGTTACCTTTTTTCCTCCTCCTCCTCCTCCTCCTCTTCCTCTGCCTTTTCCTCCTCTTTCTCCTACTGTTCCTTTTCCTCTTCCTCTTCTTTTTCGTCTTCCTCATCCTAGCAACCTTTTTTCTGAAAAAAAAAACGCTGTGAGCCAGCATCCTTGCACAGCCGGAAGTGCCTGCCTTTCCCCTGATGAGCCTCCAGCTCCAGGCTCACTCTAGGCTTTTGTTCTCTCTCTCCAACTACTTGTTCTGAATCTCAAACCCCTTTTTTCTGGTCTTGGCAAAATGCTGAGCACATGCACGTGTCGAAGCCTTGGCGCTGTGCAAGTTAGCGTGAGCAGGACTAAAGCACACCACTTTACCCCACTCTAGACATTGGTATTCCACATTCAGAGGAAAGAAAACTACTGCTAATTCTTTCACTGAGGAATAGAAATTTGCATATGAAATTTCAAAAAGCATGGTCCTTGTCGTGCTTTAACCCCAGCCAGCAACTAAGCGCCACACAGCCGCTCGCTCACTTCCCCCCAGTGGGATGGGAGAGAGAATCAGAACGGTAAAAGTGAGAAAACTCGTGGCTTGAGATAAAGGCAGTTTAATAGGTAAAGCAAAAGCTGTGCACACAAGGAAAGCAAAACAAGGAATTCACTCTCTACTTCCCATTGGCAGGCAGGTGTTCAGCCATCTCCAGGAAAGCAGGGCTCCGTCACACGTAACAGTGACTTGGGAAGACAAACGCCATCACTCCGAACATCTCCCCATTCCTTCTTCTTCCCCAGTTTATATGCTGAGCCTGACATCATATGGTCTGGCATATCCCTTTGGTCAGTTGGGGTCAGCTGTCCCAGCTGTGTCCCCTCCCAACTTCTTGTGCCCCTCCAGCCTTCTTGCTGGCTGGGCATGAGAAGCTGAAAAATCCTTGACTTAGTATGAACACTGCTTAGAACAACTGAAAACATCAGTGTGTTATCAACATTATTCTCACACGAAATCTAAAACATAACACTATACCAGCTACGAGGAAGAAAATTAACTCTATCGCAGCTGAAACCAGCGCAGTCCTGTAGACACTTTCAACTGAAGATGACAGTTCATGTGTGTGAGCATTATTTGTGTGGGTTAAAGTCTGCTGCCTTGCACCTTTGCTTCCTAACCCCAATTCAGGTGCCTCAAGGTCCCCGTTTGCCCTCATGTCCCCTCGGGACTTCCCTGTTGCCCTCTGGCGTGTCCCAGAGCCCCATGTTCAGACACCCTGGCATGCCCCCAGGAGAAATCCCTTTTCTTTCGGTGCGCTCCAGAGCTCGCCTCTCCCCCTCGGCAAAGCGAAATGTGTAAGATTTACTCAGGCTTAACAGAAACCATATTTTTTGTTGCTTCAAGTCTTGTCTTCCTCTCACCAAATAGGAAGAGCTCATGCAGAAAGGAAGAAAAAGAAAATGAAACTTCTTTCACTGAGTTTACCCTTTTAGGATTTGGAGATTTCTCCCAGAAATGGAGATTCCCATCTTACGGGTTTTCTCCTTGGTCTGGTTTGCGACCGTGATTGAGAACCCCTCATTGTTATGCTGGTGCTGGCTGACTACCATCTCCAGTCCTCCATGGACATCTTCTGGGCCACCTCTCCCACCTGACGGCCTGTTCCCCCTCCCAGCTTTCAGAATGGGCAGAAGCCCATTTCTGCAGGGACTGCAAGAGAAGAGTTTTATAGCTTCAGTGTTCTGGCCTGTGGCGAATGTTATCTCCAGGCAGGGGTTGGAGATACGGTTGGTGTTTAGCAATATGGAAACTTCTCCTCTGCAGCACAGTTGGAAATACCGCTTTTGGCTTTAAGCTGAGAGCTGTATACGAAACAAATGGGAAGCTGGCATCTGTGCTGGTTTTGGCTGGGGTAGAGTTAATTTTCTTCATAGCAGAAAAACTAGTATGGGGCTGTGTTTTGGATTTGGGCTGGAAACAGTGCTGATAATACAGGGATGTTTTAGTTACTGCTGGGCAGTGCTTACACAGAGTCAAGGCCTTTGCTGCTCATATCACCCCGCCAGCGAGTAGGCTGGGGATGCACAAGAAGTTGGGTGGAGACACAGCCTGGACAGCTGACCCCAACTGACCAAAGGGATATTGCATACCATGTGACATCATGCTCAGCAATAAAACTAGGGGGAAGGTTGGCTGGGGGGCCGCTGCTCAGGGATTGGCTGGGCATCGGTCGGTTGGTGGTGAGCAATCGTTTTTATTTGCATCACTTGTCTTTCTGGGGTGTTATTTCTCTCTCTTTGTTATTTTCCTTTTCATTACAATATTATTATTATTATTATTATATTTCAATTATTAAACTGTTCTTATCTCAACGCATGGGTTTTCTCACTTTTACCCTTCCAATTCTCTTCCCCCCATTCCGCTGGGGGAGAAGTGAACGAGCGGCCGTGTGGTGCTCAGCTGCTGGCTGGGGTTAAACCATGACAGCATCTTAAGGGAGTGTTTCTATCCCAACTAACTTCTTGTGTTGCTAATGAAATTTACCAATTCTTGTGTCATCTCGTGGTAATCCTTCGTCATCATCCTGTGATGATCCTACACTGGCCACACTGCTGAGTTCTCCACAGATCCTCTCTTCACATTTCTACAGTTTGTGGCATCTTACAATTAGATCCTTTCCTCCACTCTGAGAATCTCTTTCAGCACCAGGAAGCAAAAAGATGCTTACACCTGCTCCTCTCATCTCATTGCTCTTTGGTGTTACAATTGTGAACAGGACTTGAACATTGTGTGTTGCTTAGCAGATGCTATCAGAGTAGGAAACGCAAACACAATAGGCTCTGTTTTCTACACTGTCTTAACATCTTTCTTCACTGCCCTCATCTACAGCCTAAGAAACGGAGAGCTTGACGAGTGCAGAGACTCTGCACTCTTGAAGAGTCAGAGACAGAGTCTGAGTGTCTTTAAGCATACAGATCTCTCTGGCATCCCAACCAAGGTTGACTGAGTTGAAGAGCATCTAAGCTGCTCCTTATTTGTGCCTTTAGAGATTTCGAGAGATCTTAGAAGGTGGGCAGTGGAGAGCATAGACTTTTTTGGATGGTGTCTGTTGTCTCATTGCTTACAGAAGCTCTCATTCACCAGTGCCTTCACCAGCCCTGGCTGGAGGTTAAACTAACCATGTGACAAAGTGAGAAACTGTTGGTGATGGCAGAGCAGGAAAGGAGAAAGCTACTTGGCCAAGTGTTAAACTAGCGAGACAATAAAGGGAAAAACTACCAGACAAAAGACAGGAAAGCGGAGCGTCAGGATCAAAGGGTGAAGGAGGGAATAGAAGGTGCAGCTGTTAATGAGCTGGGGATGCCTGGGGGTCCCAGTCAGAAGCCCTGTACCTGCTCCATGCAGCCTGCAGCAAGACAAGCAAGCCACTTGTGTAGTCTGAGGATGGCGTGCCTTTTGGATCTGGTGACTGGTTAACTCTTCAATGTCCATTCCATTCTGAACAATGTTCTTCCAAACTGAGCAAATGTTCTTGGCGGAGACACGGGGGAGGGCACAGACAGACACAGGCAGGAGCCTCCTCTTTGGAGAAAACCAGGGCAAGGAAATGCAGAGGGCAAAGGCCAGGTCGGTCCCCTTGAGAGCACGTTGCCTCGGGTCATGGAATCATAGAATAGTTTGGGTTGGAAGGGACCTGTAAAGGTCATCTAGTCCAACCTGCCTGCAATGAGCAGGGACATCTTCAACTAGATGTGGTTGCTCAGAGCCCCGTCACACCTGACCTTGAATGCTTCTGGGGATGAGTCCCTGGAGGGGAATGTGGATCAGGGACAGAGCTGGGAAGGGCTGTCTGGAGAAAGTCTTTGCTAAAGCTGTTTGAGGAGTTTTGCTAAAACCATGAGCACATTCAAGTGATGGAGAATGGGGAAATCGTGCATTTCTGGGCCTGTGGGGGCCCCAGGGTGCTGCCGTGTCCGGTCCCTGCCCCACGGTGTGTCCCCGGCACGTGTCCCTGTGTCACAGGAGCCCTCTGTGAGCGCCACACCCCGCAGCGGGGTCACAATGGCTGGGCCCTGTATCTTCCTCCTGGGGCTGGTGCTGCCTCAGTTTTTCGTGGCTTTTGCCTGGAGAGAACATTGCGTCCATCCAGGAGATCCTGCTGCCATGTGGAGGATGAGAGCGCTCAAAGGTGAGGGGCTGGCGGGAGGTTGGGGGCTGATGCCTGCTGGAGGCAGTGTCTGTCCCAGCTGGGTGCTGGGGGCTGCGTCCCTGACACCTCTCATCCTGCTGCCAGGCACCTCGGAGAGGGCTCTGGCTCCATCCTCTCCCTGCCCTCCGTGGGGCAGCTGGGGACCGCTCAGAGATGACCTGGCCCAGCCGGCTCTTGTCGGGGCTGCCGAGCCACAGTCTCCCAGCCTCTCCTCGCAGAGCCCATGTCCATCCCTTGCCCAGCTCAGGGCCCCTGTGCTGAACTCGCTCCAGTGCATTGCTGCCATTCTGTCACTGGGAACCCCGGAATGGGCCCAGTCCCCCAAGGTGGTCTTCCCACTGCCGCAGTGAGGGGAAGACTCCCTCCCTTCATCCCACTGACTGCCCTCTTGCCAGTACAGTCCAGCACAGGCTGTTAGTGCTGGGGGAGGCCAGGAAGATCCTCACCCCTCCCTGGTGCAAAGCCCTGCAGCCAGTAAAACCGTTTCTTTCTTTTCTTCCAGCTCTCTGCCCATGCCTGGGTTCCCAGTCCAGACCTGCACGTCCTGAGGACGGAGGCAGGGCAACGGGGACTGTCCCTGCGGCCGTCACTACCTTTGCGGCCGTTGGGACTTCTCTGCTAAAGCGGCTGCAAGACCATGAGGTGAGGCGGGGGGGTGGGTTTGAGGGCTCCCCTCCATGCCCCTGGCTTCCCCAGATGCCGTGGCAGAGGGGCGTCTCACCTGAGGGCACCTTTGCTTTATCCCCGAGCACAGATCCTGCTGCTCAAGCTGGACTAATGCCACTGCTCCCTGCTCCTTTCCCAGGAGCTCTGAGCGCCGGGGCTCCTGCCTGTGCGAGGAGCAACGCTGTGCCCCACGGTGCAGGGTGCTCATGGCTTCCCTCCTGAGGGCATGGTCTCATTGCCATGCCTTCCCCTTTGTCACGGTCCGTTTGGATCTCTCAAACTGACAGGACAACGTACTCTGTGCTTTAAACTTTATTTCATGAGCTTCGTGTTTTATACCCTCCAGCTTGGAGGTTTGGTCTATACCATTTCCATAAGTTAGTGCATTCTGAGGAAACTGCCAGACAAAAGGTAATGGCTGCCAGAGACAGCAGTCTGCAGGTGGTAATGGCTGCATCATGGCCCTTTAGCTCTTTCTGGCCACCTGTCCTGCCTACGTGGTGCTCTCGCTTTGACCCAGTGGTGCTGCTCCCAGCATACATCAGGCCTTAGCATGAGCTGGGTTAGCCAAAATCTAGGCAGGCCTTGAGTGACCAGTAACTCTTTTAGCCTGGTGGAGTCGATCTCCCTGTCTGGCTCTCTGCTAGTGTCAGAGGTGCCGTGGAAGATCTTGCTGTTCCCCGTGACTGTCCTGACCGATGCCTGCAGCTCGTAGCTTGTGCCTGTGTCACACAGATTATTTGGGGGGCAGCAGGTCTCTCTCGTGGCTGCCTGGGAACGAGGGCGAAGCAAGTCCCATCACTCCCCTCTGTGGTCTGTCCCCAGGGTGACCGAGTGGCGACATACCGGGAGCTGGAGAGCGTCTTGCAGGGAGGCGACGGCTGTTTGACGAGCGGTGTTGTGAACCGCCTGATAGCAGAGGCGTCCAGTGACGTGCGAGCAGCCCAGGTGAGCTTGTTCTCTTTCAAGGCCACCAAAGCAGCCTGCCTCCCCCCCTGGTTTCTGGGGAAATAGAGAGTGGCGCAGAGATGTTCCTTGATTATTCAGACCCAGCGGAGGTCCTAAGGGAGAGCTCTGGGGACTCGTCATTAGAGGGAATTTGGAGAGGGGACGCAGAGAACTGTGCAGAGAAGCGGACTCGGGGCTGTTTGTAACTGAGCGAGAGCTGGGTTCCAGCTCAAGATTATTTCTGCTGCCTTGAGGAAGAGCTGTGGGAACCCAGCAGCCCCACAGAGAGGTCCAAGGAGGTCTCGAGTCTGTGACAGTTTGTTCCTGGCATCTCTGTGGACAGGGAGAGGGGGCAGCAGCACAGGGCTGTGCCGGGGAAAAGCCTCCCTCATGTCGCCAGGGAACTGCTTGCCTACCCCAGGGTACAAGAGGCGGCAGCCACCCGGCCCCAAGCACAACTGCCCCGAGGGTCTCGCAGAGGAGACGGGGTCATTCAGCCTGTCCAAGTGCCTCAGCCTTTTTCTCAGGAGTGGTTAACCTGTGACACTTTTGCAGGCTGTGACAGATGACGTGAAGATGGCCGCTAGTGACGTCCTGGTGGCTCTGGCCCGCTCCCACTTCCACTTTGTCATGTCTGAGCTCCAGAGCCACCTGAAGGCCATGGGGAAGGTCCCTGATGAGATTGTGCTCCTCACCTTGGGCAAAATGGCCCGCAGCTACGGTACGGCACCCTCGGCCTCCTGATTTGGGTAGGGGTCTGTGATAATGGGGAGAAGGGATCCTCCCCCTCCCTAAACACTCTGTGTTGAACTAGGGGCTATGGAGTTGCCGTGCCTCCTTGTTCCGTGCCAGGGCCGGCTGGCAGCTCTGCCTTACCAGCCCGATCCCAGTTCCCAAAGGGTGGGATCTCCCAGTGGAGAGAAACCCGCGGGGTCTCTGCCCCCCACTGTCCTCCCTATTTCCCCAAAGGGCTTCCCTGTGTCCCCCTTGGGGAAGGCCACCCTCCCCATGCCCTTTGGCATGTCCCACATGGCCCAGCAGCCCCAGCCCTGACAGGGATGGACCCCAGTCTCCTGTGTCTCTCAGTGACCCTCTTGGTCCCTGCCCTCTCTGCAGCCCTGCGGTGCATCCCCTTTGTGGGAATGACGCTGCTTGCCTTGCGCGCCATGCTGAGCCGGGTGGGGAGTGGCCGGATCCTGCGTGCCGTCTGCAGTGGTGAGTGTCAGCTCCTTGGCCGGGGTCCCAGGGGCAGGGGCTGGGGTGGCCTTCGATGCCTCCATGTGATCTCAGAGGGAACATGGTGGGTGTCAGCCCGCAGCGAGGTCAGGCCTTGGTGATCCCAAACTGCTGTGAGTGTGTAGAAGGAGCGGGAGAAGCCCGGGAGGTTTCTATGGGCAGGACGCAGCGGCGCTGCACGGAGGAACTCCCGAGTCCCTTCCCACAACTTCTGTTCCCCTGCTTTCCTCTGGGATTAAAATCCCTGCTCTGAAAGGGCGAGTATGTGGGAAGGGAAGGGGCTGGCGTGAGCAATGCTGGAGGGGAAGGGGCCATTGAGGAGGAGAAGGTGCAATGGGGAGGAGGAGAGAAACAGTGGGGTGTTTGAATCCAGACACCTCAAGGGCACAGATTGCCCTCGCGTCCAGATCCAGTCCTGGGCTGAGCCCTGCCAAGCCTGGGACTGTCCTTAAAGCAGGCTTGGGCGTGGATGCAAGGTACTGTCCCTGCTGCAGACTCTCACATGCTCCCTGTTCCTTTCTCCTGTGCAGTTCTGGAGCAATGGGCAAAAGGAGTCAATACGTACTTCTGCAACCGGGAGCAATGCCCCTTCCCTCGCAAAGGGGTAGCAGAGTTCTGTGAAGCCATTTACCCGGTCTTCTGCTATGCGGTGGTAAATTGGCTGGAGTGCAAGGAGGAAGAGGTGAGAAGTGCTGCTTTCCACGCCTGGGGCCGCAGCGGGGATGTCCACGTCAGTGGATCCGTCTGTGCCCAGTGGGGTGCGAGCAGAGGGGCGATGGGAAGGGAGCTCCCTGATGGGAAGCAGCCGAGTCTTGGGGCCTTTCTGCAGGGAGGGCTGGGGAAACGCTCTCTCTCCTCTGGATGAGCCCTTCTGCGGCTGGGCAGAAGGGAAAGGGAAACCCCTCTCAGTGGGAAGGGCAGACTGGTGTCCAGGGGATGCTGAGTGCTAGGCAGACTTTCAGCCCTCCAAGCAGAGCCTCTCCCTTCCCTCTTCAGGACAAGCAGGCTGTCCTTGGGGCGGTGGCTGCCATGATGGCAGTCCTTCTGCATGAGGAGCAGCACCGAGAGCACGCCTGGGAGCATCTCCTCTGGCTCCTGCAGCAATATCAGGAGGTCCGAGACACCTCCCGGGTCACCAAGGTGAGGTGTTGTGCAGGGCCCGGCGTGGCTGCTGGAGTGGGTCTGTGCGAGTGGCAGGAGGCACTGGGGAGCTGTGGGGTGCCAGGAGGAGCTGGGAAGCCCTTCGAGAAGGAACAGGGAGAGCAGAGGAGGCCTCAGGCTTCCCGGGCTCTTTGGGCAAGAAAAGAGAAACCTGGTGAGGGGGCAGGAGGCAGGCAAGAGTCCCTGGGGCTCATCTTCTCAGGAAGGGGGGCATTGCCTCTTCCCTGGGGCTCTGTGTGTGGGAAGAGATTTGCCTTAATGCCCAGGGTCTTGCCCAGTCCCATCCAGTGAGGGGCGAGGTCTGAGGAGTGGGAAGTGCCTCTGAGAAGTGAGTTGTCAACTCTGGGCTCTGTTCAGAGGAAAGAGCCTCCTGATGCTGCTCTGAGGGGAGGGCAAACAAGAAGCCCCATGCAGGAGGGTTTGGGGTTTTCCCTGGGAGCTGGCATTAGGGACTCCCCTTCTCCAGATGTGCTGGGTTTCTCCCTTCCCAAGTGCCTTTAGGTGGCTTTAGCCTTCTCTTCCTCCCCCATTCTCTGTAGAGCCTCAGCTATGTCCTGGAGATGCTGGAGGGAGTTCAGATCCCAATCCCACAGGGCACGCTCTTGCCGTCAGCACCGCTGTGCACCGCCAGGTAAGGGAGCCTGCGCCCTGCTGCCGGCCTGGGGCCCGCACACGTGATTGCCGTGGAGGGGAAGAACCTGCCAGCTGGCAGGGCAGGACAGAGCAGGGCATCCTCCGCCGGAGCTTCCTGCAGGCCAGGAGCACGCCAGGATTTGTGATCCAGGTGCCCCCTTAAGGCTGCAGGAGGCCTGGTCCTGGCTGTTTGGAACGGCCTGAGGGGCAGCCTGGTTCCCACAGCAATTTCCCTCTCAGCCAAGTTGCAGGAGGACTCTGGAGCGCCGGCACCCTAAGGGCAGCCTTTCAATGCTGCTCAGCCTCAGCTCCTGGGCAGCCTGGGCTGCTGCAAACCTCTGTGTGTGCCCGGGGCCACCATGGGATGGGCTGGGTTTTGGATGTGGGTCCCGTGCCCAGCGTGCCCAGGGAGAGGAGAACGGAGAGCACCGTTTCTTTTCCATCCCTCTCAACACTGATGCAACTTTCTCTAAAACGGACCTTGTTCCCACAGCTCTCTGATGTGACCAAGGAGCCTGGCCCAGCCCATAAGGCAGTGCTGTCCCGCTGCATCGTGCTGCAGGGTAAGGAGAGGAGACTGGGCGATGCCCGCCGTGCCGTGGCAGCTCTCTCCCTGTCCTTGGCCATTGGGGGCAGCTGCCTGCTAATGCAGAATGCGATTTCTTTCCTGCAGCACAACCTGCCCCGAAGAGACAGTCGTGTTTCTGCACTCCCAGCTGAGCGGTGGGAGCGAGGCGGTCGTGTGGCAGCCCTGGGTCTGCTGGGAGCTGCTGGCCCACTGTGACGGTCAGTGCCATATGCCAGGGACACAAGGCAGGGGTTGGGGCTACTGGGCTGAGAGCAGGAACAGGCTGAAAGTGGTGCACCTGCACCCAAAAGGAGCTGCAAAGAGCGGCTCCCCCAGCCAAGCTGATGCCCCACGACAGGGCTCGAGCTCTCCCCCGGCAGTTAGAAATGGCGGCACACCAGGGATGATGCTCCAGGCTCAGTAACAGGGCAGGCTGGTGGGTGGGCGGGTGGGCTGGTGTGCACAGGAGCTGCTTGTACCCATGCTGTTTCTCTCATCCTGTGTTACCATAGCTTTCAGTCCCTATAAAATAGCCGTGCCTCTAGACACGGAGTTGCTCCGGCTTATGCCACTGCCTCTTGTGAAGTCAGAGTCAGGCCCTGCTTTGCTGTCCCGTTGGTGTGCGAAGAACTTGGAAGCTTCAGGGGATCCCTTCTGCCATCGGGGCTCTGCCTGAATGCACACCTCTCTGTATCTCTTCCAGCACCTGCGATGAGAGAGAAGCTGCCCCAGGTGGTGGAGGCCGTGCGCTCGGTGTGCAACGACCCCAGGGCCCAGGTGAGCTGGTTTGGGAAGGGATGGTGCCACCAGGGGAGGCAGAGAAACCCTTTCCCTCGGGGCAGAGCTGGGGTGCCTGGGGAAGCGCTGGCGCGTTGCCCAGGCGGTGGGTGATGGCTCCTCCCCGGGGAGAGCTGGCAGAGTGGAGCGGGAGATCGCTGTGCTCTGTGGGACAAATGCCCGTCCAGCCTGGTGCTAAAGCCCAGCCCTGACGCCAGGAGCGAAAGCTTCTGCCATGCCCTCGTCATCTCTCCATGAGCCACAAAGGCTGCCCCCAAGCAAAGCCTTTGGGTTTTGAACAGGAGGGTCATAACCACACTCTCCCCTGGTAGGTGCGGAGGGCAGTTCTGGAGTTCATCAGGGAGCTGCTCAGGTCTGGCTCCCAGAGCTGCTGGGCATGGGATGTGGTGGGGCACATCTTCATCGAGTTCGGCCGGACCTCGGGCAGAATGGTAAGGGCAGAGCAGGACACCTGGGGCTTTGACCAGTGCCTGGACTGTGCTGAGAGTTCCTGCAGGCATCCTTGGCCATGGAGAGCTCCACGCTGCAGGGCCATCAGCACTGGCACTGTCGTCATAGTGGCCTCCAAATGGCCGTTCCTCGTGGGTGTCTGTGCTGATGTTGGTGGAAATGTCAGTGGATGATGTGGGTTTACCCCTGGGCATGCCACCCGGGACTGGGGGGCTGTGTGCGCACCCCACGGGCTGAGCTGTGCCCACAGGCACCTTCAGCAAAGCCACCTTGTGAAGGGAAAGGCTTGTAGGGACAGGACATCCTCCATCCTTAAATGCTGATGGACTAGGAGGCACAGGAGCACTGGTGAGTCGTGCCTGAGCCTCATCAGTCGGGAGCTGAGAGTAATGGGGGGTTTGCCAACTCTGCCTTACAGGTGGCAGGAGGCCTTTTTGCCTGGGAAGCCCAGGAGGATGGAGCTCTTCGAGCCCTGTGCATGGACATCCTGGGCTCGCTGGATGTCTCTCTGAGAGGGATGACCAAAGTAAGTTGGCCTCTGCCCTGCTGCTGTGGCCACTTCTTGCCTTCAGGACATTTTTCCTCATGCTCCCCCACGCCCTGAACCTCTCCCCTCACGTGCGCAGAAGCGCACAAGGCTCAAGGAAGCGCAGACCGTCCTTTTCGTCTTCGATCTCAGTGGAAAAGCCAATGTGATGAATTGCCTGGTTCTTCTCTGCAGCTCCTGTGGCCGAGGCTGCTGCAGTATGTGGTGCCAGCGCAGTACAGCAGCATGCTGATCCCGCTCTCCCGCTGTCTCCGAGCCCTGGTTGAGACACGGGAGAGAGCAGGGTGCAAGGAAGAAGAGGAGGAGCCCGATGCCACGGACTCCCAGGAGCGAGGTAGGAACCCCAGTGAGTGCTGCTGGGTTTGGCCGGTCCGTGTCTCCCTGTGCCCCACCAGCCCTGAGCAGGAGCCCAGGAAAACCAAAGGGCAGAGACAGGCTCTGCTGCTGGGCACAAGGGGCTCTGCCCTGCATTGCCCCTTGCCCAGCGCCGAGGCCTGGCTCTCCTGCTCGCAGCGCTCTCCTGGTGAGCCAGGGCTTGTTCCTGGCCATGCTGGGCTGCCTTCATCTCATGCTGGGCAGCCGTGGGGAGCCCCCGGGCCAGCGCTGTTGCAGCGCAGCTGCTCTCAGCCCTCGGCCCTGTGCGGGGGCTTTGGAGGTGGGAGGGGCAGGGCACGGCAGGGGCTCGTCAGCTCACCCAGCCTTTCTTCCTCCCCACAGCCCGGCTGCCGGCTCCCCAGGCCCTGTTGGCTCGACTGCTGGTGAGTAGCGGGGCCCTGGGGAAAGAGCTTTTCTGGCAGGCATGGTGGGAGAGCCCGGGGCTGAGATGCTGTTGAGGCCAGTGCCAGGATCCCCTGAGGAGGAGGCAGCATGCCCAAGCCTGCCCAAGCCCATCGGGGATCCCACTCCTTTCTTGGGGCTGGCAGCACCCTGGGTGAAGCCATCGGCTGCCTGGTGCCGGCCGAGCGGCGCCGAGCTCCCTCCTCCCCTCCTGGGAGAAGCTGTGGCTCTGGCAGCAGGAGCGACACTTCTCTCCTGCCCTCGCCTAGGTGGTGGTGGCGGCTCCTTACGCGAGTGGCGAACGTGCAGTCGCTGCCTTGCAGCTGCTGCAGGCCCTGCACGGCAGGATCCACAGAGCCTTGGGGGCGGCATGGGCGACCGAGGTCCCCTTCCTGCTGCAGTACCTGGAAGGTAAAGTGCGGGTGGGGAGGGAGAGGCTGGAGGGTGGGGGGGTGGGGGGGCAGGAAAATGCAGCTGCCCATCATGATGGAGGGGAATTGTCCCCAGTTCCCCAGCACTTGCTCTGCTGCCTTTCCCCTTCAGGAAGGCAGTGCTGAGGCTGGAGGCAGCCATCCCCCAGCTGGCTGGGGATTCGGCCCAGGGGATGGACGGGGCCATTGATGTCCCCTAGGAGGGCAGGGCTTGGCGGCACGCAAGGACGGTGTTTGGGGAGGGATGGGACTGGTGCTCCTGGAGGGGGTGCAGCCCCTGGCTTTGGAAGACCAAGTCCCCAGGCCAGGCCAGGTTTGCAGCAGCCATCCTTGGCAATAGGCTGGGAGAAGGGCTGCAAACGGGCACAAAGCGGTTGGTCATTAAGGAGAAAATGTGTGTTGCTGATGCGTGCTGGGACTCAGTGGTCGGAGTTGTTGTGGGAGCTGCTCTCAAGCAGTGGGGATCAGCCACGGTCAGTGTGTCCTTCCCCAACGTGAATCAATGCCTCTGACGAATGCCCCTGGGACCCCTCCTGTGTCTTTGGCCTCACAAGGGCTTTGGCGTAGGCCCTTTCTAGCCTGATGGCCTGGGACTTTTGGGAGGTCTGACTGCAGAGGAGACCACCGGGCTCGTCTTTGGTGTGAGCTTAAATAGCAGCGAGAGCTTTTGCTTCCTCTTGCTTTCTAGGAAGAACCGAGAGCTCCCTGGACTCTGCAGAGTGGGAGCACCGTGTGCTTAAGGTACAGCATCCTTGCGGGGGTGTCACAAATAGAGGGGGAGAAGAGGGAGCAGACAAAGTTGTGGGAGGAAGCTCGGGGCTGCCTGTGTAGGCACCAGGAGGTGGGGGCACCTCCTGAGCACCCTGCGCCTCCCCCCGCAGTAGGTGCTTGTCCGCTCAGAGGGGCTGCTGTCTGCACACGTGCCACAGCAGATGGCTAATGCCCTCTAACGCTGTGGCATGCACCTTAGCACTGCCTCTTCTTCTATGTCCGGCATGCCGGAGGTTCTCACACGAGGTGTTAGGAGAAGAGGAAAGCTGGTGAAAAGAGGGTTGGGTGGGGCATGGGAAGAGACTGCCGTTCCCGGCAGCTCTCCCCCCGCAGCATCCCGGGACACGTGAGTGTGGCAAGGGCCCTGGCCAAGGTCAGGGGAACACTCGCTTCCTCTCCTGTTCACCCCAGTTCCTGCGGGCGTCGCTGGAGCCCATCGAGGACAAGACCTGGACCGTAGGCCTGAGCCAGGAGCTGAGCCAGCAGCTGGGCAGCTCTGCTGCCGGCTCCTGGGAGAAGGTGTGTCTCCTGCCGCACGCTGGGGCTGGGGCTGTCACCGGTGCTCTGCCCCCACAGGCGGTTTTCACTGCTTCCCCTTCCCTCGCCCCCAAAAGGCACTTCCCGCCGGGCTGCCCCAGCGGCTGGCCACAGCCTGGCACTGCGGCCGGCCTCGCCTGCTCCCAGGGGCGGTCGGGTCTGTCTGGGGCCAGCCCTCTCCTGACAGGTCGGGCCGTGACTGCATCTCGGGCTCGGCCTCTTCTCTTTCAGCTTTTCCTGTACAAGGCTCTTGGGATGGCCCTGGCAGCTTGTCGGGACCTGAGACATGTCCAAGGGCAGGTGCTGAGCTTCCTCCAGGAGACAAACCCTGTGGAGCTGTCGGAGGCCCAGGTGAGGTGATGCTCATGTCCTGAGCATCCCCTGCCTGTTCTGGGGGAGAGGGAGGGCTGCTCCTGGCCTCCTTGATTTCCCCGTTGCTGCCGATTCCCCCTTGCTGCAACGTCCTGCCAGGCCGTTGTCGCTGGCCGCGTCTGAGTGCCTGGGCTGGAACCGACTCCCTGTTTCTCTCTGGTTGCAGGGAATGATTTCTGTTGTGTCCCACGCTGCCGAGAGCCACTTCCACCTGGTCCTGGACACGGTGACTATGTTCTCTGCCGCCTTCACCAGAGGCTGGGTCTATCAGACTTCCACGGGCTGGAAGGTAAAGGATCCAGGGTTGTGCTGTTTGGCTTTCCTTTTTTGGCCTTGTTTCCACATGTACACCTGCAGCAGCCAAACCGTGGCAGCTGCCTTTAGATTAACCCTCTTGTAAGAGCTACCCGAGACCTGTGTTTCAGAGGGGACATCCTGGCCTTGGGGCCCCTGAGGTGTCTTTGGAAAGGACGGGGTTTGACACCTGGTGGGTCAGAGGCACCCAGCTGGGGCAGCTGCAGCGGTTGCTTGCTTGCAGCCACGTTGCCCCCGACTTAACTTCAGCAGGAGCTGGTGACAAGGGGGTGGGCACGGTGTGACGCTCTGCCCCTTCCTCAAAGCTGAGGGCTGGGAGCAGGAGCCTGGTGAGGTCTCGCTGGCTCTGCTCCCCACCTGGGGGCTGTGGGGACGCCTTTCTGGGCAGGGCAGGGCAGGGCAGGGCAGGGCAGAGCCCTGCAGAGAGAGCGGTGCAGCCTGGCCTGGGGAGGTGAGCAGACTGGGCTCATCTGCACCGCTGACCCGCACAGGCTGCACGTCTCTGAGCAGGACCATGACAGGCTATGTCAGCTACCTTTCTGCAGAAAGGTTCCAGACAGCTCTCCGACCTCTGAAATCAGTGGTAAAACAGCCAGCAGTGTGTGCAATGCTGGCTGCACCTCCTCCCCAGCCCCATGTGAGAATGCAAGCTGCGGGATGGGAAGAGCTCCCAGCCCCGGAGCTCACAGCTCGAGGAGTGGCTTGGGGAGCTGCTGGGGGGTGCCCAGGGAAACAAGGAGCTGGTGAGGGTGCGGGGCAGGACCTGCCGCAGAGGCCCATAGGAGTCCTGGGGCTGACGTCTCGGGGCATCTCTGTCAACACAGGTACGGCGGTGGCAGAAGACAGAGAGAGCCCAGGCCGTTCGCACTGCTCTCATGCGCACCTACAGCGGCATTGCGCTGCATGCACCCAAGGAGCAGGTGCTGAGCCGTGTGGATAAAGAAATCATGGGCAACATCCTGCGGCTCTCCAGAGCTAAACAGAGGGTAGGAGCACGGGGCGCACAGGGCAGGGATGCCTGGGTGCCCCAGCTCCAGCCCCTCGGGGCTGGGGTGTACCGAGATGGTCGGTCTCTTTCTAAAGAACTCCCAAGGAAGGGGGTTTGTCCTCAACGTCCAGATCCCAACCCCCTGTGGGTTCCCCCTGCCCATGCTCCTCTTCCACCTCTCAGCCCTTCAAAGAGTTCAAGGGGTGCTTTGCTCTCTTTGGCCTCAGGACTTGCAGCTCAAGCTCGCCCTGGTGCAGAGCATCACCGAGGTCAGCTGTGCCATCCAGGCTGTGGGCGACTGCGGCAGCTTTGAGCTCTCCTTAAAGCAGGAGGCGACGCGGACCCTGCTGGTGAGTGCTCGTAGCTGGGGCAGTCACACAGGGGAGTTTTGGGCTGCGCCATCAGACTGGTTTCCCCAGAGGCACGATGATCTCTCGGCTTCATGCGAGCTTCTGGAGCTGTGTCCTGAGCTGGTGGGAGCCTTGGGTGCTGGTGCTGGGTGGCTGTGGCTGAGGAGCAGGGTCCCTCCAGCGGTGCCTTTGGGGATCCGTGGGGGTGACGGGGCAGTGTCTGCCCAGGCCTGGCAGCAGAGCCTGTCCCCGGGGGAGGCGGGAGGGTTGTCCCGTGTCCCTGCCCGCTGCCAACTCTGCCCTTGTCTCTCTGGGTCTTGCAGGACTGGATAAAGGGGGAGCCCTGGGACTCCCTGGTGTATGGAGTGTTCCAGGCCCTGGAGGAGTTGAGGTGAGGTCTGTTCCCCAGGCTCTGGGGACTCCCAGTGTGGCCCAGCCCAGCTGTCTGGGGCAGCCCCAGTGGCCTTGAGCATGGGGCCGGGAGCTGCTGGGGCTGTGGAGTGGGAGGGTGTTCTGCATTTTGGGTGTTTCCCAAAGGAAGGGAGCCCCAGGAGTTCCTTAACCTGGGGATGGGGGTTTGCCTGCTGCCTGGGAGGAGGCAGGAATTGCTGGAGCTGAAGGCAGTGCTTGCTGGCATGGGCTGGGGGTGTTGGATTGGGGGCCCGCGATTAGGAGGAACCCAGCTGTGGTTTAAGCCACTCTGGAAAGGGCTAGTAAATCCCCTTTCCGTTTTCTCTTCCTTTTTCCTCCGGCCAGCAAGCTGAGGCCACCTCTGAGCAGGGAGGAAAATCGCAAGCTGCTGGCAGTCTGCTGCCAGAGCGTCTTGTCCTACCCTTCCGAGGAGCGGCTGAAAAAGGGAAGGAAGACAGTGAGGGCAGCTGTGAACATGCAGGTACCCACCGGCCAGTGCCTGCCCCCCTCTGGGTCAGGATCCCCCCTCAGCGTGCCCTGGCAGCCCCCATGCTGCAGAACCTCAGCTCTCCTTTGCTGCTTTTAGCTTCTGCACAGGAGAGGCATGGAAGATCTGGGCCAGCTCATAGAAAAACTTCTGGAGGCAGAGGCGACCTCTGCCTGCTTTGACGACGTGGTCCACGTGAGTAGCCATGGGGCAACAGGGCAAGTGTTGCAGGGGCAGAGAATGGAGGGCTTAGCGGGTGATAGGAGGTGGATAGCTTTCCTACAGGAAAGTGGGGCTTTGGCTCCTTGCTCTGAGGCTGTGCGTCTGGCTGGGGCCAGGGGCTGAGCTGGGGGACAGGAGCGCCCGGCCACCACAGCCGCAGGACAGGCAGGGACGTGGGCCCTGATGGAGGGAAAGCCAAGAGGCATCCCTGAGCTGGGTGAGAGCAGCCTGGGGGAAGGCTCTGGCCAGGAGACGCGGGCAGGGAAGCAAAACCTGGCTCAGGGCAGAGGTGGCTGGAGGGAGCGAGGCAGTGAAGGTTGCAGTGCCAGTGCTTGGTGGGGCCGGGGGCCGCGCCGGGAAGGGGTTAGAGAAGGAGGGAGAGGGATCTCAGGGAGAGAAAGGTTCCTGTTGCGAGAGAGATGCACCCTGCTCCAGGTCCTGAAGGGCTGGCTCACCTCAGCCAAAGCATGGGAGCGGGAGAGAGCCCTGCGGGTCTGCGTGCATGTGCTGGGCGCTTGCAAGGAGCGATCTGAGCTCACGGTGAGTAGGGACCCCCCATGTGCCCTGGTGCCCCATTCCCACCATTCATGGCCCTGGAAAGGAGCCCTGCCCGGCTGGGTGCTGGGTTTTGGGGCTCCTGGGAATATGGGGCAGCTCTTCTGCCTGCCCCTCTGCCCCATCGCTGCTCAGATAGCAGGATGGGCAGCAGAGGCGAGCGGGTGCTGGGGCTGCCTGCAACCCTTTTCCTGCTGCTCTCCCCTGCAGAGAGGACGTCCTTGCAAGCAGTTCGGCTCCCTGGTGGGACTGCTGGTGTCTCTGACCAGCGACTGCCTGGCCACGTCCCACCAGAGGGCATGGGTCTGCCTTGGCTACCTTCTCCAAATGCAAGGTGAGGAGAGCGCGTGCTTCCCAGCCTTGCTCAGCCTGATCCTCCCTCCCTTCTGGGCCTAGCGCCACCAGGGTCCCGCGGGGCCAGGCCCCGTCCCCGGGAGGGAAGGGGGAGGCAACGTGCTCGGCTGGTTTTGTGCCCCCACCCTGTTAGCCCTCTGCCTCCCTGGCCATCTCAGGAAGGATCCCTGGGAGAGGGTCGCTGAGTCCCACCTCCCTGGGGCATGTGTGAGGCTGGGTGGTCAGGGCCAACCCTCACTGCTCTCTGAGAGCAGGACATTGTCACCAGTGCTGGGGACTGTCCCCCTCCACGTCTGTGCCCCTCCACGTTCCAGGAGAGACAGGGGGTGGTCAGACAACTCGCTCGGATGAGGTCCCCGACGTTTCAGAGGGTGCCTTCCCCCTCACTCCCTGCCTTCAGCCTGGAGACACAGGCAGCTACCCAGGCGGTCTCCAAACTCATCCCTGCCAGGGAAGACATCTCCTGCCAAGCATAAGAGAGGAAACCAATTTGCTGCCCAGAGCAAAGTGGGCTGGGAGGAGGGATCTGAGCTGCAGGCCCGGAGTGTGCTGCAAAGGGTTGTGTTTGAACCCTTTCCTCTTCAGGCAGCAGGATCTGCTGCCTGTGCTGAGGAAGTCACGGGGAGGTTTCCTGCCTCCAGAGACGATGGTGGCCCGTGCGGGAATAGGGGATGCAGGTGCTAGGAGCAGAGGCTGCTGAAACCCTGAAGGCCCAGCAAACGGTTCAAGGAGGAAGAGGGCTCTTTCCAGCCCAGGATTTGTCAGCCATTTCTGGGGCTCTGGAAATCCTGCTGCCCCGAGTTCAGGAGGGCCCTGGGTTTCCCTGTGGCCTTCACTGCCACCACTTGGGTTCTCCTTTATTGGTATCTGGGGCCAGAGGCTGGGTTTCTGTAGACGTGACTCCTCTTTTCTCCTGGTGTTTGTTCCAGCCAAGACCATGAAGGTGGTGCCACAGGCAGATGAGATCAGGTGCCTTTGTGAGGAGCTGAACAGCCCAGACACCGAGACTCTGGGGGAGACCGGTACCAAAATAGCAAAGGTAACTGACCCCAAACCAGTGGGGTGGGGGCCCAGCTCCTGGGCTGCTGCACATCTCCCTGCTCCCCTCCAGAGTCTCTCTCCATCTCCAGAGCGAGCTGTCCAGGACAGCTGTTGTGAGCAAGTAGCAGGAGGCTTTGAGACAAGACTGTCCTTTAGGCACGCTGGAGCAGATACCGTGATGCGTGTGTTTGCATGCACGTGTGTGTGTGTGAGTGCTCTTGTCAGAATACACATTTGGTATAAAAGGAAACAGGGGGGAGACACTTCCGAATCGGTTAGCCGCATCAGATGTCAACAGCACTGTACGCACAGCAGGAGGGTCAAGTGATTGCCCGCTCCATGACTGCCAAACTAACAGTCCCGTCAAGTTGCCTTTCTTTTCCGAATTGCTGGAGCAGAGCTGTGACACGGTCTCTCCTGTTCCTGACTTCTCTCCAGGCTGTTTGCAAATGCATCCCTCCAGCACAGGCTACGGACTTTCTGACTGCCGTCCTGGACAGCTTGCTGCGTGTCACACCCACACGTGCAAGAGCAGTGCGGAAGTGGGTGTTCATCTTCCTGGTGGAATGCAGACAGGAAATACTCCAGGAGGTAAGGGAGACCTTTTTTCCATTTGACTTTGTCTTTTCTCCTGTTGGCTGTTGCACTACCCCCTGTGCAGTTGGCATGGGCTCAAGAAATGCCGCCTGTGTGCCAAGCCGAGGGGCTACTGGTGGTCTGAGTCGTGCATTAGCACCTGCTGCTGGGGTCTGCTCCAGCTGGTGACAAGGATACTCGGGGCACTTCTTGTCCAAAGTGTCCCATTGGCCCAGGTCCTTCCCATGAGTGAGGCACTGGGAGGCACCAACCTCGCCATTCCTCCCCTTCCTCTGGGGTCACTGTCAGTCCTGCCTGCCCTGGGACCCACTTCACCCTGCTCTTTCTTCACTGGTCCCCAATTCCCTCTACTCTGAGCTTTGCTGGGCACGCTGGGTTTTCCACAGGTTGGATACTTGTTCATTGCTCTCATTGCTCTCCCCGACTGGAGTGTTACCCAGCCTGCAAGGTGCGCTTCCCTTAGCCACCAGTTGCTGCCCATTTGTAGCCTGGGAGCCTCTGGCCTCGTGCTGTGCCCAGACTAACTCAGTGGCTGCCCGCCCCTGACAGAGGTTGGTCACAGTGACGGCAGCCATGGGTGGCAGCCCAGAGGATTGCGCCCAGCTGAGCTAAAGCTCACCCAGCCGTTAGGCGGCTGCTGTGGCAGCCAGGGCAGGGTGTCCCTGTGCCATCCCTGCAGAGCCCGTGGCCGCTCCGGGCAGTGGGAGCGCTGCATTCATGTGCTGCAGGGTCACCCCTTGCTGCTTCCCCAGGCACAGAGCAGGTTGTGTCTGTACCACGGGCCAGAGGTAGGCAGCTGTGGGAGAAGCTGGGATCTTCCATGGGACGAGGGACCTGGCTGCCTCTTTGTCCTTATCATGGCCACGGCTTCTAGCTGTGAAAGGCTCATCAAACACCCTTTTCTTCAGGGGAAGATCCTCTGTGTGGGGAAGGGGTTGGTGCTTTGGGAAAGGAGGGTAGAGGCAAGGAGAAGGGTCCCTGGAGAACTGGGTTCCTGTGGAAGGAGTCACGTGCCCTTGCAGATGCAAGGCATCTTCAGGGTCTTGAAGAGCGTGTTTGGTTTTAGTCTTGCATTGCTACAGACACATGGGGAGAGTTACTCAAGCGTTGGGTGTGCAATGTGTCCGTGTCCTCTGTGTGCACACAGGGCACGCAGCTGCTCAAACGGTTGGGCCCAGGCACATGCAGTGACTGAGGCTGTGCGTGTGACTGCGTGCATGCATTCGCGTGTGTGCGTGCGTGTGCCCAATTGCCAAGAGCACACTCAGCTCCAGACGTGAGCCAGGGTCAGGCAGGGTGGAAGGGGTGAGGTTTCGAGCTAGATCTGGACTCTGTGTCAAGGGAGCAGGCATTGCTCATGTGCTGAATGTGTCTGGGCCCTACAGGAGGGGGTAAAGGATGCACTGAGCCCTTCTGTCTCCTTTTCCATTCAGGTGCCAAAAATCCTGAACACCCTTTACACCTACATGCAGCAGAGCACCCACAGGCCCTTCCTGCTCCGTGCGGTGTTTCTCCTCGCCCACTTTCACCAGGAGCCCGTGATCAGCAGTCTCCTCCAGAAAGGTCTGCCCATGGACAGGTACGTGCACTGCCCACTTCCCCACTGTAGTCAAAGAGAGACCCTGCAGCTTGCTTGCACTGGGGGGTCCGGTTGAGAAGCATGTCTTTTTTTTCTGCCTGAACAGTCTTGAGTGTTGCAAGACTGCATGCTTGTGTCTCTGCCGTGAGTGGGGCCTTGTAAGCCCCATTGCAGATGAGGAGGTTTGAGGGCACTGCAGGACTGCGAGGATATAGGCTCAGGGGTGAATGTCTCTTGCCTTGCAGTGACACGGTGGAGCTGTGGAGGAGCTTGGGGAAAAGCATCTTTGGGATTCAGATCCTGAGGTGCTTAGTGGAGAAACTAAACAGAGCAGGAAACAACCGCCTGGGGACTGACTCCTCCGCTTTGAGCAGCTCAACCGTCAGACTGCTCTGGAGACTCTGACGGTACGTTCAACGGCAGACATATTTCTGCAGCTTTGCATCTGCTTTCCAAATCATACTTCGGCGCGAGGGAGTCGGGTGCCCTTTGCGGATGCCCGTGGAGACTCCCAGGGCGCTGTGCTGGGCCGGCCTCAAGGAGTGTGGGGAGCCAGGACAGTTTTGTGCTCCTGAGCCACAAGGCTGTCGCAGAAGGGACAACTGCGGAGAGTAACCCCCCACCCCAGGCAGGCGGGAGAACCAGGCTGGTGGGAAAAGGCCTTGCCTGAACAGGTGGTTCTCAGTCATGTTTCTCTGCAGATCACCCGTGCCATCTCCGAGGTGGTGCTTGCCCTGAGCAGCACGGAGGAGCTCAGGCAACTGCTTCCCCACCTCCTTCCCAGCCTCCTGAGGTGGGCCAGTGAAACGCTGGGCGAGGAGAGGCTGCTTTCCCCCATGAGCAGCTGGAGACAACTGTTCCTCGAGGGCCAGGTGCTTGAGGAGAAGCCGTGCAGGTAAGGAGACAAAGGGGCAGATGGAGAGGCTGGCTTCAGTTCCCTTCGCCAAGGCATGTGCCTTTGTGGGGCTGAGGGAGTGCTTTGCCTGCCCCGCTTCCTAGATGTGGAAACCGGTCGTCGTGGTTGGTTTTACTTCTGTTCCCTCATGGAGAAACTCCAGCTCCCAGGCAGGAAGGTCTTGCGCAGCTCGTACTGCGGACGGCCGTCATCTTGCCTCCTGCATACCCTTGCATGCACAATAGCACTGCACTCCCTCAACGGACCCCCGCTGGGAGCAGTGACTCTTGCGGGCACTGGTGGCATTCTTTGCAAAATGCTGGTGGGAAGAGGTGGTAGGCGTTGCCTTGGTTGATATCTAGCATGGAGTCAGTCTAGGGGCATGGGGTTTTTTCTGCTTCAGAGGGTTTGGGGCATGATGAAAATGCCAGTGTCATTAGCTGCAGTCTTGCAGGCTATGAAGCATCATTTCAGGGGTCTTTAGCTCTGCTAAAGAGAAGTCTTCCCCTAACCTGCTGTGATTTGAGATTTCTAGGGCTTGTGGTGGTGGTGTTATTTTGATTTGTTGTGTTTGATTGTGTTTGTTTATTTTGTGTTTGGTTTCTTTTGCCAGGATTTTCCTTTCAGCTATTGAGTTGGTGCTAGGCAAATGCATGGCGCAGAAGTGGATGCGGCTGCTCATGCATCGGGCAGTGTGGGCTCGCCTGGAGGACCCCCTGGCTCACCCGGAGGGGGTGTGTCTCCTGAGCAGGTAAGAGCCCCAGGGATGCATCTGGCCAACTCCTGCAGGGCTGTGCCCAGGGAAATGGCTGCTGGGACCCTTCCAGCGTGCCTGGGAGGCCGTCCTGAGCTGAAGAATAGCGTCTGCATCGGCGCAAGCGAATTCTGGAGACCTGGCCTGTGGCCTTCCTGGGTAACTGTGTGTCCCTCGCTTGTGTGCCCTGCGCAGCGTCCTGCTCCATGCTGGGCTCGTCTCCCCCCGTCTGGTGAAGAACCTCTTGCCATGGCTGCATTCCTGCTCAGTTAAACTGCGGGTGACAGCTACAGCTTTCTTTGCTGAGGTAAGGCAGGAGATGGGGAAGGAAGGGTTCAGAGGGCTTTTATTGAGATACTGCTGCTTGGGATGTCTCTTTTTGTGGGAGGATCCCTGGAGAACGGGGCCCTGGAGTGGGGTGGCCAGGGGAGCGCCTGGCCGGGACCGGGTCCCCAC
The DNA here is from genome assembly GCF_018139145.2 of Gymnogyps californianus. Taxonomy (NCBI): domain Eukaryota; kingdom Metazoa; phylum Chordata; class Aves; order Accipitriformes; family Cathartidae; genus Gymnogyps; species Gymnogyps californianus. The sequence goes on along the minus strand of NC_059476.1, from coordinate 41,920,646 downwards.
GGTGCTGCCTGTGTTGTTCCAGATCTCTCAGGACTGCAGGATGTCAGGGACCTCGGAGTGAGGCAGGCACTAGAGGAGTCCCTCCGCGATACCTGGCCCCAGCCAGCACCGAGGAGTTAATTAAAGCTGATCACAAGATGCCTAAAGGGGAGCGTATCTTTTTTTCCCTGATGGCACCCTCGTGGTTGGCGAGACCACATGTGGGTAACACCGAGGCTGGGGGCTGCCAGCTGTGGGGTCCCTCTCAGATCTGCCCAGGCTGGGGACAACAGAGTCACGCCGGGACAGACCCCAGAGCAGGGGTCTCCCCATGGGGTCCTGGGGCCTTGCTGTGCCTCCCACTGCCCATGGGGATCCCTTTGCCTCCCCTCCCACCACGGCCTGACCACCTCCAGCACCAGCCAGGGCTGGTGCAGGGAACAGCCCAGGACAGCCCTGACCGTATCACCACAGCAGGCTTTGACCTCCCGGTGTCCCATCACGCTGGGACCCCCCTCGGCACTGCCCAGGGACACAGTGGGGGGCGTAGCAGGGGAGAAGGGGGACACTGGGGGAGTAGGGGGCACTGGGGGATGGGTGGGGGGAACTGAGGGGGTCCCAGGAGTTTACGGGGGTGTGGGCAGGGGGCGGAAGGGGGCACTGGGGGATGAGTGGGGAATATCGGAGGGACCTTAAAGGGTCAGCAATGGCACAGGGGCTGAGCAGAGGGATGGAACATAGCAGAGGCATCTGCCTGGCCCACCTGATCAGTCATCAGTGACATCACAAGCAGCTGCAGAAGCCAGGTGCATGAGCCTGCCCTATCACCTACTCATCCCCCTATGACCTCACAAGCACCTGCACAACCCAGGGGCTTCTACCCTATCACCCTCTCAGGCCCCTATGACCACACAAGCAGCTGCGCAAACCGGGGCCTACTCCTGCCCTATCACCTTCTCAGGCACATGTGACATCACAAGCACCTGCACATGCTGGGGTCCTGCTCTGCACCTACTGGCTCCTCAGCCAACAGTGGCCTCCCAGGAACCTCATTAAGGCAGGGGCGTGCTTCTGTCCTACCACCCAATCAGCCATCAGTTCCATCACAAGCAGCTGCAGAAGCCAGGTGCCTACTGCTCTATGACCTACTCAGGCACATATGACATCATAAGCACCTGCACAAGCCAGCTGCAACCTCCTGCCTTAACTGCTACAGAGCCACCAATGACATCACAAGCAGCTGCACAAGCCAGCTGCGTCCTCCTGGCCTATCAGCTACTCAGCCATCAGTGACAACATCAGCAGCTGCAGAAGCCAGGTCCCTGCTCCTGCCCTGTCACCTACTTGGGATCATGTGACATCACAAGCACCCTCACAAGCCAGGTGTCCATTCATACCCAAGCAACTACTCAGCCACCAGTGACATCACAAGCACCTGAACAAGCCAGGTGCATCTTCCTGCCCAATCACCTACTCAGCCACCTACGACATCACAAGCACCTGCACAAGCCAGGGGCCTGCTCCTGCTCTCTCAACTCCTCAGGCACCTGTGAGACCATAAGCAGCTGCACAAGGAAGGTTCCTGCTCCTGGCCTATCGCCTACTTGGGATCATGTGACATCACAAGCCCCTGCACAAACCAGCTGCATGCTCCTGCCCTAACACCTACACAGCCACAAGTGACATCACAAGCATCAGCACAAGCCAGGGGCCTGCTCCTGCCCTGTCCCCTCTTATGGCACATGTGACACCACAAGCACATGAACCGCCCAGGCACCTCCTTCTACCCTATCACCTACTCGTCCACCTATGACCTCACTAGCATCTGCACAAGCCAAGGGCCGGCTCCTGGCCTAACACCTGCTCAGCCACCAGTGACCTCACAAGCACCTGCACAGCAGCAGCATCCTCACTGCCAACACCCCGGCTTTTCCACCTCCATCTCCCACTCTCTGTCTCCTGTCTCCCCGTGCTCTCCTCCCTCCCAGGCACCCTTCTCACCCACTCCACAACCTCCCAAGGCCTCTGTCTGCCTTTGTGTTTGTGTGGCAGATGTTACCTCGGAAGCATTGTCCCAGCCACGCCACCTGCATCTCCTTCTCCCTCTGTTGTCATCATGACTGCGCCAGCTGTCTGATGCGCTTTTTGACCTCATGGGCCCTTTCGTCCTGCCTCCCTTCTGCTGTTCAATCCTGTTCCTGCAAGAGAAGTGGTGTGGTTCTTGAAATTGCGTTATGTAATGCCCTACTTGCAGTATATGCTCCCTGTTGTGCTGTTTATCATCTGTGGGAACTGGGCTAGAGTTATCACGTTGTTGTTGTTTGTAACACTGGTTTATGATATGACAGAAGTGCAAGCCGTGAAACTAATTGGGTGTTTGTACTCGGCATTGTTGTCACCTCCATACTTTGGGAGCCGCCTATGGGAGACTATTAATAATTGTACCTTTTACCTTTTCTCCTCTGGGAGCCAATCTATGGAGGAGAGATCTCCGTACTTGGGGTGCTATCTCCTAAAGAATATGAATAATTGCACTTTCTACCTTTTCTCCTCGGGGAGCCAACCTATTGGGGAGACATCTTCCCACATCTTCCCTTTCTCTGCCAGGTTAATTGCAATAGCATTGAAGGAGTTTGTAAATTTTGAATATCCTTGGGATGTTGAACTTAGCATGGTCCTATTGCTAGGAATCAGCCTGTTCCTGAATGTGATTCAGATCTTGCCTAGGGTTAAACAACTATTTAAAAATACCACCCAGAGATCAGCTCCCACGACTGCAGCTACGCCAACCCTGGTGACAGGCACTGCAGCTACTCAAACTCTGGCGACAGGCACTGCGGCTACTCAAACCCCAGCGACAAGCAGCACGGCTACTCAAACTCTTGCGACAGCTACTGCAGCTACTCTAATCCCTATGACAAGCACTGTGGCTACTCAAAGCCCAGCAACAGGCACTGTGGCTACTCAAACCTTGGCGATGGACGATGCAGCTGAACTAGAGAATCAACCGGTGCCAATATCAATCGCCCCTATACAGAAGAAGAAATATACAAAAAAATCAGTTCACTTAGCGAAGGATGAAGGTGAAGCAGGGTCATCATGAGAACAGGAGGAAGAGGCAGAACAGGAGATAACTACTCGATCCCTATCCCCAAGTGAGCTGCGAGATAAGCGAAAAGACTTCAGCCGTCATCCAGGCGAGCACGTTGTCACCTGGCTGCTCCGATGCTGGGATAAAGGGGCAAGTAGCTTGGAATTAGAGGGTAAGGAAGCCAAGCAATTGGGATCCCTTTCTAGGGAAGGGGGCATTGACAAGGCAATTCAAAAAAACCCACAAGCCCTCAGCCTCTGGTGGAGACTTCTATTGGGCGTGAGGGAAAGGTACCCCTTCAAGGAAGATGTTGTAAGTTACCCAGGCAAGTGGACCACCATGGAGAGAGGTATCCAGTCCCTGAGGGAATTAGCCGTGCGGGAGATGGTTTATTATGACCCAGACGATGGGCGGTTACCCACAGATCCAGATGAAGTCCAATGCGCACCACCCATGTGGTGGAAGTTTGTACGAAGTGCACCATCATCGTATGCCAATGCATTGGCAGTAATGGACTGGAAAGACGAGGAGGGGCCAACAGTAGATGAATTGGCTCGCCGACTTTGGCAATACGAAGAAAGTCTCACTTCCTCCCTCGTCGCAGCTGTGGAGAAACTGCCAGACATACTAGCTGAGAAATGGTTCCAAGAGTTCCAGCGATTTGAGGATAAGTTCTGTCTCCCACCTGTACGGACCAATACCTCAGCTATCAGGAGAAGGTATTCTTCTGGGCAAGAGAGAGGAGAGAGAAGATATATACCACAGGGTACCCTGTGGTTTTACCTGCTTGACCACAGAGAGGATATGAGGAAGTGGGATGGAAAACCTCCCTCGGTCCTAGATGCACGGGTATGTGAATTGTGAGGAAAAACAAACACAAATGAGGATTCTTCCAGGAAAATTGCTGCTTCAGCCTCCAGTGAGCACTGCGAGCGGTGTGGTCGACAGAGTGGAAGGGCTGATCTTACTCCTGATTCTATGAAAAGGAATTCTAATCCATTTTTACAACAAGTGAGTGGAGAATCTTATGGCCAGGACTAGAGGGGCCCTGCCTCCAGCCAGGTGGAGGAGAGGGACAACCGGGTTTACTGGACTGTGTGGATTCGATGGCCTGGCACATCAGATCCACAGGAGTATAAAGGTCTAGTAGATACCAGTGCACAGTGTACTCTAATGCCATCAAGCTATAAAGGGGTAGAACCTATTTGTATTTCTGGGGCAACAGGGGGATCTCAACAGCTAACTGTATTGGAGGCTGAAATAAGCCTAACTGGGAATGAGTGGCAAAAACACCCCATTGTGACTGGCGTGGAGTCTCCATGCATTCTTGGCATAGATTATCTCAGGAGAGGGTATTTCAAGGACCCAGAGGGGTATTGGTGGGCCTTTGGTATAGCTGCCTTGGAGACAGAGGGAATTGAACAGTTGTCCACCTTGCCCGGACTCTCTGAGGACCCTTCGGTTGTGGGGTTGCGGAGGGTCGAAGATCAACAGGTGCCAATTGCTACCACAAGGGTGCACCGGCGGCAATATCGCACCAACTGAGACTCCCTGTTCCCCATCCATAGGCTGATTCGTCGACTGGAGAGCCAAGGAGTGATCAGCAGGACTCGCTCACCCTTTAACAGCCCCATTTGGCCAGTGCAAAAGTCTAATGGAGAATGGAGACTAACAGTAGACTATCGTGGCCTGAATGAAGTCACACCGCTGCTGAGTGCTCCCATGCCAGACATGCTAGAACTTCAATATGAACTGGAGTCAAAAGCAGCCAAGTGGTACGCCACAATTGATATCGCTAATGCATTTTTCTCAATCCCTTTGGCAGCAGAGTGTCGGCCACAGTTTGCTTTCACTTGGAGGGGCGTCCAGTACACCTGGAATCGACTGCCCCAGGGGTGGAAACACAGCCCCACCATTTGCCATGGACTAATCCAGAATGCACTGGAAAAAGGTGGAGCTCCAGAACACCTGCAGTACATTGATGACATCATCGTATGGGGCAACACAGCAGAAGAAGTTTTTGAGAAAGGGGAGAAAATAATCCAAATCCTTCTGAAAGCTGGTTTTGCCATAAAACAGAACAAGGTGAAGGGACCCGCACAGGAGATTCAGTTTTTAGGAATAAAATGGCAAGATGGACGTCGTCACATCCCAATGGATGTGATCAACAAAATAGCAGCTATGTCTCTACCAACTAGTAAACAGGAAACGCAAGCTTTCTTAGGTGTTGTAGGGTTTTGGTGAATGCATATTCCAAATTATAGTATGATTATAAGCCCTCTCTATCAAGTGACCTGGAAGAAGAACGATTTTAAATGAGGCCCTGAGCAACAACAAGCCTTTGAACAGATTAAACAGGAGATAGTTCATGCAGTAGCCCTTGGGCCAGTCCGGGCAGGACCAGATGTTAAAAATGTGCTCTACACCGCAGCCGGGGAGAATGGCCCTACCTGGAGTCTCTGGCAGAAAGCACCTGGGGAGACCCGAGGTCGACCTCTAGGGTTTTGGAGTCGGGGATATCGAGGATCTGAGGCCCGCTATACTCCAACTGAAAAGGAGATATTAGCAGCACATGAAGGAGGTCAAGCTGCTTCAGAAGTGGTTGGTACTCAAACACAGCTCCTATTAGCACCCCGCCTGCCGGTGCTGGGCTGGATGTTCAAAGGGAAGGTCCCTTGTACACATCATGCAACTGATGCTACATGGAGTAAGTGGATTGCACTGATCACCCAACGAAGTCGAATAGGAAACCCCAGTCGCCCAGGAATTTTGGAGGTGATCACAGACTGGCCAGAAGGCAAAGATTTTGGAATATCGCCAGAGGAGGAGGTAATGAGTGCTGAAGAGGCCCCATTGTATAATAAACTGCCAGAACATGAGAGGCAATATGCCCTGTTCATTGATGGGTCCTGTCGCATTGTAGGAAAGCATCGGAGGTGGAAGGCAGCTGTATGGAGTCCTATGCGACAAGTTGCAGAAACTGCAGAAGGAGAGGGTGAATCGAGTCAGTTTGCAGAGGTGAAAGCCATCCAGCTGGCTTTAGACATGGCTGAACGAGAAAAATGGCCAATACTTTATCTCTATACTGACTCATGGATGGTGGCAAATGCTTTGTGGGGGTGGCTGCAGCAATGGAAGTGGAGTAACTGGCAACGCAGAGGTAAACCCATCTGGGCTGCCCCATTGTGGCAAGATACTGCTGCCCGGCTAGAGAACCTGGTTGTGAAAGTACGTCATGTAGATGCCCATGTACCTAAGAGTCAGGCCACTGAAGAACATCAAAACAATCAACAGACAGACAAGGCTGCTAGGATTGAAGTAGCTCAGGTAGATCTGGATTGGCAGCATAAGGGTGAATTATTCATGGCTCGGTGGGCCCATGACACCTCAGGCCATCAGGGAAGAGATGCAACATATAGATGGGCTCGCGATCGAGGGGTGGACTTGACCATGGACACTATTGCACAGGTCATCCATGAATGTGAAACATGCGCTGCAATTAAGCAAGCCAAGCAGTTAAAGCCTCTTTGGTATGGAGGACGATGGCTGAAATACAAATATGGGGAAGCCTGGCAGATTGACTATATCACACTCCCACAAACCCGTCAAGGTAAGCGCTATGTGCTTACGATGGTGGAAGCAACCACCGGCTGGCTGGAAACATATCCCGTGCCCCATGCCACTGCCCAGAACACTATCCTGGGCCTTGAAAAGCAAATCTTATGGCGACACGGTACCCCAGAAAGAATTGAGTCAGACAACGGGACTCACTTCCGGAACAATCTTATAGACACCTGGGCCAAAGAGCACGGCATTGAGTGGGTGTATCACATCCCCTATCATGCACCAGCCTCTGGGAAAATCGAGCGATACAATGGACTGTTAAAGACTACATTGAGAGCAATGGGGGGTGGGACTTTCAAACATTGGGATACACATCTAGCAAAGGCCACCTGGTTAGTCAACACTAGAGGATCTGCCAATCGAGCTGGCCCTGCCCAATCAGAACTTTTACGTACTGTAGAAGGGGATAAAGTCCCTGTAGTGCACATAAAAAATATGCTAGGGAAAACAGTTTGGGTTACTCCTGCCTCAGGCAAAGGCAAACCCGTTCAGGGGATTGCTTTTGCTCAAGGGCCTGGGTGCACTTGGTGGGTGATGCGGAAGGATGGGGAAGTCCGATGTGTGCCTCAAGGGGATTTGATTTTAGGTGAGAACAGCCAATAGATTAAATTGTATGCTATATAATCCTGCCACTGTATGTCATCATTATTATAACTGTTACGTGCTATATTAATGGTATTACAGTAAGAATTACTTAGATTAATGAAGAATGAACTTTGATAAAACTGAGTGAAGTGCAATAGTGATGGAACCAGGACTGACTTCAGCATGCAACAATCCGACACCACACACCATCCTCCTGCTGCACCCAATGTCACCTGCCTGCCACATCACACCGAAGCCCAATCCTGTTCTGCCGACTGAGCGGACTTTGCATCATCCCTCCTGCCCAGACAGACTGTTACGATAGATGGAGCTCAAAGTCATGGACTGAATGAACTCCATAGACATTTGATAGAGACGGCCCCTAGACTGCGGGAATGATATCTATATGTATATATTAAAAGACAGGAAAGGTGATGGTGATTAATTGGAAAGTGTGGGATCTGGGCATAACGTAAATGGTATAGAATAAGGGGTGGATATTGTCCTGGTTTCGGCTGGGACAGAGTTAATTCTCTTCTTAGTAGCTGGTACAGTGCTGTGTTTTGGATTTAGTGTGAGAATGATGTTGATAACACTCCGATGGTTTAGTTGTTGCTAAGTAGCACTTATCTTCAGCCAAGGACTTTCCAGTTTCCCATGCTCTGCCAGTAAGCAGGGGTGCAAGAAGCTGGGAGGGAGCAGAGCCGGGGCAGCTGACTTGAACTAGCCAAAGGGGTATTCCATACCATGGAACGTCATGCCCAGTATATAAACTGGGGGGAGTTGGCCGGGCGGCGCGGATCGTGGCTCGGGAGCTAACTGGGCATCGGTCAGCGGGTGGTGAGCAATTGCATTGTGCATTGTGCATCACTGGTGGTTTTTTTTCTTTTGTTGTTGGTTGTTTGGTTTTTTCCCTTCCTCCCCCTCCTTTTTGTTATATTCCTTTTCATTACTATTATTATTATTGTATTTCATTATTACTATTGATAGTATTATATTTTACTTTAGTTATTAAACTGTTCTTATCTCAACCCACGAGTTTTACTTTTTTTTCCTTTGCTTTCCTCCTCCTCACCCCACTGGGAGGGGGAAGGGGGAAGCGGCTGCATGGTGCTTAGTTGCTGGCTGGGGTTAAACCACAACATATTACATATAATAATGATGACATACAGTGGCAAGATTATATAGCAATTAACATCATACAATTTAATCTATTGGCTGTTCTCACCTAAAATCAAATCCCCTTGAGGCACACATTGGACTTCCCCATCCTTCCGCATCACCCACCAAGTACACCCAGGTCCTTGAGCAAAAGCAATCCCACAAATGGGTTTGCCTTTGCCTGAGGCAGGAGTAACCCAGACTGTTTTCCCTAGCATATTTTTTATGTGCACTACAGGGACTTTATCCCCTTCCACAGTACGTAAAAGTTCCGCGTTTTCCAGAAATACCTTGGGATTGTGGTCATAGAGAAGATTGAGGTTGATTTGCAGCTTCCTCATAGACTGAAAAGCTTCCCTGAAAATAAGCCTGTCTAGCCACTTCCGAGCTCTGGGCAAGAAAATACGTTGCCCATCTGCATGTCCCCCAGCAGCGCCGCGAAATCATCCGGTTTCATGCACCAGCATATGCTGGTGAAGAAAGTAGCTGTAGGGGTTATTAGAAAACTGAGACCTATAGTGTTGTGAGGGAGGGTGGCAGATGTTTAATTACTCAGGAGATTACACTGGGGGGAAGGGGGATCCAGCCAGAAAGGAGGTCTAAGCTGGGGAGAGTGGGGCAAGAGGGGCAAGGCCTGTGTGGATGCACAGGATCTGGGTTTTAGAGCAGCATACATGACAAAGTCAAGTGAGTTGTTTCAGCAATAGTACTCACCTGATGACGAGGTGTTGGCAGAGAAATCTCGAGGCTAATAATCAAGACTTTGGAAGAGTACAAGCCTCAAAAAGATAATGCAGAAGGTGCTCTGGAAAGATACTGGAAGAGATGGAAAGAGTGACCAGTTATGGAGGTGACATCTTGTTGTGGGTTAACCCCGGTTGGCAGCAAAGCCCAGCTAGCTGTTCGCTCACTTCCCCCAGCCCCTGCTCCCCCCTGAGAATAGGAAGAGCAAAAGCAAGAAAACTTGTGGGTTGAAATTAAGACAGTTTAATAAGCAAAGGAAAGAGGAAGAAGAAAGAAAAACCAACAACAGCACCAAAAAACAAAGCAAGTGATGCAAAGGCAATCACTCATCACCTTCCACAGCAGACCAATGCCCAGTCCCCGAGCGATCGTCCCCACTGCCACTTTACAGTTTAATTGCTGAGCACAATGTCATATGGTATGGAGTATCCCTTTGGTCAGTTGGGGTCAGCTGTCCCAGCTGTGTCCCCTTCCAACCTCTTGCCCACCCCAGCCTACTCGCTGGGTACCAAAACACTGTTTTGGTCACAAATCCAAAACACAGCACCATATGGGCTATCGTGAAGAGAATTAGCTCAACCCCACGCAGACCCAGCACACACGGGAACGCTGATCTTGTGGGGAGGGAGGGGAACACAATCCCACATGCATGCCAGGGCCATGATCTGGTGCCCCAAACAGCTCACATTTACTCCAACCCCCCCACCTTTCCCAGGAGGTCGCCGGTGCCCAGCTCCTGGCACTGCCCTGGCTCTGCTCTGCCACCCGACTGCTTGTAGGGTGACAGGAGAAGCCACTTCCCAAAGCCAGGCTGTGACCTGACTCTTCCCCTTCTGTGGTGACAGAGGGACCCTGCAGCACATGGTCATGGGGCAGGGAGCCCAGCAGGGACAGAGCCCAGAGCCTCACAAAGGGCCCAGCAAAGCGAGGCGACGCCAGCCCGCAGCCCGGTCACGCCAACAGGGAGATGTGGTGGCCCCAAGGTAATTGTGGTCCTGAGCAGCCTGGCCTCCGTCTCCCACCAGGATGGCACCCAAGGGCACTGCCCCATCCCCGTGGCAGCCCCACCAGCATCCCTGTGCAGAGGAGCAGCCCCTGCCATGCTCTGGCTCGGCACCTTCTGCATAGGTGCCTCCATGTCACTTCTCTGCCACGCAACGGCCTCTCCTCCTTGCCATGGAGGTTGCATGTCCCACCTTCCCCCAGGGCCACCGAGACCCTCCAGAGAGGCAGGAGGGTAAGCAATGCCTCACGTGCCTGCAGCAGGAGGGGAGTCACAGGCTGCAGTTCCCTGGGGACTGCTTCATCTTCAGAGTGCTGGAAGTAGGATTGGCCAGAGACATGAGTGGGGATGTGCTGCCCCGGCCGTTCCACTGCAGGTGCAGAGGACGTTGGACAGTTGGGCATGTCTGACGGAGCTGCAACAGGACATGGGGTCCCTGAGAAGCAGTGTGGCTACAGAATGTGGATGTGCTTGGTGCAGTTATAGACCTCCTGTTCTGGATGGCAAAGAAGCAGAAGATTGGCTTTGCAAGGCAATACTCGGGAGAGACTTTCGCTTCCATTTTTGACAGGTCTTCCTCTGGCCTCCTTTTGGGAACTGCGTGGTTTCAGGACTCGGTCCGGTGGCAGCAGTCAGCAAGGGGTGGGATGCTGAGTGCAGGGATGCAGCGTCTTCTGCTCTCAGGGAAATGAGGGAGGGCAGCCCCCGCTGCAAGTGCACGCGTGCCACACGCTTGCTGGCACGCTGATCAAAATGGCCCTCATTGTTTGCTCTCAGACAATACACACCCTTCGCACATGCACACACACACAGATCCACACACAGATCCATGCACTCCCCACACACAGCTCCGTGTGCCCCTCTCACGCACACAGACATGCCGATACACAGAGTCCCATAAACTCTGCATTCACGCAGACCCACGCACCCCTCACACACCCATTCAGCCTGCACACACGTACACCGACACTCCCATGCACCCACCCACCCCCCACTCTTGCAATAAGACCCACACACCCTTTACACACGCACGCAGAGACCCATGCACACCCCCCCCAAACATAGTACCGGTGCCCAGGGGATCCCGAAATGTGTGTGTGCTTGTGAGCCCTGAGAGTGTCGTGTGTGTGTGTGTGCCTGCACAAGTGACCTCCTGGCTGTGGCCGCTCCAGAGGAGGAGGGGACATGGCTGTCAGTGCCGGTGTGCGACGGTGACGGCAGCGTCTGGGCCGTGGCAGGCTGTGTGACCACCCATGCCAGTGTCCTGTGTATGAGTCCTGTGCATCTGTGTGTGCATGGGTGCGTGCGCGGGTGTCTGTCTGGCTGTCCATCTGTGTGTGTCTGTGTGAGTCTCTGTGTGTCTGTGTGCGTGTCAGTGTGTGCATCAGCGTGTGCACTGGGGGGGTGTATGTTTCTGTGTGTTTGTGTCTGTCTGCATGAGGCTGCGTGTGTGTGCATGTCTGGGTGTGTGCGTGTCTGTGTATGCACGTGCCTGTGCGTGTGTCTCTGTGTGTCTGTGCGTGTGTGCATGTGTGTCTGTGCGTGTGTGCATGTATGTCTGTGCTTGTGTCCGTGGGCATGCGTGTGCGTGTCTGCGTGTGCGTTCCCTGGTTGAGGCTGTGTATCCAGGCGGGCAGAGGCTGCTGCGTCACGGGGAGAGCTCAAATCATTCCTAACCAACTCACTGGCTAGCTAGTCCAGACAGAGCAGAGGTGGGGCGTGACGAGTGGGGGCCAGGCTAGGGAGCTCTGCCGGGCACTGCCCCGCTCAGGCTGCTTCCTCCTTGGTGGCCGCAGCAGCGGCTGCTCGCTCCTCGCCTGTCACCCACAGGACCCACCGCCGCCGCTTCTCCCCAGGGGATGCTGGAGAGCACTGGGAGTGTAATGGCTGCGCTGGCCCAGGCACTGGTCAGAGGTCCAGTGCCGGGTGCCAGGGCCAGTCGTGGTGGCAGAGCCATTGCGTACCCTGGGAGGGAAGGGCTGCATGGCTGGGGCCTCTCCAGGCCGGGGAGCATGGGTGGATCTGCGGACCTTCCTGCCTCCCCTTACAGCATCCAGCGGGCAGTCAGAGCCAGCCCGCCCCAGCACCAGCTGAAGAAAAGGAGGAGGACAGGGGGACATTTGTGGTGATGGCGTTGGCCTTCCCAAGGAAACGCTGTGTGTGCTGAGGCCCTGCTTCCCAGAAAGTGGCTTAACATCAGCCTGCCGATGAGCAGCAGTGAATAAATTCCTTATTTTGCATTCCTTGTGCACACAGCTTTTCCTTCAGCTATTAAACTGTCTTTATCTTGATCCACGAGCCATCTCACCACCTCCTATTTTCCACCCGTCCTGGGGAAGAGGGGAGTGAGTGAGCAGCTGTGTGGGTGCTCGGCTGTTAGCAGGGGTCAACCCACTCCATCTGCTCATAGACTCATAGATCATAGAGGAGCCTAGGTTGGAAGGGACCTCCAAAGATCATCTGGTCCAGCCTCTTGTGGGAAAGGGAGCCTGGATGAGACTATCTATCTCGCACCCTGTCTGGTCGCATCTTGAAACCCTCCAGTGATGGGGACTCCACCACATCCCTGGGGAGGTTGTTCCAGTGAACGATTGTTCTCACTGTAAAAAAAAAAATTCTCTGTCAAGATGAAACCCCATCTTTCTCATTTCATCTTATATCACGTCCAATTTGTCATCAGTCAGGACCCCCAGGTCCTTCTCTGCAGAGCTGCTTTCCAACCGGTCAGCCCCCAGCCTGTCTTGGTGCCTGGGGCAATTCTTCCCCAGGGGAAAGACTTTGCACTTCCCTCGGCTGAACTTCCCGAGGTTCCTCTCAGCCCAGTTCTCCAGCCTGTCGAGGTCTCTCTGGATGGCAGCGTGACCCTCTGGCATCTCAGCTACTCCTCCCAGTTTTGTACCACCTGCCAACTGGCTGGGGGTGCAGGCAGTCACCCCACCGCAGAAGGCAGTCAGACCGGGGCAGCGTGACTTCCCCGTGGCAAATCCCTTGGCAGACGCCTCCTGATCACCTTCCCGTCCTTCATGTGCCTGGAAATGGTTTCCAGGGTTGGCTGCTCCATCCCCTTCCCAGGGATGGCGGGGAGGCCCGGCCGGCCGGCGGTTCCCCAGACCCTCCTTCTCGCCCTTCCGGAAGAGAGGGGCGACATTTGCCTTTCTCCCGTCCTCGGGAACCCCTCCCGCCGCTGGGACCTTTCCCCAGGCAACGGAGACCGGCCCCGCACGGACGCCAGGCAGCTAGCTCCCTCAGCCCCTCCGTGGCTGCCAGCCGGTGACAGGCGCTCCCCGCCCGGCCCGCCCGCTCCCGCCCGGACACCGCCGTTCTCCCCGGTAAGCGGCGGCGGAGGGCTTCGGGCGGCGCACCCGGAAGCGGCGGCGGAGCGCTTCGGGCGGCGCACCCGGAAGTGGCGGGAGGTTCGGGGAGCGGCGGCGCCTCGCCGAACTGAGGAGCTCCGCGATGGCGGCTGCGCCGCTGCGTGTGTGAGTGTGGCGGGACGGGACGGGACGGGACGGAGCGGGACGGGGCGGCGGCCGCGGGGGAGAGGCGCGGCGCGGCGGGGCCGTGCCGTGCTGTGGCGGCCGCTGACGCGCCGTGTCCCGCAGGCTGGCGTGTGGCGACGTGGAGGGGCGGCTGGAAGCGCTCTTCGGGCGGGTCCGGGCCATCCAGGGCAAGAGCGGCCGCTTCGACGTAAGGCTCCGGAGGGGGGTCGCGGGGGGGGGGGACGACCGGGTGCGGGGTGCCCCGCTCCGCTCCCTGCGGGGCACCGGGCGAGGGTGAGTGGGGCTGTTCCGCGTGGGGGTTCCCGTACCCGTCCTGCGGGTGAGCAGGGGCGTTGGGGTGGCTCGGGGCAGGAGCCTGGCCGGGGTGACACGGGAAAGGTTCCTGGGTGGGTTTCGCGTGGAGGGGATGTGCTGGGGGTGCTGGGGCCGGTGTTGCTGGCGGGAGCCGTGACCCTCCTCTTTCTGCTCGGTGCGCGAAGGGGCCGGTGGAGGGGGGCTTCGCACCCCCTCAGCCCTCCCTGTCCGGCACCGCAGCCTTGGGAGGAGCCGTGACCTGCGGGCAGAGAGTCTGTCTCTCTGTCACGTTTAAACCCATTAACGTTGCTGCTACGCATTTAATACCAGACGCAGATAAACATAGAGGAACCTCTTTACCATCCCAAGCAAAATGCTGTTGAAGTGATGCATGCCACAGTGCTGTGACAAGACGGCGTATCGGCGAAAAAGTTGTGTGTGTCGTTATCTTTGGTCAAATGGCAACTCTCGCTTTATCTGATGTTTTTAGATGCTTTTGTGTGTTGGGAATTTTTTTGGCTCTACTTCAGAGACAGAATGGGCAGAGTATCGCACGGGGGCCAAGAAAGGTAAGGAAGGCGTCGTCACTCTGAGTGCTGGTGATTGCACCGCTTCGCAACCCACTTCGCTGTCTCATCGCGGTGTGCTTTTGAATTCAGAAGTCACAGTTAAACGGTGTAATGTTAAAGCAGTTAAACTCAAGTAGAAAAACTCCACACAGGAGGGAAAGATGCGTTTGTTTTAAAACAAAACTCATTTCTGTCACGCTCTCGCACTCAAGAGCACAAAGATGCATGTGTCCAAGCGGCCTGCCCATGATTTGGGCGTCAAGGCCTGTGCCTGGGTCATCTGGCCGGCACTGTTTGCAGTCATGGGAGAGACGCAGGATGCTGCTTATTGGTGTCAGGGTCTTCTCTCTCCTTGCCTGGATGTCTTATGGCTCCACTTCTCTTCCTACCATCAACTCCTTACAGTTTGAGCCTGCAGGCTGCCGTGTGGGGTGGTCCTTGTTTTCTCAACCTGGGTAGCCCGAGAAGCTGTACGTAGATGCTTACAGTGCTTCGGTCAGCAGGCTGTGGGATCCCAGCACGCCTGCCAGTGCGTAGCCCTTCTTCTGCCACTCCTGGTGCTTCTCTCGCAGAAATTTTCGGTCATTCCCTGTTCACACCCACCTTCACACTTCCACCACAGACCTCCCCGCAGTGTGTAGCAGTGCTGTTCTTCCCCTCCCTGCATTCAGCCCTGAGGAGAAAGGGGAAAGCAGAGGTGCTGGTGGGCTGAGCGTCTCTGTTCTTCAGCCATGGAGATCATAAGGCTTTCCAAAGGAGCAGGGTTTGCCTATTCCTCCTTGGTCCCCGCAGCCCTATCCAGCCATGGATATGAAAAGTCCTACGTGGACTTCTCTGCCTCTTTCCACACCCCTCTTGTAAGGGAGATGCTACCTCACGAAAATTTTAAGTGTTCCTCTTTCCTCTTCAGTGCTACTCTGGCTGTCGCCCCTGGCGTGAGGCAAGCCAGAAGGGAGCTGGGACTCTTGCTTTCTGGTTCCTCTCTGCTGCTACGTCACTCCCCAGTTATCCCCTGCTTGTTTGTGCGTCTGTTTGAGCCGTCTGGACGAAGATTGTCCTGTTCGCTGCTTGTGGCTGAGGACTTACCATGGCGAGGCATGCTGCCTTGCGTTCCTGTTGCTATGAGAATATAAGGAGAATTGTTACTGGAGTGAAGTTTAACTTCGCTCCCCAAGGAAGCTCTCCTGTGTGCACAGGGAGAAGAGTGGGTGTTAACAGCAGTCTTCCCTGGACCGATGCATTTTTGCTCATCCTCACTTGAATTGTCTTTACCCTTTGAACTGTTGAAAAAATCTGTAGTTTATAATCTCACCTGTACGCACGTAGATACAAACAAGATTCGTGTCACTTCATTTTGGTTTTAAGCCATTCATAAAGTTTTCAGACTCTGCTCTGCAATTGAAAGCAATCTCCTGTATCTTTTGACTGTGGGAGCTGGAACTTCAAGCAACAGTCTAACAACAGCCGTAGCAGAGCTGCTGTACTGCTGCTGCTCTCCCTTCTTAAACAGGAAACTGTTGCTGGTTTTTATTCAGTGAAAAACTTAGGACCTGCTGACCAGGTGAACTGTTCACCAGCTTACTGGTGTACTGGTCTGCCAGGAAATCTACAGGAGGTGTCTCTGACGTCGGTCGTTGCTTTTTCTAACTTTTCATAGCTTGAAAAGATTTCACTTGCGCTGTTTGGAGAAATAAATTTTTATTGATCACCTAGCCATAGAGAAATTAAAACTGGCACTTCCCATTGCTTTTTTTTTTTATTATTTCCACCAGTTCTAGGTGAAGTCATGCGGCAAGTTCTTCTACCAAGTGAATCAAAGAGCTGATGAACTCGAGCTTTTCCCCTAAAACATCAATGGTTTGCAGTTTTTTGGTAGCTATACGAATTTAGATCAGCTTAAACTGAATCACCAGGTGTCCCTGTGCTCTGGTATTTACTCAGCATTGCCCTAGGGAAGACCCGTGTTTTTAGGGCTATGGATCATTTCGGAGCTGATCTTGTGTAGGCAGTGGAGCGAGTTGTAGTTAAAGCAGAGGTTATTCTCTGCTGGTGCTATATGCATCTGTGGAAACAGCAGGCTTGGGGACTTATTTTGAAGGAAGGTTGCTTGTTCTGTGCTTATTGCTCCTCGGCATACTGCAAAGGAATGGTGTTGGGGTCTGTAGGAACGGATGGGACCTGCTGTGATTCCTAGTAAATGTGGACTGAACTTGTGCTAATGGACTTGAATTAAACCAGACTGACTGCATATGGTTTTCTTCCCCAGCTCCAATTCCAACCTACGTGCTTGGTGCTAATGACCAAGAGACCGTGAGCTATTTTCCGGACGTCAGTGGCTGCGAATTAGCTGAGAACATCACTTATTTAGGTAAGGCTGCAGGTGGTTTGTGATAAGGGATGTGCGTTTGCCCCGGTGGTGCTTTCATGAATGTTTTCTGATCTTCCCACTTCAAAGCCCTTCCTTTTTCTGGAAATTTTAAGGTGGCATTTCTTATTCTGGGATTCAGACTGGAGTTGAATTCTGTGTTGAAAGGCTGATACAATCTGCTACGTAAAATGTGAAAGAGAACCCTGCTTTTTTTGTTGTTTTCTAACACTGAACTTGCTAGCCAAAAGGAGTAGTGGTTGAAAGAGCCTGTTCTTTGAGAATATCTTATTCCCATAGCATGCCTGTCTTTGTATGGGGAAGGTTTCCTACTTGAAGTATGATTTTGCTATGCTCTGGGGCTATACTGGAGTAGCAGAGGGAAGAAGTGTCATCTTGAAAGGTAACGAAGCTGTCGCAAAGCTAAAAGGAAAAACTAGTTTCTTTCTAGAACGCCACCTGACAAAAAACGTAACAAGTAAAGGCACTTGCACTTGGCTTTTTTCACTCAGCCTTCCTACCGAGCTTTTGATATGGATTGATTTTTTGGGAAGCAAGATAGCAGTGAGGAGAGAAGACTGGGGGTTGTCTGAACAGCTGCTTCACTGTAGGCAGGGTTGGGTTTGAGCCACTGTGCTAAAACGTGCCTGTACTGCAGTTTATGAGCACAGAAAATGAGCTGCCTGTAAGGATAGTTTCAGGAGAAGTAAGGCAGGACTGCTGAATTTGGTCCTCTGTGATGCGACTAAGAGATTACTTGCAATGCCTACATCTCAAGCGCGTGCCTGTGTGTTAATGCAGGCCGTCGAGGTCTTTACAGTGGTACTTCTGGACTGCAGATCGCATACCTGAGTGGTACCGAGTCCCAGGACGAGCCAGCTCCTGCCTACAGTTTTAGCGCAAAGGATGTGGCAGAATTAAAAACATCTTTGTTATCAACCCCAGACTTCAAAGGCGTGGATATATTGCTGACGTCCCCCTGGCCCAGAGATGTGGGGACTTTTGCCAACAGTGCGGTAAGTGTTCTGTTTTCTGGTGGCATGGGTTTCCAGATGGATTTAACAAAGGATTGCCTTTCTGCTTGCTGTAGTAATTTGGGCTCTTGGGCCATCTCTGAGTGCTTGAGAAAGCTGAGAGTAAAAAAAGGACAGTGGATGCTCTGGTTCTTCAGAGAAGAAGGACCAATGGGGAGGGGGATTTGTGAAACTTCAGGGTGTTTTATCTGTCCCTGCCTGAAAAATCAGAATCAAGAGCTTTCGTCTGATCACAAATATTGCTCTGAATTCAGTTGGTTGCAGTTGCTGTGGAACGATTCTGCTAGTCTCTCATGTGGAGTGCTGCGCTCTAAGCATCTTCAATACAGTTTGACATGAAGTTGTTCTTTCTCCCCCCTTCAAACTTTTCAAGCGTTTTGGTGTTTATTTCCTTAAGTATCAGTCAGCTGTACTAAATGGTCTGGTTCTTCCTCTGTCTGGATTTTGAGGATGTTGTTTCGTTTGCGTCCAATTTTCTGTTGTTAACGTTCCTCAGCAGAAGTGATTTTTCCAGTCGTAAGTTCAGGTGATCTGAAACCTTCCTGGAGTGCAAGGCCGCATACCATGGCAAAAGTACATTTTTTGCTTCCTCTCAGTATCTTCTGACATCCAAAGAGAGATACGATCCTCAGTCTAATAGCATAAAGAACCCTTCCTCATCTCCCCTCCAAAAAAAACCAACCCCACTAAGACTAGGAGTTGAAGAGAAACGAGTTGTAGGGATGTTCTGGCTTAAAAAGAAAACTCGGGTCTCGAAATTCCCATAGGGATTCTCTGTAGTAGTTCAGTGTATCATTCCACACTTGGCTTCCCTCGGCATGAATTTTCTGAGAATGTACTCACTTGGATAAACAGAGGAGTATATTAATAGAGATTATATTCAAGTATGCATCTTGTTGGAGTGTGTACTTCATCACCTGAGGATTTCATTAATAAGTCTTGGAGATTCCCTTGTGCACTGAGACCCTGAAATCTTGTCACTCAAATAAAGCAGGAAGTTTGAGGAATGAACAATTAGGTCTCTTGCTCTTTGTCACCTGAAGTTTCTCTTTCGGCAAAAGCGGTGTGAGGAGTTAAATGGCACGGATGAGAATTGACTCCCTGGAGAAGTCCGTGGGTTTCCTTTTCCTGCGATGCTTCGTAGCTCTGGCTGTTTTCAGTGGGGCTGGAAGCAGCCAGCCCTCAGTGCAGACGCTGCTGGGCTCCCCTCTGCCATGCCCGCTGTGAGGGCAGCAGGAAGGGAGCACAGAGAGGAAAACTGCTTCCTTGAGAGTGGGTTAGTGCCTGTCCCGCAATGAAGGGCTGTGACAGAAGCCTGCAAGGCCAGAGTCTCAGTCCCCGTGCTTTTACCAAAGATAACAGACGTAGGCTACTTCTGAACTTTTCTCTTCCCCTGCCCTTTTCCTTCCCTACTTCACTTCTCAGTCTAAGGCTAATGGGGAAAAGACAGCACAAGAGCCTTCACCCAAGGAAACAGTTAGAAGTCTGCTCTTTGATTCTGTTTTGTTTTGCTCTGACTTCTCAGGGATGGGACTGCGATAAAATTTTGCTTCCTAAGGAAACCTCAGAGCTTTCCTATTCGCTTGACTCCTGCACTAAAGCTTTGGCGCTCTGGGCATGTGGTCAAAACTTGCCTTAATGATTCTGACATCTGTTGGTGTTTGCCAGATTCACTCTGTGCTGCCCTGGCTTCATAAGACCAAGAGAAGGAAAATACGACAAACTTGGATTGATGAAACGAGTGGATGCAAACCCTGTGTATACGGAATGGAATAAATGAGTAGGCTCTGGTTGGCGATAAGAGATCAAGCCCTTTTGACTTTTTTTTCCACTTCCAGGGAATGGTGACCACTATAGTCAGTCTCTACATTTCCGGCATGCAGTTCTGTATAAAACTGTTTCTTTTCACTGCAATCCGACAGGTTTTTTTAGATAAAACTTGGTTTGTATTTTGTAGGGAGAAATAGATACCAAGAAATGTGGCTCCAAGTTGGTATCTGATCTCGCTGCAAGTCTCAAACCAAGGTACCACTTTGCTGCCCTGGAGAAGGCCTATTATGAAAGACTTCCTTACAGGTTTGTAAGACCATGTGAAATCTCATTTATTTTCTAATAAGAGTTCAATTTTTAAAGAACGCAGGAGGACAACTTTAAAATAATTTTATGAAGTCATCCAGCCTCAACACAGGGTCAAGACTGTTTCTCAGATGCATCTTATTACCATAATTCATGCTGCCTTGAAAACTGTGCCATAGCTGACAGTACTTGTCCGAGTACATTGCTGTGAATCTGATGCCAAGTTAGTTGCCCCTAGTCGCATTTCAACAGTGTTCAGCCTAATTTGGGGATGTATCTCTGAAAATGTATCGTGGAAAAGCTCTTGTGTGGTGAAGAGACTGGTGTCTCCGGTCATAACTTTGTATATAAAATGTGACTAGTGACATAAGGTAGGTGTCAGAACAACCTACGAATAAAACTAAGGCTGTTTTGTTAATGTTGGGTAAGATTAATATCCTTTCCACAGGAAACACTTTAAAGGTGTAGCTGTTTTCAGACTAGTGAATTGTCCTCTCATCTCTCTGTTTGGACTGCAGTGAGATGTCATTTTGGTCTGTGCAGCTGTTTTGCTCTTAGATCTCATGAGTCTGTCTGTCCTCAAGCCTCCTTGTTCTTGGCCAAAGACGGTATGTGGCTGACGTGCCATCTGAATAGTTTCACGGAGGATATGTGGTTTTCCCGCTGTCCTGTTCTATATTGTATATGCCAGTACAGTCATGTTCTGCTTCCTTACAGAAATCACACAGTGCTACAGGAGACCCCACAGCACGTGAGCAGGTTTATTGCACTCGCTGATGTTGGCAATACAAGCAAGAAAAAGGTACTGACACTCTTGAATCTTTCTTCTTTTCTCAATTACAAGTAATAGGACAGTAAGCCCAGCTTTGGCTAGCTAGAGGGCAGCGGCGATCACTTAAAAGCTTGACTGAAGTGGAGGGATCTGTCTCACTTGAGTAATAGATACCATTTGCCCATTACGTCAGAAGGGTGAGGGCTGCAAGATGTGTTCTGAGGCACCACTGTTCTTCTCTGCCCGGTCGCATGGCATGTAGCTGTGAAGACAGCTGCAGAGGCAAGTGGTTAGAAAGCTGCCATTTCTTCCTCTTCCCCAGCTGCTTTACGTATTTTCTGTTCGCGTGGCCCGCTTTAAGAAGGAAGTGAAATTCCAAAGGAGCCCTTACAAATCACTGACAATAACTAACTTCTGGGATGTGAAGGGGCTGTTTTGGTTGTTTTTTTAACCTGTTTCTCTTTTCCCCTTAAGAAAGTTACAGAATATTGGTATAGAAGGACAGGTTGCTAGTGGTTAAGAAGGCAGAGGAACCAGGCCTGGTAACAAAAAAAGGTCCAGGAGTTCTGGACAGAAAGAAGGCCTGGAAACAGGCAAGGATCAAAGTTTGTTTCTTTTTCAAGTAGGATACATTGCTGCTTTTCAAAAAGATCCTTCCTTAAAGTGGAAGGAGTGAGCTACTTGGAAGCACTCCATAAATTCTTGGTTGCACTGGGTGGGAGACTGGCACAGGGAGTGTGTTTTTCATGTCCTGCCTTAGCTTAAACACTGATTCACTGAGTTCTGGCAGTGCTAAGTTGTGTGTTACCGTTTCAGGGTGGCTTAGTTCACAGCTGACCTCTTCAGAGTTGCAGTCACGGCAAAAGCTTCTTGCATTTGAGCTGTCTGTTTTTGTTCTAGTATCTCTACGCCTTCAGCATCGTGCCGATGAGCTTGATGGACCCCGCAGAGCTAGTGAAACAGCCACAGGACGTCACGGAAAATCCATACCGAAAATCGCGGAAGGAGGCTCAGAAGACCAAAGCACCCCTCTGTGCGGAGGTACTGCTGCCTTCTCCCCCATGCGTGCGCTCTGGCTTCACACTCTGTGTTCAGGGAGCTTAGAACAGTGTTTGGCTTTAACCTTGGAATATTTCTGTCCAAAACACTTCAGGGTTCTGTGTAAACTATTTGCATCAACCAAATTGTATAGATGCAGTGCATGGGAGTTTGTTACAGTTTGCCCCTTCTTAAGCCAACCGTATCCTGGGCTGCATCAAAAGCAGTGTGGCCAGCAGGTTGAGGGAAGTAATTCTGCCCCTCTACTCCGCTCTGGTGAGACCCCACTGGGAGTACTGCATCCAGCTCTGGGGTCCCCAGCACAGGAAAGACATGGACCTGTTAGAGCAGGTCCACAGGAGGGCCACAAAAATCATCAGAGGGACGGAACACCTCTCCTATGAGGAAAGGCTGAGAGAGTTGGGGTTGTTCAGCCTGGAGAAGAGAAGGCTCCGGGGGGACCGTATTGCGGCCTTTCAACACTTAAAGGGGGCTTATAATAAAGATGGGGGACAGACTTTTTAGTAGGGCCTGTAGCAATAGGACAAGGGGTGATGGTTTTAAACCAAAAGAGGGGAGATTCAGACTAGATAAAAAGGAAGAAATTTTTTACGATGAGGGTGGTGAAACACTGGCACAGGTTGCCCAGAGAGGTGGTAGATGCCCCATCCCTGGAAACATTCAAGGTCAGGTTGGACGGGGCTCTGAGCAACCTGATTGAGTTGGAGATGTCCCTGCTCATTCCAGGGGGGGTTGGACTGAATGACCTTTAAAGGTCCCTTCGAACCCAAACCATTCTATGATTCTTCCTGCAGGTCTGCATGGTGATGCTGTAGTTAGATCTGCTTGCTTGTCAGGACTGCTCCCTATGGGCACGTGGTCTTATTCTTTCTAAGCTTGTAAACTACAAATTAGTCCTTTGCGGCTGGCACCCAGTTTTCTGCCTTAGACTACTGGCTATTCAGGTGCTACTTCTTTTGATGTTGCATTTCCACTATATCCCTCAATGCTGGTGAGCTAGGTGTTGGGCACTGTGGTTTTTTTTTTTTTCTCAAGTGTCCTAATTTACCACCTTTGTGCTCCGTTAAATATCGATTGCTTGCCACCTGAGGGCAGAAGGGTTCCTTCCTGGGGCCTGAACACTCAGCTGTTGGTGTCAGAAGATTTGAAATTGCTAACTTCGTAATTTGATCATTAGACGAGTGGATTGTGTTCATCGGTGTAGAGACTCGGGTTATTTCCCTGTGCAGAGCATGTTTTGCCCTCTAAGCATTGTGGGATAATGCGGACATGTGAATAGCTATGCCTGTATATCTTAATGTAATGTAGAGAAACCAAATTTGGGAAATCATTGGCAGGGGGTGAAAAATACTCAGTCTGAAGTCAGGCTTGACTTTGGCTTTGCTGGAAGAGTGTGTCAGGTAGGAAGTGCAAGCACTGCTCTCCAGCCTTTCTCCCCGGAGCATGTATCCAGAGCGAAGGGCTGGCTCCTTCCAGCCGACAGCGTGGGTGGGCACGAGGGTGGCAGACACCTCCTGATCCCTTTAGCTGTGACAACCTCCCCGCTGAGATTTGCCGTGGTGTTCAACCCCTGGCAGTAAGGCTTTAAATAGACCAAACGGTCAATAACTTGATGGAAGCAAAAATTCTTGTACCTTTGAGCTTCAATATCCAATTGAAGACAGGCACGAAAGCTTGGGAAGTTTACTGGGAAAAGTGCTTCCGCTCACATGCCAGTTTTGCCAGCGTGGGTTGTATTTTAGACTGCAGTTGTGCTCCCGTGTGGGAGCCAAGCTAAGCTGGCGTGAGCAGCGCTGCTCTTTGCCGTCCTCTTCCCAAGTAATTTCCTCTGCAGCCTTAAAGCCTTCTAATGGCATTTTGCCGTACATGACAACTCAGTCAAATGGTTTCAGCCTCTGTGTGAGTCTGTTGAGAGGTTAACATCTCTGAGAAATAAAGACATTCTTTGGGCACTGGCTGTCAAGTGAAGGAGAGATTTGAATAATCCGTAAAGTCAAGCAATTCTGAATGTTCAGCATAAGGCAAAATAGGAGAACGTAGCAATTTGGGGCAGCTCTCCCAGCATTTTTTCCCTGGCTGAGGCTGCTGTGTTACTGGGAGAGCTCAATTCATTCTGTTCCAGGATATTGATGCTTTCGCTATTGATGCTTTTCGAAGGTGGTTACCTCTTCAGGAAAAAGCAAATTCTTGTACGTACTGTGACTCTCTGTGAGGCAGTTATAATGGGCTTCGGTTTTTGTTTTCTAAACAGGAAGAACCAGCTTGTCAGTTTTTCTTTGATTTGAACAAGCATCAGGGAAAGAAACGTCCCTCAGATGGGAAAGAGAGAGGGAACTCCCAACCTAAGCAAGCCAAAAAACCCCGTAAGTATGCGGATACTTTTTTCCTGAGCTCTTCCCTTGAGGCATTGGACCATCTCACTCTTCATTTTTCTCAAGCTGTTGAGCTGTATACGTCAGCTTGCCAACATGCTCTGTCACTGTACTCGATGCTGTGAGAATACGGAGGAATGAAGGGTCCTTTGTTTCCTACAAACCTGACAATAGGTGAAAGAAAAGTCAGAAGCGTAGTTTAAAAGCTAGTTGGATCTGTGGTGGTTGCGGTTGGGCTGATGCCATTTACCCTCTGAACCAGACTGGCCTCTGAACATGACAACAGGCAGTTTTCACAAAGCAGCGTGTTTCCATTCAGAGGGACTGCAAGAGACTGGATCACAGTGCTGATGAGTTCTTGACACACCACCGCAGTTGTTCTGTGCTGTGAGTTCACAAAGTATTAATGAACTGGAAAGGGAGGAAGCCCTTCTGTTATCTCTGTATTTCTGTCTCATTAGAGTTTGTCTGACTTGAAGAAATTTAAATGAAATCTTTAAGGATCACGACTTCTCAGTGACAGTGTTATTGCAAGCACGTATCTTTAGAAATGTTGGTCTTGGGTATGAAGAAATTTGGGCTTAAAATGCAAATGTAGGTGTCGGCCTCCCCTTTTGTTTCTGTGAAAGCTATTCCCACTCCCAGTGGGTAAGAAGACATTCTTCAAAAATGCCTCTGGTAGATAAGTCTGGTTGCCTTTGTTATGCGAGACTAAGTTGTTCAGTTTTTATTTATTAGCTTTCCAAACCCTTTGCATAGTCCTTGCACATAACAGTTCTACGGGCTAAATTACTTTCTGCTAAAACGAGCGCAGTGCCGTTGCTCTATACGTGCCTGCAACTGGCTGTAATGGCAGTCGGTTTTGATTAAAGAATGTGCGTGGGTTTTCTTGTTTTCCCCCATCACTTCTGTAGGACATAGTGTGCCATTGTGCATATTCATATAACTTCCGAAGTCTTCTGGAGTTTCATGTCATGAGAAGAGAGCCTCGTTATGCTGTGTTGCTCAGAAATGAAGCCCAGAATTGGACGTTCGGTTTCCTGCAGTTCTTGGGAGAGCCCTGTCGTGTTTATTGCATTCGCAAAGCTGTTTGTCTATTCTTGTATGCAACTGGCAGAGGATGTGAAGATAGCGTTTGACCCTAAGGAGAGGCCTAGCTTATCAATGCCATCAACTTACATTAAAGGTCAGCTCAGGTATCGCAATTTGGGTGTGAATCCAGGTGTTTTAAGTGTGATGGATAGGCCAGAACCGACAAGTGTGTTTGACAGCGTCTGTCCTTGTCTGTACCTATGCAGTAATTTTACCTCATTTTGATTTGTTTGTTTAAATCCACTGGTGCTTTCTTATTAGTGAGCTGTAGCCACTAAATTCCTGGAATTAGTGCTCTTCCATTAAATTAGAGCAGTCGATGAGAATGGCGGTCGGCAAGGGTGTGACTGCCGCCACCTCCTCTCCTGCTGGAATTTCCCAGAGGCACCAGTTCTCTGACCAGATCTGCTTCCCAGAGCTGTGTCCTTCTGGCATCTCCAGCGCTCTATCAACTGGGAAGGGTGGCTGGAAAATAACAGCTCTTCCAGATCTTGTTCTGTTCCTTGTTCTGACAAATAAGCCTTGTGTTAACACTTTTTTTCTCTTCCCTCTCCCAATAAAGCACAGCCCATGGGGCCCTGCTGGTTCTGCCTCGCCAGCCCAGAAGTTGAGAAGCACTTGGTTGTGAGTATTGGCACACATGTAAGTACCTGCAGCACGTTCTTTGCTACATGACGGCAGAATCGTGCTAAGACACGGCAATATAAAATATCAATCTCCAATTTTAAATCTTAAAAAAACCCAAACAAACGTTATTTGAAGCTGACTCTTGGCTTTGTTTTCAGTTTCTTCGCATCTCCCCTACAAAAGACATAAGTATATAGATAAAGTCTTTTAAAAAATGAAGCATGGTGCAGTTTTGCTCCGGCAGCAGAGCTGGATTATGGTGCCAGAACACTTTTTGCTGTGCCAGCCCTCACGGTTTGCTTATGTTACCATCTGGCAGAACTTTTCCAGCGTGAACTCAGCGTAAACTGGGACCTGCTTTGGCAGCAGGATGCACTGTCTGGAGTTATGCCAGCTCTCCCTGGGATGATTGGTTCCAGTTTTGTTATATATAGACTAAACGGAAGATAAGATAGCTTTAAAGTCAACATCTTGAAGTACATCTTGGAGATTAATTCAATCATTGGTATATTCACTTTGCTTAAAGTTATTGCTCCTGTATAGCATAATCCACTTCAAGCTGCTACAGGGACAGGTTTGTCTACGGGCTTATTTTAAAAGCTGTTAATAATTTTCAAGTGGATTTCCTTGTGATAGTAAGAAATTCTAGCCACAGTGGTGAAGTTCACTCAGCTGCTTTCCTGCAGACAAGGCATTCTCTGGCCTTCAAAAGATTTTGGTGTTTTGGTTTGGTTTGGTTTTTTTTGGGGGGGGTCCTTTAGCAGTCCCTCTCTCATTCCTCTAGTAATTAATAAATTGCTAATAAACAATCCCTAATAAATGACGTAGAGGAGAATACTTTCCGGTTCCTGAGGCAAAATCGCTAGGCTGGGGGATACTCAGAATGCAGTCAGAGAGTAAACTTCCACAGCACGGTAAGTAAGTGTTGCTTGCAGTGAGTAACTGGTGTGTATTGTTTCACTCTAGTGCTATCTTGCCCTGGCCAAAGGTGGCTTATTACCTGATCACGTCTTGATTTTGCCTATTGGGCACTATCAGTCAGTGGTTGACTTGTCTTCAGAGGTGGTGGAAGAAGTGACCAAGTACAAGTCTGCCCTAAAGGAATTTTTCAGAAGCAAGGGAAAGAGATATGTCCTATTTGAAAGAAACTATAGGAGTCAGCATCTGCAGTTACAGGTATGGTTTTAGCGTCACCCTGGGAGAATATAAACTTACACTTATCTGCAAATGAATTGAAAGAGAAAGCTCACCTTCAAATTTCCCTCTTTATTCTGTGCCTTCCCAGAGTGTGGAGAGAGGTCGTCCTACCCACAGATAGAGCCAGAGCAAAAATAAAACCGGTGTGCTGATTCTGCCACAGTCCTTTAATTCTTCCAGTTACAGCAGCACAATGCTGGTTGTGTTGAGTGGGTGAGGAAAACTTTTCCCTGCATGGAACTGATTAAAAAGCCCACCAGGTTTTCAGATAAGTTGCAAGACCTCGCTCTGACTCTAATCGGCTCACACTGGCACACGAACTGCAGTGCTCGCATTTGTCACTGAAGTAGGCTGAAAATCTAAAGATATACGCAGAACTCTGGTCATCATCTACCAGTACCGGCCCTTTGATTTTTTTTTTTTGTTGTTGTTTTTTGTTTGGTCCTTGTGTGTCAATCATTTAGGGGTTTATTGTGGTGGTTTCTGTGTTTGGCGGATCTGTAACTGTATCAGAGCGGCCTTAAACTACCACAGAGATCAGAAAGGGGAAGGCTGTGCTGAGAACTTTCAAGCTTTTAGTTTTCAGCTTTTTGTTCTGCTCCTACAGAAAAAAAAAATCTCGTAAGTTTAAGCCTGTACAGATGGGTGCTCACCTGTCTTGTTTGATGATGCTGAGCGGTACTGAGGAGCATACCAGCTCCAGTGATGGACTGATTGCTTTCTGCAAGTGGTTTGTTTTGTCTTTTTCTTCTTTTTACGGAAATGTTGTCCTCCCTCTCCAGGTGATTCCTGTCCCGTTGGACCACTGTACTTCCGAAGACATTAAAGAGTCCTTTATTGCACAGGCCCAGGAACAACAGATTGAATTATTAGAAATCCCAGAGCACTCAGATATCACGCAAGTATGAGACAAGATTTCACCTCTTACTTACTCTCCCCCTGTCCCGTCCTGGCGGCTGTTTCCCTCCGAGGTCCCTTTGTGCGGCAGGGTTAAGCCGTTGGAGGCAGACTGTTGTAGAGTTGCTTTGGAGATGTGCCAGGTGTATTCTGCTCCGGGCAAAGTTCCCGTGAACGACAGATGCGTCGCTTATCTGAAAATTATTCCAGTTATGAGTAGGGCTTGCTGAATTCATTCCTTCTCATACCGAACACTAACCCTCTTTCAGTGCTGCTGCACATCGGGTAGCTTTGGGTTCCCTTGGATAAGAATTTGAAAGAAATCTTCCTATTACATCAGAGAAATGAGTCAGTAGTGACAGAGGGGTTTTTTTCCTTTGTGCTCAGTGGTCACAGGGACACCTGATCTGCAGCAGGAGCCCGAAATAGCACGTGTGCATGCCTCTCTCTTTCGAAGCCATTACAGCTATTGATACACACGTTGGCAAGCGTAGAGGCCGGTTTCTCAGCCGAGAAACGTGAACGTAGTCTCTTCACGTGCTTTTCTTCCTCTAAACACGCGCCGTATTAGTACGGGATGACCTAGCTCAGGTTGAGAATGATGAGAACTGCCCGGTTCTCTCATTTAACGGCTCTGTAGTGGTCACGGCAGCATCAAACCACAACGTGTGTTATAGTAGTGCCCTGTACGCGTCATCAGCTGATGACCCCAGCGAAAAAGCGACCCATCACTTCATCGTCCCTTGGAAGTGACGGTTTGACGTCAGCCACTGACGCAGTTTGGCGTCTCTGGGTCGGTTGGTTTGTTTTGCCGAGTATTCCTCCCGAAAGGCAGGCCTCTCTGCTTGGGGAAGCGTCTGCTCTTTTCCAAACCAGGTGCTCTTCGCTGGCGGGAGGCCGCGGCGTTGCTGGGGGTGCGGGGCTCGGCAGCGGGGCCCCCCTCTCCTCTCCCCCCCCCCTCCTCCTCCTCCTCCTCCCCGCAGGTGGCGCAGCCGGGGACGCCCTACTTCTACGTGGAGCTGGACACGGGGGAGAAGCTCTTCCACCGCATCCGCGGCCGCTTCCCGCTACACTTCGGCAGGTGGGTGCCGCCTTCCCCCGGCCCCCCCCCCCCTCCCCCCCCCCCCCGGCTGACGCTACGCCCGGCGCGTGACGTCGGCGGGTGACGCCGGCTGTGCTTGCAGGGAGGTGCTGGCGAGCGAGGCGTTGCTGGCGCTGCCGCAGCGGGCCGACTGGCGGCGGTGCGCGGCGGAGCGGGCGGAGGAAGCGGCGCAGGCCCGCGCTTTCCGCCGCGACTTCCAGCCCTTCGACTTCGCCCTCCGGGCCTGACGGCGGCGCTGACGGCGGCGGCGACGCTGACGGAGGCGGCGGCGGACGCGCGGCTATTGGCGGGCGGGCGGGCGCGGGCGCGGTGACGCGGCAATAAAGGCGGAGTGCCGGTGGCGCCGAGTGGCTGCGGCGCGATGGAGCGGGGCGCGCCCCCCGGGCCCGGCGGCGGCGGCGGCGCGGAGCGGGCTCCCGGCGGGGTGGCGCTGCGGGGGCAGCCGGCGGGCGGCTGCGGGCCTTGGGAGATGCGTGACCGCCTGGGAACCGGCGGCTTCGGTAACGTCTGCCTCTATCAGCACCAGGTGGGGCGGCGCGGAGCGGGGCCGGGCGGCGGCGGGGAGGGCCGGGCCGGGCCGGGCCGGGGAGCGGCTGACGGCGCTGTGTCCCGCAGGACTCGGGCGCCCGGGTGGCCATCAAGTCCTGCCGGCTGGAGCTCAGCGTCAAGAACAAGGACCGCTGGTGCCATGAGATCGACATCATGAAGAAGTGAGTGCGGACGGGGCGGCGCGGCCCGGCCCGGGCAGCCGGGGCCCAGCGGCCTTGAACCAGCCGGGCTGAGGGGCCGGGGAGCGGGGGGACAGCCCAGCGCCTGAACCAGCCGGGCTGAGGGTCTGCCCGGCGGCTCTGCGCTGGGTGATCTGTCATCCCGAGGTGTCCAGGCGTTTCTGCTCTGGTGTACTACCTCATGCCTTGGCTGGGGACCTAGCGACGTCCAAACGCCCTTCGCTCTTGTGCTGCCGGGGCTGTTTGTCCGTCCTAAATTCCCCCAGCTCACGCCACACGGTGCGTTGAGTTTTAACGTGGCGATACAAGAACACCCGCACGTTCCCATACCGTGGAGTGCGTTCGTCACCGCGGATCTAGGAATCGCTTTTTTCTTGTCACGCTCCCGCATGTACAGAATAATGCCTCCTAACGCTTTCTCATGAGAAACCACATAGTCAGTGCTGCCCACCATCCCTCTCTCCAGCATGTCACTCCGAGGCACCTGTGAACCAGAGCTGACCAGGTTTGTCCTCGTGGATGCGAGCGGTAGCTCTGGGTGTCGGGGGTCTCGTACAGTTGCTCCCTTGTCCTGAGAATTCCTCCTCCTTCTTGAGAGAGATCCCGGAGCATTGAAATGCTCTGTCCCACTGGTGGGAGCAGGGACGCCGCTCGGTTCTGTTCCGACTTGTCCTCGCCAAGGCCTGCAGTGCCCCAGCTGCACAGAGCTGTACTGAGCTCCTCCTCTGCCGCCTTGTCACCCTCGCCTGCCCACGGTATGCACTAACGTTGGAGGAAACCGCTTGCAGGCAACCTGAGTTTGTAAGTCGGGGCTTGGTGATCACTGTTCTTGGTAGCGTTTTCAGCGTATTCGTTTTCTGAATACAAGCACTGAGCCGCACAGCTACAGCTGCTCTTGTGGTGGCTTTCCAGAGGCTTTGGAAGGTGTACGCAGAAGTAATTTGTTGTCTTCGCTTCCTTCTGGATGCGTTTATTCCCAAAAGTAATGTATATTAGAGACAGTCAGGAAGCAGCTGTTTGAATTCAGTTGCAGAAATTAATCCTCCCCTGTGTACGTGGATTTCACCCGCCTGGTTCTACCTCCCTAGTACAGTTACACAAGTGTTAACGGATTCCTATTAAATCCTTGGGCCCCGGGGGAAACTGTCCCCACGTGCAGAAACAGAGATGCATATGTAACGACTTTGCCAGGAATGTGCAGGAATCCAGAACTTGAGCCCGGATCCCCATCATCAAAGTCCCATGCCTTGACTTTGAGACGTCATTTCTGCTCATCACTGGTTTGTGTATTCCCAAGGTATGGATTTTATGCATTTGGATACTGGTAGGTACCAGTTGAAGAGTGTGCTTCTCAGCAAGGATACATTTGGGAAATAGAAATTGCACCCGAAACACAAAACATGGTTGGTTGACAATCTGTTGTCTCATGCTTCCAAAAGAGGAGTCGGAGTTTTCATCCAGCTTTCCATGTGCTTAGGTTGAACCATCCCAATGTAGTAAGAGCCTGTGAAGTTCCTGAGGAGATGAACTTTCTGGTTAACAATGTTCCTCTTCTGGCAATGGAATATTGTTCAGGGGGTGACCTCCGGAAGGTAATGTCTGCTTTGCTTTGCAATATGTAGCAAAATAAGTGGCATTAACGCTGTTTCTGTAACTGTGGTTTGTCTGTGAAAGCATGTATGTTCTGTTGCGCTTTTCTTTTTAGGTACAGGTGTGGGGAAGTAAATGTAAAGTGGAAAAAAAACCCCACACGTGGGAAATGAGGCTTGTGTTTTTGAAACTAGAGGACAGAGAGCAATCCAAGGGCAGATGCTCTTTTATCCTGAAGCAGTGTGTCCTTTCATGGGACCACTTTAGCGTTAATACAACTTCCCGTAGCCTAGATACTCGCACCCAGCGTGTTTGGCTTTGCTGCCCTGTGTCTCTCTCTGTTTGGAGTCTGGTCTGGTTTTGATTCACGTGTATCCAGTGTTGTATTGCTCTCGGCACAGGGAAGGATCCTTTTGGTACTGGTTTGGGGCCTGCAGGGCTTCAAAGACTTTCCTGTTTCCTGCTGAACTGGGAACTGCCCTTCTGCAAAGCAGCAACACCCAAGAGTAAAGGAACCTTTGAGTAGTTCCCCAGCCAGCAGCTGCATGGCCCGATAAGAGTTTATGCTCCCTTTCCATTGCAGCTGGATTTGGGAAGCAGCCATTTGTATAGGGGTGAAGAAGCAAATCCCTGTTGATTAAGGTTTGCTTAGAAATCACCTCATCTAAGTGATTAGGAAGCTCGTTTTTCTGTTGTTGCTTTTGTTGCTGGTGTTAAATAGCACTGGAGGAACGTGGGGAGATGTCGAATGCAATAACTGCATGTCTGCTATAGCAGCTAGTGTATCGGTAACTTACTGAGCCTCATTTTATGTTTTTGAGTTGTTTAAAACAGTAGGGACAGTTTTAATAGACAATTTTAAGGTTGTCAATGAAAGGAAGTGGGTATATATGATAATAGCATTTGGATGTTGCAAACTCACGTAGCTGACCACGTTCTCCATGATGCCTGGATGTTGTATTTTTGCAGTAAAAGTTTTGAGACTGCTGGAAGGTAAATTGGAGACCCTGGCCAAGAAATCTGAGGTTACATTAGCTCTACTTACAATGCAGTATTTGATCATTTAATTTCTAATGAATCCTTAGATGTTGCATAGATGCTGGGACAATTTAGGAAGTAACATGCTTCATTTCATTTGATTGCATGTAATGCTTTGTTCCTTAAAGAAAAAAAAAAAAAAGATGCATTTTTTTTAAATTTCTGATCCTGCTCTTCTATAAATCTTTCTCTTACACTCACTTGGCATCATTTCTGTTTTGCACCACTATTAATTTCTCATTGCACATCTGCAATCTTCCATAAAGCCTGGAAAAGCACCTGCTTCTGTCTACGGGCCACGCACATTTTTATGCTTGTGCTCTTTCAGGATAGTGTTGTGGGCTCTGAGCTTGATTTCTGACTTTGCCCCTCTCCTCCTTTGTTGTTCAGCACA
Source organism: Gymnogyps californianus (assembly GCF_018139145.2). NCBI lineage: Eukaryota > Metazoa > Chordata > Aves > Accipitriformes > Cathartidae > Gymnogyps > Gymnogyps californianus. The sequence goes on along the minus strand of NC_059476.1, from coordinate 41,887,753 downwards.
TCTACCCAGAACTTAAGGAGTGAGATGTTGAAGTTTGGCTTCTCCCCCAGCGAGGTTTGACTACTGGTTGTGCCTGAAGTGTGGGAGGCAGGCAAAACCAGGAGGATACGTCATGGGAGGGGTGGCTGCAGTGCAGAGGTGTACCTCAGTCATCTATAAAAGCCTTCAGTGTAGTAAAAATCAGATTACATGTTGATTGACTGAGGGCGTATGCAGGAAGTTGCTGAAGCTACTTATTGACAGATCATGAAGACAGTGATTAGGAAGGGGTTTCCTACGGTGCTTCTACCATACCTTTCTCTAGAGGAGAAAAATTCAGGGCAAGGGAGAAGAGAGATGAAGAAGCTCTTTAGAGTGGAGGCAGGCTTGAGAATTCAGATCATGGTCCATGCTGTGAACACTCCAGTGATCCACAGGCCAATGATCTGCTTTTTAGCTCAGGATTAACTAGGCGGGCGACCTAGAAGCCAGCGTGCTGAAGTGTCGAGCACCTTCTTCTTGTTGAGGGAGCAGTCAGGAAGGAGACCGTGTCCGAAGGCAGAGCTAGCCGGCCATCGGAGCCAGCACCGTTATCAGGAGAACGTGCCCTTTGCTGGTTTTAAGGCGCCTGAGCGTGAGGTGGGTGGCTGGTACTGTGCCGCGGACCCTGCAGGGCTCGGGCAGCGTTACGGGAGTGGGGACTGACTACGGGTGACTGCGGAGGTGGCCGCACAGTGTTTGGCAGCCGCTTGCAGTGGGGGCAGATACCTGGGTGGCTTTACCATAGCGCGGAGTATCACTTGGGTACAGCACGCTGAGAAAGACAGGCTCTGTTAGACTCCATGGCCAGCTTGTTCAGATTAAAGCAGCAATTACTTTGGGCCAGCTGGGCTGTTTGGGAGCTGCAAATGACTGCAGTGATCTTCTCGTCTGTGGTCTGCACTGAATTTAGGAGTTAACCTGTTGGTTTCCCTTCTCATCCTTTTATCAATGACCTGTGTTTGAATGCCAAGGGCTTAGATGAGTATCTGTTCCTTTTGCTTTTTGTTCACTCAGTTTATTTTCCTCACTGGAGAGTTGTTCTTCTTTGGGGTGTTCCTAAATCCCATCAAGCCAAACTTCAGCAGATGAGGAGCGAGCAGATTCCAGGAGCCTCAGCATCCCTGTTGCCTGCAGCCGTATGGCCCTGCCTGCGTCTCTTGCCCGTTTGCTTTCTGATGGCTTTCATGCTTTTGTGGTATTATTCTAGCAGTCCAAATCTTCTTTTTAACCCCATCGCTGCGCAATGAATTTTTGTTTTGTCCGAGTAGTTTTCTTCTTCCCCCCATGCTTTTATTTCACAAAGCCGACTACCTCGTTCAGCTTGAGTTATGTTTGAGCTGTGCTGTTTTCTGTGTGGTGTCAGCAGCGGATGGAAAATGTTGTTCTTGACTGTTAACTGTTGCACTGTGGGTCTAAACGTCTTTTTCTTTACTGTAGTTGCTAAACAAGCCGGAAAACTGCTGCGGACTTAAGGAAAGTCAAATACTTTCTCTGCTTAGCGACATTGGTACGTAGTCTAATGCCTTTCTTGTGTTTTGGTTTTGGGGGTTTTTTTTTATTACGTGTAGTGGCATTTTGTTTTTCATCTGAGCCTGAAAAGGGGACTAACGAGAACAGGGTGTTAAAACAAATTAGGTTTCTATTCCAGAGGAAGGACTTGGTATCCTGCTGATCACAGAAACAAGAAGCTTGCACTAATGACGTGTCTGTGGAATGGGATTGGAAAAGCTGTGTAGCGGTCGGTTGTAGGTAAACTATGACCTTAACGTTTTGTTTTGTTAAGGTCATGGTTTTCCATTCAAACCTCCTTTCTGTTCCTGGCTCAGGAGATGCCAAACTGCATGTCACTTGAAGGGATGTAACTTTTACAAGCCAAAAAGCACAAACCAATGTGAGAAGTGCCAAAGTTGCCCTGTGGCTTCTCTGTGTGAGAAAGCATTTTGGACATATTGGGCTGGGCTTCTGTCCTTTCAGTGCTCAGAGGGCTTGCAGTTGAGTTGCTGAAATCAAACGCAACTCTGCGTTTCTTCATCCTTGTTCCCCTTCTACCTGCAGAATGGGGTCTGTTGTCTTCATAACAAGTTGAATGTCTTTGGCAAAGATTTGAAAATGCAGTGGAGAAGAAATGCAAGTTAGAAGCTGTTAAATGTACAAATGAGTGGTAGATCAGTGAAGGATGGGGACGTTCTCCCTGGTGGGAGAAAGTGTTTGAACTGTGGACAAGGCATGTTGGTTGAACATTTCTCTTAAAATAATCCTGTAATGAATTTACAGTCACGTCTGGTTAGAAGTAGGCTTTACACGATGTGCAGTCGGACTATCTTTCGCATAGGAAAATTTAAAATACCTCATGACGGAGATGAGAAAATACAACACCTGCCTTGGGCCTCTCATGGAACCTTTTATTTCCACTTGCACACCTCCAAGATTGAAAAATCGTGACTTAAAAAAAAAAAAAACCAAACCTCAAATTTTGAAAGTTGTCTTTTGCTGTGGCTATGTCCTGTGGCAGATACTTGCTTGATAATCTTTAATGTAGCGGCCAGTGTTGTTATTTGGGTGGACCAGTAGTGAATTTTCCCCTTCCCGCAGGCAGGATTTGTCTTGTTTCTTTTTTGTTAGTGGCTCCGCAGTCCCCTCAAGGCAGTTCAAGCGTGGACTGTTGCCACAAGTCCTGCTCTTTGCCTTTTCTTGGGCACGTGCTCCCATTCCCTGTTGCAGCCACTCCCGTACCCAGGCGAGGAGCAGGTTCTGGAAACCAGCCTGGCTAAAACCTGATTTTTTTTTTTTTTTCTTAGTAGTTTCCAGCTGGATCGGTCCCAGGATCAAGCTGATCACGCGGTGCCATAAATGCTTGTGCTGCCACGGAAATTGCATCTGGGGAAGGAGAGTTTGGGAACCTGCGTTCCTTCTGGGGACAGCCCCCACGTAGATTGGCTTAAAGCAATCACGGAATTTCATTTTGAGCGGTGGGAGTGACAGAAGCGGTGCTGCTTTGAGCACACCGGTCTCCCACCAACAGAGGGGAAGCCTTGAACCCCTAAGTTCAGTGTTGCTAATACTGACCGGGGGGGTTGCTGGTGGCACCTCGGTCAGCTGCTCCGCGCAGCGTTAACCAGAGGCTGCCCAGGAATCCGTTTTTAGCTCCAGCCATGCTTCTGCTTCATCGCAGCTGGACGGTCCCTTCCCCGATGGGGTGGTTCGCGTTGTGGTGCTTTGGCAGTGGTGGAAGTTTACTAGAAGCTCTATAAGCCGCTATTTGGCAGTAGTTTTAGGTCAAAGGGAAACTGGGCTTGTTTCATTTGCTTAATTAATTTCAGTGCTTTCTTTCATCAGCATCTTGCATAATGCGCTCACGTATATAAATAGGTCTTTTTGTTATCTTGCGTTAATTTACCAAGATCTTAGGCTAGAGGACATGCAGAGCTGTTTCAAGCTGCCTGCACGTTTTAGAGACCTGTTTTGCTTGTCTGCGTGCTGTGGTTCATTTTGTAACTCTACAGTTTGAGAAGAATTCAGCTGCCTTCTCTCTTGCCTTACAGGCAAGAGATGTGACCTGCGGCTATGCCACGAGGCCTGAACTCTGTAGCAACCTCCATTTCTGCAGAGCAGAGGAACAGAGCTAGTTCAGTCCTAGCATAAATCCGACAAATCTTTTAAGTCACTCGTTCTTAATGGTGCTTTAAAATGAAAATTTATTGATGTCAACCCCAAAGTCAGGGATGTTAGATTTTTATCAGATGTATCTTTAACCAATGTGAGTTTATCTTCTGTTAAATCAAACACACATCTTTCAGGGTCTGGTATCCAGTATTTGCATGAAAACAGAATTATACACAGAGATTTAAAGCCTGAAAATATTGTTCTTCAGGATGAAGGTGGGAAGGTAAGTCAGGTGGCCTCTGTCAGTGGTGTTCCCACTGTCACTTCTGGAAGTTGTCAGCAGCTTTGTCTTACCTGAGAGAAATAAGAGAGAACAAGTAGTTTGTGGCATTGAACTGGGCTGAAAACTCAGCTGTGAATTTACTAAAAGTTTACATCTTCTTGAAGCCACAAATCCTATTTTGCTTATTCTTGAACCTTTGTCATTAAAAACAAACAACTTCTGCTTCCGTTCAAGAACCCTGCCTGCAACAGAATATGAACGATATGAGATTGTAGCATATCCCTGTGTTTGCGGCTTTGAGGGCTGCGTGTAAAATCAAGCTAGTTCAGAGTGTCAGCCTAATGGATTTCTTAGTGCAAATTGTTTTCTCTGTTGTTACTCTTTAAACGAATAACTTTCAATTCCCAGGTAAAAAGCTAGATACTCTGTTCAGCCACGCTGTAACTGGCAAGCTGCTTTAAATAAAGTCGAGTCTAAGTTGAGATAGGTGGACAACGCCAGCTTACGTGGTGAAACAGCAAGCCTTAACGCTGCGTCACACGTCAAAGCTTCGCCACGGACTTTCTCCAGAATTTCCATTCTGGCTTTCCTCTTCTTGAGTGTATGCTGTGGATGTCACTGCACAGATTTTGGGTGGTTTGGTGGGTTTTTTTCTCTGAATTTGCTCTTCTGATGAACTATTTAAACTGTCTACAGATTGTTCACAAAATAATAGACCTGGGATACGCAAAGGATCTGGATCAAGGAAGTTTATGCACTTCATTTGTTGGAACATTACAATATTTGGTAAGATTTTTTTTTTTTTTTCCACGTATACAAGCGATGTGGTATTGCCACATTTTACAGAGTCAGAGAAGTGTGTGTCAGAAGGAACCTACGGAGGTCCCCTGTCCAGCCTCCTGCTCGCGGCAAGACTGTCACCAGCACTAGGGTCAGGGCAGCCGTGGCTTGGCCCAGCCAAGCCCTGAAACCTCCAGAAATGGAGATCCCGCACCTTCCTGGGGACCTGTCCCAAGGGTGTTTCCTCTCCAGGGGAAGAAGTGTTTCCTCGCGTCCAACCTGAACCTCCCAGACGGTGATCTGGGGCTGTTGCCCCTCATTGTATCACGTATCGCTTCCGAGAGGAGTTTGGCCCCGTCCATCCCTTCCATCCCTTCCTGTGCCACGGTCGGGGGCTGCTCTCAGTGCCCCCCTGCCTCCAGCCTCCCCACAGCCAGACCCAACAAGCCCGGCTCCCTCCCATCTCCTCGTGGGTTGGGTGCTCCAGGCAGCCTAAGCGGGGCCACGTCAGGGTCCCTGTGCCGCTCTGGAACTGGGGGCCACGCCTAGACGCAGCTTTGTTTCTGCAGAAATGCAAGAAAATAGATGACCTGAAATACCACTTTCAAAGTGTCTTTTTATGATCCTTTTTAGGCTCCAGAACTCTTTGAGAATAAATCCTACTCAGTTACTGTGGATTACTGGAGCTTCGGAACGATGGTGTTTGAATGCATTGCAGGATTTAGACCTTTCTTACATAATCTACAGCCCTTTACCTGGTAAGACACTTACTCTGCCAGAGTGATGCCAGGCGATAGGAGTGACAGCTACTGCGTGTGGCGAGGTGACAGGGTGAACCAGAATGATAAATTTATTGTTAGTTAGGTGCTGAGGCTGGTGGTCTGCCAAGCTTTGCAGAAGCCGTCGATACTTGAGTAGTATCAATGACAGTTCAATTGGCTGTTTATACGTATTGTAGTACGTGCTTATTACATTGTGTGGTAGCCTCTGGTCATGATAATTCCTTCACAAGTGAAATTTGAATAAAAAAATATAAACCACTCTGTGTATCAGTGTCAGAAAAATGTAGTGGGAAGGAGTGATACAGTCCTTTGTTCACCTAGGCTGCGAGGCTACTTATTTTTCGCAATAAATAACGCACAGCAAGACAGAGCATGTTTTGTGTAGTAAACACATAGTAATTTGTTTGTAAGTAACTTTGCAAAAGTGATGACTGAAAGACTTTAACCTGCATATGGAGGTTCTGCTTGCTCTTTGAGGGCTAGAAGGGGCAGAAATATGTATTTTTATATTTCCACTTCTTACCTTGCAATACCAGGAGTGTACATAAGCTTGGTTTTTGAAAGGGTGTTTCTGCAACAGAAAAAATATGAAACTTGCTTTTCTGTTAGCATTGAAATAATAACAGGAGAAAAGGTAAATTTGAGTTTTTATGCAAGTGTTAGCTTAAAAAATAATTATGTGTTAACAAAAAATAATTGTATCCAATATATTGCCATAGTTTCCCTTTTAACTGCTGAACTCGTGGGATTTTATTATTTTAATAGTTCAATATTTGTTGCATTTTTTCCAACATGGGAAACTTGATTTCCTAACGTAAGTAGTAGAAAACGAATGAATGAATGAGATTAGAAACGCCTCTTCCCTATCCATAAAAGAAGGAAGAGAACAGCGCAGGCCACACGCACGTAGCTTCAGTTCCAGTTGGGGCTGACTGGGACAGAGCCTCCAGGAGCAAGAAGCCTTCAGCTGCCTCACAGCTGACCGATGACTGTCGACTTGCCCTGGGAAATCCTGCTGCTCCGGGAGCAGCTGAGCTCTAGGCAGGGTTCAGACCAGTGCTGAAGTGAGCCAAAGGTGGGGAAACTGAGGCAGAGTTGCTGGTGATGTTTTCCCTGGTTCTGGATCCAGTAGCGTGCTGTGTTTCTAACGTTTACTGGATGCTTCGCTCGGGTCGAGGTAAGGGCAGTGGTTTTGCCAGATGACTCGTGCAAATCTCACCTGTCTCATTAAGGTGTGGAGGCTGATTTTTGTTGTGCAGGCTTGCTCTGTGGTCAGTGAATTGTTACCTGTTGACCCTCTTGTTTGACGCTGCCCAGACCTCCTTGCAAGCAGGTGCAACAATGTTTCCAGAGACAGAGTTAGTTGCAAGGGCTCCCCTCTTCCACTTGGAGATGTTCTGGGTGGATTGTTTGGAAATGTCGTCTTTGTCCTGAAAGAAGAGTGTGTTTTCTAAAGCTACTAGGCTGCGGCGCTTTTTGCTGCCGCCATATTCAATTAGCCCTTTACAAAAGTAGCGTTGTCAGTCTATCCACAAAGGATTTTATTTTCTAGGCATGAAAAAATCAAGAAGAAGGATCCAAAGCACATCTTTGCTTCTGAAGAGATGAATGGGGAGGTTCGCTTTAGTACCCACTTGCCACAGCCTCACAGCCTCTGTGGGTAAGTGTGTCCTTGTGGCTACACGTGATAAATTTTTGGTTTGTCTTTTAAACTGAGGGCCCCTCCTCCTTTATCCCAAGCACTGAGGGGTCGTCCTTCTTTCTCCTAAGGAGTGTTGCAAGCTCTTGGCAAGCTACCATTTGCTGTTAAGGAGTAGCCCATAGCCACGTGGCTCTTTTTTTGATGCTTGGGGCTCTCCAATGGCAGTTCACCCTGCAGTTTGTGGGGTGATGGCAGTTCACCTTGCAGCGTGAACTCTCTGACTGCTTTCCAGCCATTATCACAAGGCCACCGAGTAACATCTACCCGATAACTTGATGGTATTGAATCTCATAAACCAAGTACTTGGGTTACTGCTCCATGAAAGCAGAAGCTTCTAGTAACGTGTGTTGGGAAAACTGCTGCAAGTCCAGCAGAGGCCACAAAGATGGTGAGAGCCTGTTGAATAGAGCACACCAGGAGAGGCCCACGAAGCTGGGCTTCTTCAGTCTGGCGAAGAGAAGGCAAAGGGGGATCTAATTTTGTCGTCTTCTAGCTATTGGGGCATTACAGATACAACGGATCTAGGCTCTTCTCGGAGGCGCAAAGCGAAAGGACCAAAGGCAACAGCGCAAGTTACAACAAGGGAAATGAAATTTGGGCACAGGGAAAAGGTTTCCCCGTGCTAGCGATGCGTCCCTGGGACAGGGCCCCGAGCAGTGGAGGATCTCCATCTGTGGGGACTGCCCGGACTCGCTTGGACACAGTCCTGAGCAGCCTGCTGTAGCTGCGACGTTGGCCCTGCTGTGGGCTAGGGCTCAGACTGAAGACCTCCAGGAGGGCCTTCAACCCAAATTAATTGGTCTGTACCACGTCAGAAGTCAAACTCTGATCATTTGTCGCTTATTTAGCACTTGTGTCTTTAGATGGGCCCAGCAGTGCAGCACAACTCATGGGCACTGGCAGATTTCTAGGAAAAGTACTGGAGTTGAGAATGAAATAAGTGGCTTTGTGCCAGTGCTTTGGGCTTATTGCACCACGTACTGTCTTTGAGACGTTCTTTACAATAAACTTACGTGCTTCTTGTGTGGATAAACATGGAGGAGAACCTTCCAGGCGGTTCTGCAGCATGGGCATGGTTATTCTGCAGACAAGGCTTTGAAAACTGTTTGATTTTATTTTATGTGTATGACAGGTAGTTTTTGGAGGAAAAAGAACCAAAAAACCAATTCTCCCCCTTATCCGTTTTGACACACCTTACTGATGTGTCAAGATACTTTTGACTCAATGAATAAGAGTCAGAAGAAGTGGTGTAATGCAAGGTATATCGGATGGGCGCGTGCTCCCGCTGAGGCCAGCGAAGACTGTTGTTGTTACAGCGGGGGTGCTCGCTCTGTACGTGCTTTCCTCCCCTTCCAGGCTTTCCCTGCGGTCAGGATGAGCGACTGCAGCGAAATCGCTGTTCTTCACGCGTGTTCAGCGGATGTTGCGCACACGTGGTCTCTAACCAGGGAGTTGTAACCTTATTGCTGTTGTGAGACCCTAGTTTCCTAAGCGGACTGAGTGTTGTAGAATATCTGCCTTCTCTTTCTTACGGCCCTTCTGTTTCAGTTTAATTGTAGAACCGATGGAGAACTGGTTGCAACTGATGCTGACTTGGGATCCACAGCAGAGGGGTGGAGGTTTAGATCCTGAGACCAGTCGTCCAAAGTGTTTCCTAATAATGGATCACATACTGAATTTGAAGGTGAGCGAGGGTTGTTACTGGGTTTAAAGGCCTACTGAAAGCATCTCAGAGGACAGAAAGTGTGTTCAGTGGAGCAAAGCTATAATCCTGGCATCATCCAGCTGCAGGATCATAAGGAATGTCTTTCTTGGTATCAGGAAGTGAGTGTATATACAGCCTGTCCGGTACATACCTGAAGGCAAAATATCACCAGCAATATTAATCTGTAGCTTTACATTTGGTGTGGAAGAATGACCCTGTATTACTGTCTGTCATCTCAGAAGGGACTCACCAAGATCAAATAATGGTTTAATATTTGCTAATAACAGTTTTCCTGAACTCCACTACTGATGCTGTGACTCCAGGTCCATGTCCTGTAGTAGTACCTGTAGTAGAACAGAGATTACGTTCACCTGCCTCTTCCCCTTCAAGTAATTGTTGGAGCTTTGCTGGAGTAAGACTAGCTGGGGCAAGCAAGTGTAGAAGCCAGACGATAATTTTGTCTGATCCGGAAGGATTCCAAAGGAATCAAAGCCCAAAACACAAAATATTGTGCCCGTAATTGGGACTTGTCAAAATTTGTATGTCATGGTGTGGTTTGGGTCCTACAGTCTCTGCCCAGGTGTAGTAAAACTAGAGAGGGGGCCGTGAGAGCGGTGAGAAGGCAAGCACTGGTACGTAACGGCTTTTTTTGTACGGAGGGATTAAAGGAAATGGGACTCCCTTTCTTGGGAGCAGTGCTGGCCAGCATCAGAGACAGCAAGGCTCAAGATGGCCTTTATGCTAGCTTGTCACCATTCCTTTGATGTAATTAAGCTGCAGCATGGCCTGTGAAGGCTATTTAGTGCATTTGAGTGTAATTTTCTCTGACATTAAGTTGAAAGTTACAGGCCCAGACTTTGAGTTTTATCATGTGGGGCTTTACTCCTGAACTTGATTATTGTAGTCATTAAAACTCAAACGATGCTCTCAGTCTAACACGTTAATTGCTACGTACTCCCTCCCAGGCCTTTGTGTCCTTTGTCTTTGATAGCCAGCGACTTGTAATCAGCTTGTACTCTTTTTACAGATAGTACACATCCTAAATATGACCTCTGCCAAGATCGTTTCATTTCTCTTGCATCCCGAGGAAAGCCTTCATTCCCTTCAGATTCGGATTGAGGTTGAAACTGGAATAAGTACTGGAAATCAGGAACTGCTGTTGGAAACGGGGATTTGCCTGGACCCTCGGAAACCTGCTTCCCAGTGTGTTATTGACGGCGTAGTAAGAATGATTCTGTTCATTTAACGTATTTCACATTCTCGGGGAATTTAAAATCTTAGGGAAGTTAAATTGCCTTAATCTTCTCCCACTGGAGACAGTTTGCTCTGTAAGTGTAGTAACTCTTAAGGTCTAGCATTATTTCCTTTATTGGGTAATGTAAGCGGATTCCTATAGTTATACTCTGTCTAAATATTTAAATAAAGTAACTTGCAAGCAAAGGGTCCTATGTTTCTCTGGCATCTATCAAAATCAGTTTTTTAAGGCACCTGATAAGAAGAGTGTCTGCCCACAATAACTAGTTCATGATGTAATCAGGACGCTCTGGGTTAGTAGGAGCTATGTTTGGGATTTCTCTTATGCTCTCTTCTCTTTTCTCACCAGAGAGGCTGGGATAGCTACATGGTCTATTTGTTTGATAAAAGCAAAACTGTCTATGATGGACCCTTTGCTTCTCGGAGTCTGTCTGACTGTGTGAATTACATTGGTAAGTATGCTGGAGGACAACTGGGAACTGAAAGCGCTGCTTCTCATGTAATATGAAAGTAGATTTGCCTTACAAATCTCTGTGTGTTATCTTGAAGAGCACTGTCTAATTCAAAGAGGCCCATTTAAGAACCTGGAGCAGCCTGACAAAGTTTCATCTACAGTGCTGTATCTCCACATTTTGTAGATGTAACAGTTCAGAGGATTTATTACCCGCCCTTTGGGAACTCTCCTATAGAGCAACTTAAGAATTCATTTAAGGTTTTTGCTCTTGTATTAAATTCTGTGCACTGAACAGCATCTACCCCACGTAAACACCTCAACCTGCGCATTGCCCCACTTAAACAGAACCACGACGTGAACGAAGGCTTGGAAGGTAATACGTGCAACCTAATCTTGTAGCCTAGAGAGGGAAACTTCTGGTTATGTCTGCGCACTACATCCTGGAAAGAAGATTCTGATGCGGGGGCTGTGCTTTCATTTGCACAGCCTTCTGCTCTGCTAAAGCGTCTTGTCCCTTCACACCCACAGAGTGTTGCAGTGACATCGTGCTGGGAGATGTTTGCAGAACTTGAGTGATAGCCCACATAGATGTCCTTTGGTGGTACCAAGGGTCAGGGACCTTCTTATCTTAGGGTTTAGCATCTGTAGAAGTTATGCACATATCCCTTCTCTTCCTCCCTGTGCACAGGTACAAACAGGTTTCAGCTCCTTGCGGTCCTCTCTCCTGAGGTTGGGTGCTTTGGATGTTCCTGAACAGTTGCACTCCTACAGCTCGCCTAGATTTATGCTTCTGAACCCCATATCAGCATCCTGAGGATACAGATTCCCTTTTTGCCCTGTACTGTCTGTGATAGTTGCATTTCAGCTGTGATCCATCTCTCGTGTCTCGCCTAAGTGAAAGAACAGGTCCCTCATTCTTTGCTGCTGATCGTTCAGGCCCTGTATGAGGAAGTCCACCTTGCTGTGATCACAGAGCCAAGCCAGTGTGTTTGGCCACGTTGCACCAGTTGCAGGACTGCTGTCATTCCCCTGTGGAGGTTACGAGTTAGGGCTGGTCTTCAGAGACACTTGGCAGAGGTTCAAAACCTCTTCTGTTGTTTTCCCGACAGTTTTCAGCTCTAGTGATAATGCGTCCGTAACCCCATAGCCTGATCCTACTTCTGGTCTCACCAAGCAGAGCCAAGTGTCTGAGAAAGTCCAGGCCCCTCCTTCCTCTTGAGTTGTTAGGAGTAGAGCCCGTCTGTTGCTGCATGGATACTGGTGGGATCTGTTCCAGTTGGTCCCTCTTAGTTCTGGTGCTGCTGCCTGGCCCTGGCATCATCAGTATACTTTTAGACCATGCATGAAAGCTGCTTCTCTGCTTACAGCTTCCTTTACGTGTCTCTGAAATGACAGCAGGACCTAATATACCTCTGTGAAGGTATATATACACCCGATGTACCTGTATGAAGGACCTTGTGTACCTCTATGAAAGAAAAAATAGTGTCAAGGGACAGGAGACATCTGCTGAGATACTGCATGTAAAGGAAATGCCTTGTGACATACAGTTACTGTTAAGTAGCTTAATTTTCTTTGGCCTGGCTCTGCAGAAGTTGTGCTGGTTTTCCCCGTCTCCTTTTACTGTCACTCAGGTTTATTCTGATTGGTTTTTTTTTCTGTGTTCCGGGCTATTTTATTCTGGTGAATCTCATTGTGTGGCATCACTGTGCTGAATCTCTTGGAGCTAAGGCTTTTTACAACATGTTTATTGGTATCCCAATGTACTGACAGTTCCCCGTCTCTATAGGGGAACACACTTAAGTCCTGCATCTTTTTCCCTTAAACATCTACATCAGGAATCTGGGAGGATACGTACAAAAGATTTGAAGACCTTTTCAGATGAAACACACGTCAGGACAGTGAGCAGTATCAATTGATTAAATGGAGCAATTAAGTTTGTTTTGCTAGTTTGGGCAAGTGCTTTAGATAAGAGTTTTTGGATAAAACCGCCCATGGGTCCTGCCTCGTGCCGTGTTTCATGCAGCGTGCCCCGTGTCTGCTAGTGCCAATAGGCCAAAGTGCTCAAAGAAATCAGTACTCTTGTAGCTGTGAGTTCAAACATGAGCTGTTGCCTGGCCAGTAGCAGGCTGTCAAATACCTGGGGAGCCGTAACATGAAAAGCTTATACACACAGCATCACATAAAAATTGAGCAGATCTTACGTGGCTTGATCCCTTAGTTTAGGCACCTGAAGCAGGAATTAGGAACGTTGCAAGCACTGAAGTCCGTTTCTAGAGTTGTCCTTTCATTTGTGTACAATTGTGTTTTTCTTGCGTTCAGTACAGGATAGTAAAATCCAACTGCCAATCCCTCAGCTGCGCAAGGTATGGGCAGAAGCAGTTCACTACGTGATTGGGCTAAAAGAAGATTATAGCAGGCTTTTCCAGGGCCAGAGAGCTGCCATGTAAGTTGTTACTCCTCATTCAGAAGTTTCATTATTATGCAAATAGACTGTTTGCATGGAAATGTACCTCTCGGGGAGTTTTGGTTACCCAAAGGTTCACAGCCCTCTGCTGTTCTATACTTTTACATTATAAAACATATTTGGGCTGGGAGCTTATTCCACTCCAGGAATGTTACTGCATAGTACCTGACATTGATAATAACTGAAAAAACTTGAACCTTGAATATAGTCACAGACTCACAGAATGGCTGAGGCTGGCAGGGACCTCTGGAGGTCATCCAGTCCAACCCCCCTGCTCAAGCAGGGTCACCTAGAGCTGGTTGCCCAGGACCATGTCCAGGTGGCTTCTGAATATCTCCAAGGATGGAGACTCCACAGCCTCTCCGGGCAACCTGTGCCAGTGCTCAGTCACCCTCACAGTAAAAAAAGTTTCCTGATGTTCAGAGGGAACCTCTAGTGTTTCAGTTTTTTGCCCATTGCCTCTGGTCCTCTCACTGGGCACCACTGAGAAGAACCTGGCTCCGTTCTCTGTGCACCCTCCCCTCAGGTATTTGTACATTTTGATCCCCACTCAGCCCTCTCTTCTCCAGGCTGAACAGTCCCAGCTCCCTCAGCCTTTCCTCATAGGAGAGATGCTCCAGTCCCTTAATAATCTTCATGGCTCTTCATTGGCCTCTCTCCAGTATGTCCGTGTCTCTGGTGTACTGGGGAGCCCAGAACTGGACCCAGGTGTGGCCCCACCAGCTCTGAATAGAGGGGGAGGATCACTTCCCTCGACCTGCTGGCAGCATTCCCCCCGATGCAGCCCAGGATAGTCGTTTCACAAGTGGCAGAATGAGTGGAACCGTTTGTTATATTTGTAGGGTTTTGTCCTGTGATCGGTTCACAGAATGGGCAGTGTGGTATATCTCGAGTGATAAAAAAGGTGCCAGCATTCACCAGGGGCAACATGCGCTACAGGACCCTGTAAATGCTAAGAAATACTCTACGCTGCAAAGACTGTTTAACTGAGCTTGACAAAAAACCTGGGAAATGAGGAAGGACTTCCTCCTTCGCTTGCTGAGGACCTGCAGCTTCTGAGGACGTGAGATGGAGTCCGTGACCCCACTGAGACTCCCTGTTCCAAGGATCTTACAAAATTTTTTGCTAGCTATGTCTTTCCTTCGGGTAATGTGACAGCACTGGCCACATAAGTCCAGATACGATTTTCAACTAACATATGCTGTTCTTGTTTCATTTGTTAGGCTCAGTCTTCTTCGGTATAATGCGAACCTAATCAAAATGAAAAACAATATGGTGTCAGCATCTCAGCAACTGAAAGCAAAGCTGGAATTCTTTCATCAAAGCATTCGCCTCGACCTGGAGAGATACAGTGACCAGATGGCTTATGGCATATGTACGTATTGTGTAATACTTGCCTGGGTGTCTTGTCTGATCCTGTAAAGGATCAGACTGACTATGAAGGGCTGCGGGTAAGAACTAGCATTAAAAGAAAATGAATGCAGGAGCTGCCGTTGTGTTCCTCAGCATCTTTATGGATATGTTTTAGCTGGGGCAGATGCAGGAGAAGAGTTTGGCAGAAGCAAAGGCAGGAAGATAAAAAATAAAATGTTTTTGGAGGCCTTCAGCGACAGTGAAACAGGTGGTCAGCTGTTCCCCACTGAGAACACCAAGCTAAGAAAATGGGAGTATTAATAGTACTGGTGATGTAAATGTTTGCTATTTATTCATTCAGAATCTGATTCAATTGGAGTTGTCACTGGGCATAAAGTGGGAGGCAGAGTTGCTGGACTTGACGTACAGTGGAAGGGCCACTAACCATCCATGGCAGAACAAATGGGCATGGTGACTGTAGAAACACCGTTTTGAACAGCGCTAAGGGAGTGATCTTGCTGTGCTTGATCTCAGGAGGTAGCATGAGTCAGGATGAGAGATGAGGTGAAAAAGCACCAGCTACAGTTTTAATGTCACAGAAACGTCTGGATCTTACAAATACTATTCGGGGGAGAATAGTAAGATTTATGCATAGTTTGGATATATGGCTAAAAACTGAAACTTGAGTCAAAAATTATGACTGGGCTGAAGGATGATGATGGAAAATGGAAAGACTCGGCGAACTGGTTTTGGACAGTCTGTGTTTAATCAAAAGCGGCAGTTGTTGAGCTTAATGGCGGAGTTTAAAGACTTAAACTCATTTTAGGCCGGTGATTGCAAACAGTGGAATCCTACCAAAGGGTTTGTACGTGAGTTAAGGTCGAGCATGAAGTTGCGAAGTTGCAACTTCGCTGTCTCTCTGTGATCTCTGGGTCATGACTCCTGCTTGGAGACTCAGCGTCATGCTCTTTGTGTTCAAATTCAACTGATGTATGTAAAGTTCAGGTCATGCTTTATTTTTGTGTCTATATCTTTTTATAAATTAACAACTCTCTTCTCTTAAGCTTCAGAAAAGATGCTCAAAGCCTGGAAGGAGATGGAAGAGAAGGCCTCTCAATGTGCGCAGGTAGGGGATATTAAAGAAGCTTCATTATCTCTCTGTGAAGGAGATCATGACAGGAACTTAAGTGTCCTGCGTGCCACTGCTCTGTCCCTTCAGTGTGTTTCATATCCTGCCTGCTGTGGGAATATCATTGCAGGTACATTAAAAAAGAAACAGTCCCTCGTCACCAGGTTGTTTGAATCTAGTGGTTTGAACAAAACCAACACAAATGTCACTAGGCTCCGTTGTCTAGATAGGAAAGTCGACTACAGAGACACGTTATTTATTGCCCAAAAGAAATGGTGTTGCTATAGACAAGAGTCTTCCTGGTTGGATTTAGCGCACACAAAAATTTCCATTGCTAAAGGTGAAAATAATACCAATCACTTAACTACGCAGTGATTTCAAAATTGCTGTACTTCATTTAGGAGTACAGACATAAATTTCTGATATTCTGCAAGTAAAGATGCAAATTAGTTTTTAATGAGAGTCATCCTTAAGAAATTTAGAGCAGAGCTAGAGCCAGTTCTTACTCTGAGTAGTCCTAATAGTTAACAGATGTTTTCACTTGTGGTTTATGGACAGTTGAGCTGACGTAATGGCTTTCTGTTGCTCAGAGAGTTAGTTCTGCAAGAAAGGCTAGTTGAAATTTATCTGCTGGTTAGAATTCTGATCTCTGTCTTCTGGGAATGAGCATTTTAATTTTGCCTCCACTGAAAACAGAGGAGACAGAGGCCTTTTTGACAGAGAATAATTCTGCCTACAGTTCTGTCCAGACCTTTGTAGGGAAGGAATAAGCTTTTAGCTGTGAAAACTAGGGACAGAGTTAGGATGATTGTAGTTTATTGTCAAAAGCTGTTTCTTCTGCTCTTCTACTGGTTGTACTGAATAAAGCTTGGGAGAGGGGAGCACTCAGAAGGAATGCAAGGAGAAATCAGGACGTTTGTAATGTATTTCTCAGAGTAGAGGTCTCTAAAATATCTCAAAAAGTACTCTTTTTTGTGCTCTGTGATAATAGCTAGCTGCAGGAGTGCCAAGAACATTGCATGTTCTGCTGACCAGGACTGTCATGTGGTTTGCTGGGCTGATGTCTCGCATTTCTGCTCTCCCCTGCAGGGAGTTTTTGTATTAGCTGTCATAGTAATACAGAGCACAGTGATTAATACATAAAAATCCCGGACACCATTAGAAACGCAAACAATAAATTACATTTCCTATTTTTTTCCCCCCATGAAGGAACAGACTGGGTAGTTCAGGTTCTGGGATCCATTACCTATCTTCATCTAAGTCAAAAGGGTCTTGGAGCCTTGATTCTGCTTGCTCATATGATGGAGATAGGGGAATTGGGATTCCCACCTGAATTCACCTCTGTTTAGCTCTTTAAATTTTGGCATCTTGTTGCTCCCTGTTAGGAAGCAAGAAAGATAAAAGGTAGGCTGCTTCTAGCAGAATAACTCAAAGTTGTCACTGGCTGTTTCCAGAAAACCAGGAACCTCAACAAATATTTATTTTGTAGACCATCAGAATTATGTTCTGTCTTCAAGCTGTGCAGTCCACATGTATAGGCACACCGTGTCCATTTATCAGGAATGGAAAATGGTTTACTGTGTAATACACCATCTCCATTTACTCCAGTAATACACAGATGGTATCTCCATCTATCTAGCGGGCAGCTTAACTTCTGTGAATTCAGGAGACACAGTTATGCTGTGTGGTGAGCCACGGTGCTCCAGATAAAGACATTTCTTTTGATAACAGGGTTTACTTCACATTTTTCTCGCAATCTGATTCTCCTTTGATTATGTGGCTTCTCACTACTTCTTATTCTTCTTTTTCTTGGTTTATTCTTTTACCTGCAAGACCTACAGACATCCCTTTCTGGTCAAGAGGTCACATCCCATTTATATAGCCTCATACCAAGTACTTCTGCAGCTTCAGCAAGGAGTATGTTCTGGAAAATGTTCAATTTTCAGGTCTTACAGCCCCAGGTCAGAAAGGAAAAGCTGAAATATCTCAAAATACTTTCTCAGGAAGGCAGATCAGTGCCCACAGTCCATGGCGCTAAGACCCGTTACGGTGACCGGTGCTTTCTTAACGGTGCTGGGGATCTCCAGTGCATGTCTGGCACCACATACCTACTCCTCACACTCAGAAATGTTATTGTTGGTTCGCCGCACCTAACTTATGTGGGGGCTTGGCATAAGATTGGTGTCTTTTATATTGCTTTGAGGAAGATGTGAAATACCAGAGCAATGTCAGACCAAAATGCATAAGGGAGGGTAAAATGTGAGAGCACCCTCTGTCCCTGCTGTAAGAGTAGGAGAAAAAAATCTTCGCTGCTCAAACATACGTAGAGCCAGAGTGTGTGTGTGTGTGCAGCGTGCGTCTCAGAGATGTGATTTATGAAGAAACTGATTTTTCTCATCCAGTGTGGTTGTCAGAGATTTGGATCTAGGTGATATCACGCACTGAGAAGATAATAACAGTAACCTCAATTATTGTAGCAGCAGTCATGTCAAAGAGCTTTTTTCTCCTAAACTCTGCATGGAGTCAGCCCATTATCCAAACAAGTATTCTGGGGATCTTTATCTACTTTATTGCTCTCCTCCTTCCGTTTGATTTGTACCTACATTTTGCCATTAGGCTGAAGATATTGGATACCTGGATGAGCAGATCATGGCTCTGCACACAGAGATTGTAGAGCTTCAGAAGAGTCCGTACGCAAGGCGCCAAGGAGAGGTCATGGAGAGCTTGTAAGTCCTTTGCTTATTATTTTTATTGCACATAAACGGATTTTATGTATTTCAGTGTCTGAGGGGTTTTCTTTTCTCTGGTAGTGGTTCCATCAGCGCTTTTGAAATGCACTCCTTGCTTTTTGCGAACTGCAAGTACGGAGTAGTTTGCAATCGGTTTAAGATCATTTTGCTGGTAAAAGGGAAGATCCCACTACTTGTGGCTGTACGTTCCTCATTCCTCTTGAAGTCCTAACGATCGCTTGGCAGCATTATAAGGCAGAATAGGACACTGCTCTATCCGAAAGCTAGCAGTGCAAGAAGATTAACATTCAGTCGCAGGAGTAAACTCATCTAACTTACCTAACTTACCCTGCAGCCACACAATGACTAGACCTGGGGAAACACGGAAAACACAGCTGGGGAGGACAGGACACTTCTCTGTCACTGACTATGAAACTTCATCTTAGAAGAGGATGGGCCTAAGATATATCCTGGTCTCAACTGAAAAACGCAGAGGATTTCTTTTTGCATTGGAGAAGAGTGAATTTTATAGTGTTGAGTGAGAAAATTACGAGATCATTGTAAAATCCTGTTAAATATCTTCAATGTGTTTTCAAAGCAAGGATAATTAACAACTCATGGATACTTGAATATGTGGAAACTTGAATTTTTTTTTTTTTAAAGTGTTAAAATATGAAAAAGCTAAGTGGTATTACTGATCTTAAGAAGACATAGGAAGCAATTACTGTAGTTTGGGCTGTTGCTGAGAGCACAAGTGGCAATTATAAGACAGAGGGATCAAATAGCCACCAAGACTGAATAGCCACTAAATCTGTTGTTAATAAGAGCTCTTCTGAATGAGTCTGAGTATTCGGGGAGGAAACGTGCCTGTTCCTGGCATGTTCTCCCCCCTCCCTCTTTGCAGAGCTAGATCAGCTAAGTTGCTTTTCATCCATGTGTAGCTGCAGGAGCAGCAGAACTGGTGCACAGGGGAGGAAGTGATGCAAGGGAGAAACCACCTCTTGCAGCAGTAGCCCACGTTCAGAGCAGCTTAAACTAATCATGAACCTGCCTCCTAAAACATTGTTTTCAAGCACTTTCACCACTGCAAACCTAAGGCTGCATCAGCTCTTTGCAAGGTGCTTAAAGTGTGCCCTAAACTGTTGATTATTCTGGTCTAAAGCTACTCCTCTTAATGAGGAGTGAAGTGGAGAACAAATTGAGTCTCCTGCTGTTTAGTTTTTGGGGCTGTAGCAAAGCATGCTGTAGAGCACTGGCTTAAGGTTTGATTTACACAGCCACGAGACACACATGGATCCTGGGTGACGTCTCAGCTTTACCTGACGGTGCTGGATGCTAATGTTCTCTTTTTTCCCAGTGCAGCAGGAGTAAAGAGCACCTCTTCCCCAATCCTTGGCTGATGCAGGAGTTTCAAGATGGATAACTATCCAGCACGCTAGAAATGCTGACTTACATAAGCAGAAGCAGCTTGCATGATCTCTTGAGACAGTATTGGGGTGATCGTAAGGGCAGCTAAGGGGTAGAGGAGGCCTGGTGAGGGCCCAAAAGCAGAGTTAGAACTGGCTAAACTGCTACTTGTTTCTGTCAGACTTTTGATTTAGAACAGTGAAGATTTGTTCAAGGGTGGAAGCTTCAGTGTTTGGCTGCTTTTGAAATATTTGAAAGAAGTAATATTTATTTAATGGGAAGAAGAGGAACACTGTCCTCTTGTTTGTGATGCAGCTGTCTCTTTCCATTTGCAGAATATCACTAAAATTCAGGCAAAAAATGCAGAACAGGAACAAGAATTTCTCAGGCAGTTGTGCAGAAGTACCTATAGTTACAAAAATGAAGTTTCATAATTAAGGATACCACAGAAAGAAAACACAGCTGAGCCACGTGAAAATTTGAAACTGAAAATAACCTCCAATTGGTATGGTTACCTGAGAAGAAAATGCGTAATCAGAGGAAAAGAGAAGACAGCTTTTAGGGAAGAGTTGGTTTCCATCACAGAAAGACCATCCCTGTGTTCCAAATGTCATACTTGTTTACTAGCTCTAGAAGAAAGCGGCAGCTCCAATACATGAGGTTCAGCAAGGCATAACTTAATTGCAGTGCTTTTTTGCTTGAGTCACCTGCTTGTTGATACATGTATGAATCATTTTCTTCTTTTTAAAGGGAACAGAGAGCCATAGACCTGTACAAGCAATTAAAAACAAGACCTCCAGGTATGGAAGGAGATGGTTCAAAGACTGTTTCACACTTGTACCCCATGACTAATTTTTCTGAACTCAAACCCAGAAAATACTGTTTAGGAGAACACAAATGATTGTATTGAAGTTAACCAGACTCAAGGGCATACCTTAAGATGATTTCTTCTCTTTGCTGAGCCTAGAGCTCTCCCAAATTCTGTAGTCCTGTTCCTCAGCCATGGGTTTGTCTTTTGGTTTTCAGTCTTGGAGCATCTGCCCTGAACACGCGTCTGCCTTCTGGCATTCTCTACCTTTTTTCTTGCCCCCAGTACTATTGCTTTACTCCCCGCAGACATGGGAAGAACTGCTGTTCCTCTGTCGTCACTCCAACCCAAGGGCAGTCTCTTTTCTCCCTCTCCTCCTCTCTCTTAATTATACTGGATGGAGCCCTGTGTTTGGGGATTATTATTTTCTGAATGTAGTAACTGGTGAGCAGAAAGGTTTAGTTACTTGTGCATTTGGCAACTACCCGCAGTCCTTATTAAAGCCGGTATCTAGACAGCACAAGTGGCTGGAATTGCATACGTTACTGCGGAGAGAAGAGACATTAAGGAAAAGCTGTGCCTAATGAGAGGTGGTGACAGATTTTAAGATGTTCCATTGTGTTTCAGTTTGTTTGGCTGCACTCGTTCAGTCAAATCTTTCCTTGACTCTGGGCTTTTGTGTCCAGAGTAGCTCCTCACTGAAGAGCATTTTACTAATACGGTGATTGATGGCTCTTGCAGATCATGCCTACAGTGACAGCACGGACATGGTGAAGATCATTGTGCAGACAGTACAGAGCCAAGACCGAGTTCTCAAGGAGCTCTTCGGCCATCTCAGGTACTTTATGCAGAAAAAAAACCCCAAACGAATGCAATTTGTAGCTTTGTAGCAGGAAAGGAGAAGGAAAACCATGGAGATCAGAGCCCAAAAGCTCCATCCACAGGTATACGTCCCTCATAGCAATATTAATTCTGCTCCTTTGTGTCTGTGATGAATTTCCACTTAATTTTTTAAAACTTATAGCTAATGTGTATAGCTAATAGGGAAGGGGAGGAGAGTGCAATGGCTTCTACTGTTAACATCCAAGAGTTCACTTTAAAATGAGACAAATTCTGCCAGTGTTTAGGTTGGGATTAAAATCTTAAGGAAAAAAAGAAATAGTGTAACAGCTGAGAAGATACCACAGTGATTTGTTCATTAGTTCATTAATTTTTCAAGTAGCTCAGAAAAAATGTCATTATGCAGATCTCAGTAGTCAGCAAAGCATGATTTAGTTTTATTTTCATGTGTGGCTTATGCTTAGTAGATCCCATAAAGAAAGTTGTTAGCTATGGCAGGGTCAGCCCACAGAGACCAACACAGACCAGAGAAGATTAATAAAATACCATGGTTGAGTTGCTGTGCTGTCCGTTGTCATCGGGATCAATTTTTGCATTTCAAATAAGAAGAGCTTATATTGTGGGTATTAATAGTAGTGTCGTCTGGCTGCTTTTTTGAGCCTTAACTGGACTTGGAAAAGTCCAGGGGTCATTCCAGTTTTTGTACCTGCAGCTGTCACCGTGCTGTGCTGAGAGAAAGGGGTATTCTCACAGAATTTTTCTTGAATCCCGAGATGAGGCTTTTGGTTTTGCCAGAACATATTGCCACACAAGCTGGAAAGTAACTTTGTGTTTGGTTTTTATTATAGCAAGCTCTTGGGCTGTAAGCAGAAGATCATTGACTTGCTTCCAAAGATTGAAGTGGCTCTAAATAATATCAAGGAAGCTGACAACTCAGTGATGCAGATGCAGGGCAAAAGACAAAGGGAGATATGGCATTTGCTGAAAATTGCCTGCGTAAGTAGCCTTTGGACTATTCGTTTGCTCTTCCTTCCAGCGCAGGAGCCAGGGGACATCAAATGAAACTCTGAAGAGACCAAAAAGGGATAACTTGCACACAATGGTTGATTTTACTGTAGAGAAGGGAAGATTGAGATACTAAAAGTTGACGCAGGTTTAGAAAGGAGGTAGACAAATTCATGGAAAAAAAGCCCAGTAGAGGAGTCCTTGGTCCCAGTAAGTCATCAAACTGCAAATCGCTGGTGGCTGGAGTACGGTAGACATGTGTCGTGGTTTAAGCTGAGCCAGCAACAAAGCACCACGCAGCCGCTCGCCCGCTCCTTCCCCCAGGTAGGATGGGGAAGAGAAAATACAACACAAAAAGCTTGTGGGTCGAGACAAGGGCAGGGAGGGATCACTCACCACTTATAGTCACAGGCAAAACAGACTTGATTTTGGGGAAAAATAAACCAATGTAATTTGTTAACAACCAAATCAGAGTAGGATAATGAGAAATAGAACCATATCTTAAAAACACACCTTCCCCCCACCCCTCCCTTCTTCCTGGGCTCAGCTTTGCTCCCGATTCCTCTATCTTCTCCCTCTCAGCAGCACAGGGGGATGGGGAATGGGGGTTGCGGTCAGTTCATCACACGCTGTTTCTGCTGCTCCTTCCTCCTCGGGGGGAGGACTCCTCACACTCTTCCCCTGCTCTAGCGTGGGGTCCCTCTCACAGGGGTCGGCCCTCCATGAGTTTCTCCAATGCAAGTCCTTTCCACGGGCTGCAGTCTTCCACGAACTGCTCCAGCGTGGGCTTTCCCACAGAGTCACGGCCTTCTCCAGGCCCAGCCACCTGCTCCGGCGTGGGGTCCTCCAGGGGCTGCTGGGGAATCTCTGCTCCACCATTAAACCTCCATGGGCTGCAGGGGGACAGCCTGCCCTCTCACCACGGGCTGCAGGGGAATCTCTGCTCCGGCGCACCTCCTCCCTCTCCTTCTTTACTGACCTTGGGGTCTGCATGGTTGGTTCTCTCACATCCCACTCCTCTCCTCGCTGGAGCTCCTCTTCTTCTGCCATCTTCTTCCTTCCTCTCCTGCTCTCTTCACTGTAGCTGCTGCTGCTGCTCCTCCTCTTCTTCTTTCTTCTTCCTCCATCTTACTCTCACACCCTCTCAGGAGGGGTTGTTTTTTTCCCTTCTTAAATATGCTATCACAGAGGTGCAACCACCATTGCTGATGGGCTCCACCTTGGCCAGAGGTGGGTCCAGGCTGGAGCCAGGGAAGCTTCTAGTAGCTTCTCGCAGGAGCCGCCCACGTAGCCCCTCCCTCGCTGCACAAACCCAACGCAACATGTCATGCCGTGCGCCTTGTTCTTACGTTCCCTGAACGTCTAGTGTTGGCTGCTGTTCGAGGGCGTACGCTGGGATAGGTAAACTTCAGCCTGATGTGTTAAACCTATCATGATTTTAGCGCTGCAAAAGCAAAATAGGTGCTTTCCTGGTTAGTTTAAGGTGGTTTAAGACTACACTGCTTTTTCTGCATCAATTGTAGTGACTCTACAGCTGAAGCGATCTCCTGATTTCCACATGCCTACATTCAAGGTCAGCATAGAAAACATGTTAACGTCTTTCCCCTGTCAGGAGGGTTGCTGCTGTGCATGACTCGGAGTTTAGGACATGGCATCACCTCCTAATTCTTCAGTGTAGAAGGCATGCCGTGTACAACACAGGTGACTTACATGCAGAGACATTTGGTACCAGCTATTTGCAGAACTGTGGAGGGTTGTATCAGCTGACTTGCTAGCGACCGGCGTGGCCTACATCGTGTGTATGTGTTACAAACAGTGCTTATGTTTAATCGCAGGTCTTGCGTACAAAATAATTAAGCCTGACTAAATTCTTCCTTTGTCCGTCACAGCAGATGAATTTTCTTTTTTCTAGACTCAGAGCTCTTCTCGATCGCTGGTAAGCTCCAGCCTGGAAGGGACAGCCTCAACTCCGGCAGCCACGTGGCTCCCGCAGAGCTCGTCAGGGAACGTACCTCACCCTCTGTCATCTATGGCAACTCCTGAAGACGGGTAAGAGCTGTTGGGAAAGGAGGCCGCTGCAGAGAAGTCAGCGTAGCCATTTTGCACGCGTACACTCTGAAATCCTGTCCTCTGCCACTGGAGTCTCCAGTGCTGAGGGGGCCTGAGGGGCATGTCCTCACCACATCCCATGTGGTGGGGTTTGGACATGCTGGGCTAGAGGCTAGGCTGTCTCTGAAGGCAACATTGTTCAACTCCTGACTGCAGTTTTAGTAACTTACCTCTGGCCGTACCACAGCAAAATGTAGCAATGAGATTTTGAGCCAAAATGCGGTTTCTTTCCTGCCGAGGCTCTGGTGCAAGTCCCGGATAAATCAGGCCATATTTAGTGCTTCTTACAGCTTCAGTGATTTTAAAAAGTCTTAATTCAAATGGAGGTCTGAAGTCAGGGTCAGTACTAAGCAGTCCATCTGGTTCAATATCTGGGGGGTTTTTATCCTTCCAAAAACCATTTCAGTAGCTCATATGTTACTAATGCTTGAAAAAATCAGGAATTAGGTTGAACTCTTTTTTCAGAAACCTCTGCTCTCTGGTTCTGAGCAACTTCCACATACCACTCTTAGCTAAAGCACTGTGCTATTCATTTCTTGCATGTCATGTTATTCTGTCTTGGGGTTGGATTTGGTTATTAAGGCCCCTCTCTCTCAGCCACTCCTAGCTGAGTTAAGAGAGTTGTCAGGAGCTGAGGGGTTTTTCTCTTCGCTTCATTAGCAATTTTACTTCCCGTCAGCATAACAGAAGGGAAGGCGCCCCTCAAAGACTGCTCAGCCCTCGATCCACAGCAGTGCTGGTTTTGTGGGGGCTGGGGCGGTGGTTGTGAACATCAGCATCAAACCATTTGGCCGTCTCTTTCTTTTTGGGTGGTCAGGGAAATACCTAGGTTCTGAAGATACGCATCTTCTGAGCAGGCTTTTGCTGAAAGTCAGTTGATTTTTCTGAAACCCTGAGCAACCTTTTCTGCTTCCTCTTTTCCCTCTGCTGCTGCAGGGCAATTTTCGCCTCTGAGTAATGTGGGGTGATCACATTTTAATAGGTGCTTTCCTGAGCAAGGTGCCTTTGGATCGCCTCAGAGCTCCTCTTCGAACCATGACTTCACTGTACAAGGCCCTGCACAAAGAGTCAAGAGATGTAAACCTTACGGGGAGCGGGCAGTGATTTCAGGCCCCTCGTACTCAGCTCACTTCCTAGGTTCTGTTGAGGCTGAGTTTCAGTGTGGTTTGTGCAGTTCCTCTGTAGGGAAGGAGCGCAAATCCGCACTTCCAGCGTGGGGATCTGCAGGATGCCACCTCAAGGCATGTTTTTGTGCCCCACAAGGTAGCTCCTACAATTGCAGAGAACTCCTATAAATCAGTTTTTTGGGTTGTTTGGTTTGGGGTTCCCCCCCCCAGTGCAGAGCCTTTTGATGTTGGTGTTACTTTGTTGTTTTAAATCTGTCATCTTATGCCTTCCCTTCCCTGCAGGGACAATTTTGTCCATGTGATAGAAGAGAATCTGAATTACCTCGAACTCTTTAGCAGTATTTTGCAGGAGGCGAGACAGGAGCAGAACAACAGCATGACGGTGAGTCTGTCGATGTATCTCTGAGGACCTGATTTTTAAGAGCCGCGGCAGGGTCCTCTGGGGGTGTGGAGAACTCCTTAAATAGGGTCATTTGTGATGATGTGAATTGCCGTGGCTGGCATGTGATGTCCGTCATCCCTCCTGGACTCCGCTAACATGCCGGTCCTTATGGAAGGTAGCACTTGGTGCTAGGGTCAGCCAAGTGGTCTGCGTGGCGGAGTGGGCTGTTCTGTGGGACCGCTGTTCTGCTGGTTGCGTTCCTAACTGGAGAGTCCTGGTTGGTGTCCCTGCACTGGAGTGGGCAGGGTTCTCCATTTCCAGAGCCCTTTCCTGATCGTTAACTGAAGCTCTCCTTATGGCTTAAGTGGGGCTTTAGAGAGAACTAAGAAGGCTCTTTGCACAAATTGGGATTTGAAATAGCAAGAAATGACAAAAGTAAATAACAGTCACCCGGGCGTTTTGATGCAATCTGAAACTCTGTTCCTGAACTGCTAATTGAGGCCAGTAAGTTACTGCTCAAAAGAGCCCGGTTACCAGAAGAATGAAGAGCACCACAGAATACTGGTCTTTTAGAAGAGGTTCTCAGCTGATTTTAGAGGCTGTATCGTGGAAGCACCTGTATAAATATAATGAGAAAAGGACAATTAGGCATGTAGATTGACCTGTTTATAATGGAGGAGAGTCAATACAGCTTCTGTTAGCATGAGATTGTCTCACAAATTTATTGCAGTCCAGTAAAGAAGTCAAAGATCCATTGATATGCTGTTAACTTGGATTTGCAAAAAGCTTCCTAAAGGTCTCCTTAGGGGTAACTTCCATTCTCATGGGATAAAAAAGTTGAAGCTGTTTACCAATTGTAACTGCTGAAATAACAAGGAACAGAGGGTTGGGGAAGTGGAGGTGGTTGATGAAATGGAGCTCTTATAATTCATAAACAGTTTAATTCATAAACATTTTAATGTTCTAATGTCTATGAATAATAGTAAACGGTGAACTGAGAGTTCACTGGAGTTACTAAGTTATTTGGGATGGTGAAACGAAAACTTATTAGTGGGAGTTGCAGATGACACTATAATAGCAAGGGATTGAGCAATATGAATGGGGAAATGAAATTAGCTAGTGATTATGGCAAAGTAATTATGTTAGTGGGGAAAACAGCCTTAGTTATGCATACCCTGGTCTTCATCCACTGGTTGATGAATGCTGTGTTTGTCTTTGTTCCATTCTGACAGGCTTGGTATCAGTTGTGTAATACAATCTTCTCTCCTGTCTTGTCTTCTTGCTGTGGCTGGAGACGAGCGAGAAGCCGTATGACTGGCTTCTTACCTGTTAATCATCCATGTCTCTGTCATCTCCCATGTCTCATTGCAAGGTGCAGCATCTGTCTCTGGCATGTTTTAGCCCAGAAAGATTATTCATTGTTGTGGAATCACGCTCTGCAGATCAGCACCTGTTTTGTTATGTTTGGTTTCTTTCCCGTTTTCCTTGCATCAGGGGACAGAAGTTAGGCAACAGGAAAGCAGCAGAAAATGGGATTTGTCCTCTTCAATTCACTTGGGGGAAAAAACAGGAAAAAAGAATTAATAAGAACCTCTTCTCTATTCTTGCATACATTTGACTTGGAGCCTTTCTTTCTTTTTCATTTGTATTCTTGCACTACCAGTACGTCCCATGGCGCACTAGGAACCCCGGCGGCTGGTTTTGCGCAGGCACAAAATGTAATTTCCAAAGCGAGTGGTGTCTGTGACGTGCCTGAGCACTGTCATAAGTATGGGGGATTTTGTATCAGGGGCAAACTGAGTCATGAATTTGTGAGATTACTTTTCAGCTGTTAGATCAACGTGATTCTTTGAGAACAGATGCTGGATACTGCACGTCCTTTGGTCACCACCTTGGAAATGCACGTTCGATAGCCGTTTCCTGCACTTCAGTTGTTTCCTTGCTTCTTCTTTCAGAGTTTTGATTGGAGCTGGCTGAAATAGCCAAAGGAGCCGACGTGCTGCTATCTGCGAAGTACCTGCATGCTGAGAGGTGGCTTGGCAGCCTTCGATGCGACGACCTGGAGGGGACTGGTCAATCAATCACCTTGTGTTTTGTAAACCTTAGTGGAGTTGATTGCAAAGGTGGTGGTCAGTAGCAGATATACCATTGGCAGTAACAAACAGCGTTTTACAGGCTGTTGCCTAGTTGGGCTTTCAACTAAACAAGTAACCCGCTTGTCGGAGACGCACCTGCAGCGCCTGTGGTGGGCACTCGTGGGGGGCATCCACGTATGTATCCCGGGGGAGCCGGCGCTGAGGGCCACGTCTTTTTTTTTCCTGGAAAAAAAGGGAGGAGGGTGAAGGGTGGCGGCTGCCTCAGGGCCCGGGCCCTGCTGCCCCCCCCCCCCCCCGGCCCTCCCGCCGCTTGTCACCACCGCTCACGTGTGTAATATTGAATGTATAGATTTATATATATTTTAAATAGAATTAACTGCAATAAATGCTGTGGAGAGGCTCTCGGTGCTCCCTCGCTGCGGGCCGGTTGGGCCGTCGCCCTCACGCCGTTGCCGGGCAACAGGGCGGCGGGCCGGCGCGCCGTGACGCCATCGGTAGGCGCCGGGCGGCGCGCTCTCCCTTACCCCCCCCCCAGCCCAGCCCGCCCCGCGCAGTTGAGGGGAGGGTGGCGGTGCGCGCGCGTGCGCGGCGGGGCGGGAGCGGGGCCTCGGCCGCACGTGGGCACGCGGCGGCGGCAGGTACGGGGCGGGCGGCGGCGGCGGCGGCGGCGGTGGTGGCGGGGGGCCCTCGGCCTCCGGTGCCGGCCCAGCCCCGTCCCGGCTGTGCGCGGCTCCGGGGCGGAGGAGGGGGCGCTGCCCGCCGGGGGCCGTCACCGCCCACGAAGCGGCCTGAGGGGCGGGGGGAGCCTTGGGCCGCGGCGGGCACACCCGGGCCGGGGGAGCAGCCTGCGGGCTACCGGCCCCGGTGCAGCGGGCGTGCCCGCGCCCTTCCTCCGGCGCCGCGGGGGGGGTGGGTCTCGTCAGCCGACGGTCGCCGTGCGCCTTCGGCGGCGGCGTTCCGCCGGCTGTAATTAGCGTGAGGGGAGGCTGCCCCTCCTCGCGCGGAGGCGGCGACGGCACCCCGCTGCAGAGCGAGGTCCGCTGGGCGCTCTGAGGATGTTCCCTGGCTTTTTGGTCCGAAAGCTGAGAAGGTTGTGGTGTTGGAAAAAGGGCAGAGACACCGTCAGGGAGGGGAGAGAGAGAGAGAGCGCGAAGATCTTCGTGCAGACGGCGGATAAACGGCGCCCCGTCGTCCAGGCCGCGCGCTGCTCCGGGCGGTAATGGTCTCTGTCCCGCAGGTGATGCAAGGATGACCATGGCCCAGGCTGGAGCCGTAGTTGCAGCTGCCACGGGACTCCTCATCTTCTTCCTGTACTCCTCCATCCACAAGGTTGAGGAGGGGCACCTGGCTGTGTATTACAGGTACTGTTCCCTGCCAGCACCTTGACGGCTTCTGTAGCCTTCCCTAAGTTTCTCTCTCTCAGCTGGGATTCATCCCTGGCCCCGGATCACCTCGGGAGGTGACTGCTCGCTCCTGCGTTTCCCTCCAGGTTTTGCCTCGAGATGGGCAGACCGCGTTGTTTCTGCTCTCTTGCACCAGAAACGACGTGGGCCCGGATAGCCTGCCTCTGTGCAGAACCCTGACGAGTTTTGGTCTTCCTGAATCCTCAGCTACTTTTCCTCCCTCTCCTTCCTCCCGTTTTCTGGGTCACAGTTTGGATTTCAAAGCTTAGAGGAGCAAAGCTCTTGGTCTGTCCGGTCTTTTCATGTCTGTTGATCTCTCCCTCTTACATCGAGGGCTGTCACCTCAGTCCCAAGGCTGTCAGCCAGGCAGAGTACCCACTTCGTTGTTGCTTTGAAATGGGTCTTCTCCCTGGCTCTGGGCTGAGTTTCACCTGGGGCTCGTAGCTGCCCTGAATAGCATCTGTAGAGCAACTCGTTGTCAGTCCACAACAGTGAGTGGTCATAGTCACTAAATGACCTCTTGACTAGATTTTGCTTCAAATTTGAAAAAAGGAACAGAGAAATTCAGTACCAGCCTTCCTGTATTTTTGCCGCTTCTGCTATATTTCTGTCCTGTCTTTTCTATTCTTTGCGCTCACCACCATGGGCCAGTTTCCTTTGCGCTGCTCTTCCTTTTGATTACGAGTGTTTTTGAACAGCACGGGCCCTTGCGGGACGCTGCAGGAGACCTTACTGCGCTGTGAGGATCGATTGCTTAGAGCTCTCCTCTATCTCCTGTCTTTCGACCACCTGCCTGTCCCCACAAGAGACTGCAGGTTTTCTTTGTGCTTTGGGTGAGGGACTGTGCTGAATGCCTTGTGGAAATCCAAACTGGCAGTATCGCATCAACTGCTGGCTTTTTCCATGGTTACCAGTGAACTATTTAGAGAGGAAAATCTGTGTTCTTGTAGCTCTCTGCGGTGTTGCAATGATGGAAGAATTTAGCAATATCTGCCTTCTCTAAAAGTTAATTGCTCGCAGGACTGAAGCAAATGGTTGTCGAGTTGCAGCAGGCAAGTATCGTACGTAGTCAGCCCTTTTGTAGGGGAATTGGTGGCAAATGTGGTGCAGGTGAGTAATGTAATTTGCACTACCACAGCTGGGACTGCTGGCAGCTTGAATGTACTCGCTTGCTCTCAAAGCCAACACGTACTATGTTCCAGTTGCTTGAGCCTTCTCCCCGTTTTCCTCTCTCTCTGTAGGGGCGGTGCGTTGTTAACTAGCCCGAGCGGACCAGGCTACCACATCATGCTCCCGTTCATTACCACGTTCAAATCCGTGCAGGTCAGTATCCTCTCGTCTTAGAAGAGGGTGAGTGGGAGCAGATGTCGGTAGGGATGGTGCTGGATGGGGGTGACTTGGGCAGCTGGTGTTTGCAGGGGGGGCTCGGTAGCGTGGTAGTCAGAGCAGCAGCTCCTCGGAAGCCCTTCGTTCCTTCTGCCTTAGGTGCCAGACCCAGCTGTGTGCTGGGACTTGTCCTTTTGGTGGTATCTCCACAACGTGCACGTGTGTTGCTCGGGGCAGGAGACGTCTTGCTCTGGGAGGACAGTCTGTGTTTGTGGCCCTAATGGTTTCCCAGGAGAGCTGCAGGCCTTAGTGCCGCAGGAGCTGAGAGTAGGGAAACGAGCACAGCTGCCTCTCTGTCTCCCAAAAGGCAGCTGAAAAGAAGTCTGTCTTCTGCCCTCCTGCAAAAGTCAGCAGGGAGGCAGAGGACACGTTTTTGGCTCCGTGTTCCTGTGTAATGGTTGTGGGAGTCCGGGCACAGCATGATCTTCCTGGAGAATGGAGAGGTTTTGTGAGCACTGGTTGTCTTTTTATTTCAGACCACGTTGCAGACTGATGAAGTGAAAAATGTGCCTTGTGGGACAAGGTATGTTTTTCCTTTGTATTTCTTCTGGTGATGAGCAGATGCACTCTATCATGTAGTTTGCAGCTAATGATTTATAGTGCTGTGATACAGAGGCTGAAAAGTAAAGGCACATACCCTAAAATTAGTCCCAAACATACACACATACATCACACTTGGAAATAATAGAGCAGGAGGTATGGGAGGGAGTGCTCTTGCTTTCGCTGGAATTGATGTTCAGAGGGTATTTGCATTTATAGTGATATTCTCTTGATTTTTCTTGGTTTCTTCCCTCGATTACTCTGATAGCCTGTTGCTTCTGCTTTGGTCTACCCTCTGCTTTGCAGTATTTCTAGTCTGAATCTTGTGGCTAATACGAGTGCTGACCCCAGCAGCGGGCAAAAGTAAATGGTGAGTGGGAGGTCTGCTGATGGGAGATGGTTCATTTCAAACACAGCTCAAGAAAATGAGTCTCCTGGAATCGTTTGGGCATTTTTTGGACTTGACGTTTCACCTGACCTAAAGAGAGAGTGAGAAAGAATAAAGAAGAATCCTGTGCATGGGTGGCACCTGCCTGCTTCATAATTAAGCTGATCCTTTTGTCAGCACAAATCTGTGTAGTTTTAACAAGCACAGCAATCACAGAAGGAGAGGAGGGCTAGTTGAGTTGGGTTGCAGGTCCTGTTGTGTTGGTTCATTCACAAGTTGAAGTGATGACCAAATCTGTTTCTTCAGGATAACAACAAAACTGGTGATTCTCCTTGTCTTTTAGCTTTAGGGTACTCAACAATATTTCTGTTTTAAAATAAAAAAAAAAAAAGCCAGTATGTCTTGAGTGATGACACACAACAACCGTGTTGAAATTAAAAGTTGAATGTTAGTGGCAACATTAATGAGGCAGAGTTAATTTTGATCTGGTTTAGCCCTTATTGAAATGAGTTCTTGGAATTATTCCTATAGCAACTCATCAGACATCACTTGGGCTTAAATATTAACGTAAAGTTCTTGTGTGCCCTAGCTGGTCTTAGTTTTAGATCTCAAACCTCTTTCAGGAGTGTCTGTAAATAATGCTAGTGTTCCATGCTGCAGCCAGGGCTTTGTGGTCAGGTGAAGAGTCTTTAGGTCAAGCGAAAAGTAATTGCAGGAAGGAGGAGTAAGACTCATTATGTTCTATATCTGTGTCTTTTAAATGGCACAGTTAAAAATAGGTCATCAGAGCAGAGTTTTAGCAATGTGTTTAATGTGTTTAGCTCATAGGTAGCATGAATAGGAGTAATCACCTGCTGGATGTTGTAAAACAGTATCACATCTCTGGGCCAGGGATGGTGTCCCGCGGTCCTGCAAGCCATCTCAACAGACCAAGCAAAGCTTTCCGCTGAAGCTTAACCACGTTAGGCGTGCTAACGCAGTCAAAATTAAACTGTGCTGCTTTGACCCTGCTTGAGCAGGGAGCTTGGACAGGGTGACCTCCGGAGGTCCCTGCCAGCCTCAGCCATTCTGTGTGTCTGTGGTTTAGGAGTTAAATATTCTGCATAGTTAGTTCATTAAGTTCCTGTTACATTTCAGCATTGCGGGATTCAGTTGTGCAATACAGGTGGTTGTGAAGTTACAGGTAATAAACATGCTTTAAAACACCAAACAGCTGGTGAAGCAGTTCTTAGTTAATAATTGAATACACTTCAGACCAAAGGTCCCAGTAGCCCTGTCCATTTTTAAAGTGTTACTGCAGAAGCCTTTAAATTTGCTGCATTTGGAATCAAAGTCTGCAGCTGCTCTGTGCCAAAGCTTCGAATCCACGTTTCCATAATAAAATGTTGGCTTATGAATAACAAATAGATCAAATCCGAAATTTCACTCTCCCAGTTCAAAGTTCATTCAAGAATAGATCCTAAACAGTTTAAATTTCTGTAATTGTGTATTAAACCATCAGATTTTAAAGGCTGGGTTTCTCTTCCACCATATTCGTATTCCTGTGCCCTATATTCTCATCTACAAGCTTCTGAATGGCTGTGTGGGTGTCCCATCCCCAATTTCTGCCTTACCTGTTCCATTTATACTTGACAGCATTAAGTGAATACATTAAATACAGATTTTAAAATACTTTGGCACCGGATGACTGTTTTCCATAAAACAGCTGTGACCTCAGAGGCAAAAAACAATTCATTAAAGCAGGTAGAATATGTATCTGCTCAAAGCTGTGAATTGCCTCCGGTGTCTGAGATTCCTGGCTTTCTCCAACAAGAAATTGTGTGCACAGTTCAGCAGTTTCCTCACGGCAGGACTGCTGATCTCCAAAAACTGATGGAAAGTCAGTTCAATAAACTGCTTTTAGAAGAGCAAAGTATTCCAAAGGACTTACTCGAAGAATTATTTGAGAATGAATATACTCACAAGCATATAATTGTGGAATACAATAAATGGGTTGAAAATGGTGTCATGCAAATATTGCATGAGAGAATTAGCGTTTTTCTTATAAACTTAACTCAGAAGAATCACGCTAAATATTGTACAGGTTTTTACAACGCCAAGAAACAGTAAATAGCCAGGACACTCAAGCATTAGATGCTTATTTGCAAAGGTGCGAGAGTCGTCTTGTGCTCATGCTGCAGATCGTTGGCAGGAACGCAAACGGAGTACTGGAGGAATGCTGTTCTGGGACAGATCCCTGTTTGTTAGCCAGTCATGTGGAAGAATGTGACATGAATATTGCAAGTGGATGTATTGCATTAATCCCTGTATCTCTGGACAGACCAGATCTGACCTTTAAGCCCAGTTTTTACATGCTCTGGTTGCCTAACCTGGTCTGGTCTTGTTTGTGGTCAGCTCTAGCAATAAGCATTAAACCTTCACCGTTTTTTACGGCCCCTTTTTTATGGCAACGTCCTTCAGTTTTCCCCTTGCCTTCTCCTGGCCTGGCATAAGCTAAATCCTGAAACGTCTGAGGCTTTTTAAGGTCTACTGAAATGTTAGTCCCCTGTACACTTTCGCCTTGTCCTGTAAAGTTAAGCACTATTGCTGCCTAATTATGCTTAAACTTCTCCCAGGTGCACATAGTCTATGTGTCGATCCTCCTTTTCAGTCTTCCTATGGATTTCTTCTTGTTCCTCTCTCCCTGACCAAAGAGCCTGCTCAGCTCGGTGCTGCTCTGCCTGACCAGCCTCATGAGCAGCTCTGCGGTGAGGACCTTGGGGGGGTGCGAGTAGCCCTTACAGAGGCTGCCAACGCCGGTGTTAGAAAGGCTGCGGAAACTGCAGCGGAGAGTTGCAAGCACTGGAAATCTCCCCGTGGGAGTCACCCTGCCTTGCGTCTGGCAAGAAGCAGGCTTTGGCAAAGGAGGATGTTTGGAGAATGGTAGTGGCTTGTCGAAACGGAAAGAGCGCTGTCTCAGCCAGCGTTTAAGCCGTAGGTGCCAAAGGGCAAGTAAAACGGCTGTGGGTGATGAGAGGATTTGTACAGTTCCAGGTCAACGAGGTTTGTGAATCGCCCCAAATCAGTGCCTGATGCTCTGCCAGAGCAACTGTCCCGAAACTGCCCAGGACAGTGTCTCCTCCACCCCAGGAATTTACTAACATCTTCTGGACCAGGCTGTTTAAGAGGAGGTCTCGTCCGAGATGCTCACTTTAAGATCAGAGTGTTACAGTTCAGTTTGGCTCTTGGGTTTACGACAGCAAGGTCCAGAGGGCCATCCCCACTGCACGATGTGAAACGATGGCTCCAGCAGCTGGTAGGTGGATGGAAAACGCAGCGTTAAGTGCTCTGTAGGCTTGGTTTAAGCTTAAGCCCTCAGTGGGGAAATAAGTGGCCGGCATATTCGGGCTCTGAGTGGCACCTGTTTCCTCGAAGCCTGACCAACAGGACTGATATAATTCACTTATTCCCCACCCTGTTGACCCACGCTGGTTGAGATCCTTGGCAGGGTTGCTGTAGGTAGCGTTGGTTGAGTCAGACAGGCAGCAGGCAGTCCTCTCCGGTCGGAGGTGCCAGCCTTTCTTGCATGTGAGGTGATGAGGGGCTGTGGATGAGTCCTGCGTAGGAGGCAGATTGTCTCAGGTGCTCTCTTTTTTCCTTCTAACATCCCCGTAAAACTGAAATGCCAAAAGGACCCCAACAAAAAGATGTGCAGTGGAGGAGATTCTGGTGGAAGAAGCCCACGTGCTCTGCTTTGGTTCCTCACCAGGATATCTAAAAGATACCCCAAGATGGTAGCTGGGTTTCCCTGTCCTGGTGGAGATGTCATGAGGTGACTGGAACAAATCAGGAGGATGAGAGCAGGTTCAGAAGATCCTGAGGAATGCTGTTGGACGTCACTTGCAATGATAAATAGTCATTTTATTGGATGTGGTGGGACAGAGTGCAGAACAGATGAGATGGAGAAAAACACATATACCATACCGTTATAACTGCTTGTGCAGCCTGACATACCTATAAAGGATCCATAAGCCTGTCTTACTTAAAAATAATAGTAATGGTTCTTAAGAGAGCGCTGGCAAGAATGACCATGGCCTAAAGAGAAATCTTGAGTGAAAAAGAGATTAATACTCTTAATATTAGTATCTCACTGGGAAGTAAGTCTCTCTTTAGCCACAAATATCTTTTCTGCTGGCTTGTCCCTTCTAGCAGGCAAGTTCAGTCCATCACCAATGTTTTTAGCTCGTAGCGTGCCGTGAAGCAGGCAGGTTTGCAGAGCGAACGCAGGCTGTGCCTGGGAGACCTTGTGCTCTTTCAGAAAGACACGGACAAGTTCAGGTGATTTTTCTGCAGTCTTAACTTTCAACTGCCGGAGATTAAGATCTGCAAAATAAGAAACCGAGTTTGTCATGACGGATACGTTTGAGTTAAAACACCACAGAGACTAGGTTTGGAAATGTGGGAGGTCCACTTTGGGGGATCAGCTGTCTCTCAACAGTTTCTGCTAAAGCTTCTGGTTTGTGATTTGCCTTTGCCCTGAGGACAAAATCGCAGGAGTATCGTCCTTTAAAAATACGCTCTCGAGAGACTTATGAGCTGTTGCAAATTAAGGGTTTTGTCTTCACTGTAGAGTTTGTGCTTTTCTCTGGTGTCACAGGTACCCAGGGATGGGCATGACCTGCTGAAAGCCACGTCAGTAAGGGCAGAGGCTGGGATCAAGCCCTACCTTTGATTCCCTCTTTTCTCTGCCAGTCCGGCAGCACATGATCCCTTGAGGAGAGGACTGCCTGCAGGCTTCTTCCAACGAGGTGTCTGGAGCTGCTTGACAGTGCACATGCCTGGGCATGTGTGCACGGTTGCAGTGTTACTGGAGAGCCATTTGCAACGTGATGTTGAAGCAGGGAATGTGAATTCAAGTCTGTTACGTGCTTTGCTTCTCCCTCTCTAACAGGGGCCTTGTCCCGTTCCTGCTGGAGTTAGTAAACACGTGAACTTAAACTAAGGGCTATTCTATTTAAAATGCATTTGCTGTAGAAGAGCTACGGTGCATCTGCGGTTTGTGTCTGCTCTGCTGCTTGCAGGTCTCGTCTGCTGTCCTTGTTGCCTTCCCTTCATTCTGCTGGACTTCCCCTTTCTGATAGTTGCAGCCGCATTCCTGTTCAAAAACGTTTTCCTTTTACTGGCTAAGTAGGAGATAACGAAGTGAAGCTAAAGTGCTGTGCAGACTTGCTGGAGCACACTTTTGGTTTATGCAGAGAGAGGGACCAGTCTGTACAAAGCTGGGGTTTGCTGCCATCTGATTGCAAAAAGCTCAAGAAGTCAGAATTGTTCTGGGTAAGTTTAGCAGAATTTAGTAAAAGAGGGATAAAGACGACTTTGCTTTAAATATGGACCACTGTTAACAGTTGCAGTAATAACTCATGAATTCTCTTTTTCACTTACAGTGGCGGTGTTATGATCTACATTGACCGAATAGAAGTTGTGAATAAATTGGCACCATATGCAGGTATTTCCCGTCCCGTTTCAACAAGCGGAGCTGTGACTGTCTTCACTCATCCTGTAGCAGCTCTGTCTTGGTTTGCAAGACTTCCATGTTCTGTGTCGTGTTATCCTCATGGTTCCCAGTACCGTAGCACTTAGTTTCGTGCATGTGTCTGCAAGCTTTTTGAAGAGCCACAGATTTGCAAAGATGAAGATAAATTCTAGGATTGCTTCTCCCCTGTACATTTAGAAATGTGACGGGTGCTCAAGCAATCCTGTTTCTTGCTGCTGAAGGGGAGACCACCTGTGAAGCTAAACACATGGGACAAAGCCCCCAGCTTTGCTCAGCTCAGCTCCTGGGAAAATTACAAAGGCAAAGCCCTCATAGGAGCCTCTTACCTTCTTGTTTCACCAGCTGCCGAACCAAAGACCCAGAGAGCTTTTTTTTCAGCAGCATAGCTTAATGCAAAACGCTAAGGTTACTGAGGCATTGAAGGGTGAATTCATGTTATAATTGTGGGAATGATACTTGTTTTCACTTTATAGTAGTATCTGTTCCTATGCATGCAGGTCCTGGACAGGCTTTACTGATTCATTTGTTTATGCAGATCATAAAACAGGACCGTGCGGTGTATCTTGCTGTAATTACTCTGCTCTTTGAAGTCATATAATCCCAGAAGCACTGGTGGAGGGGACCTCTGTAGGTGTCTCCTCTGACCTCCCTCCCACTCTCAGCAGGCTTCTCACTAACCGCTGGGCAGAGCAGCTGTGGCTTTGTCCAGCCAAGTCCTGAAAACTCCCAAGGATGGAGATCCCCCACCCAGCTGTCCCAGTGCTGCACTACCTTCCTAATGCTCTGAGCTGTTGTTTTGCGGTCGTGGCATTGCAGAAAGCAGAACACGTCAGTGGTGACCTGTGATAATTCTCTTACTTCCTCAGTGTACGATATTGTGAGAAACTATACTGCAGACTACGATAAGACCTTGATCTTCAATAAAATTCATCATGAGCTGAATCAGTTCTGCAGTGCCCATACCCTGCAGGAAGTATACATTGAGCTGTTCGGTAAGTGGATGGCGGCTGGGTGCACCCACCAAGGGCTGCGTAATCTCCCTGTTCTGCTGTGGAATATGTTACAGCAGGCTCCTGTGAGCAAACAGCCACTGTGCTGGAGTTGCAGTCTAGAATCCAGCTCCTTATATATCCGTATGCCACTTCCCATGTAACTTTACTCTTTAATGATTCAGATTTCTTTGTCTTTCCACATCTGCATGTGGAAGTTTGATTTCAGTCCTTTTCTAATTAGGACGGAATTCTGGACGCACAAAGTAGCCACTCTGCTCTTGTGTGTGCAGTCATGCCCATTGCCTTCGCTATGAGGGTGGTTTTGTCTTGTCTACTTCTACTTTTAGGCGCCTGTTCTGTTGCTGAATTGACTTTTTTACTTTAAAAGCTTCCTTCTGGCTTTTTTTAGCAAGTGAGAGCTGGAAGGGATGTGCTCTCAGTTCATTGCAATGCTCTAGTTTTTTCACAAGGGGTAGCAGTGGTTCAGAAATTCGCAAATTTAATGTTCTGCTTCTTGGTACCTGCCTGTGCCCCCAAACACAGAACAGCATCACGTTCCTTCTTGAGTGGCAGAGCAGGGGAAAAAGGGTTTATGGAGGATAAAAGGTGGTCAGAATGTTAATATTAAGAGACTGTAAATCTTTGAATGCTGTACTCAGACTTACCAAATATCTGTAGTCGGAGAGGAGTTTCCTGACAGTACGTGCAGCTTAATCCCTTCATAACTGGCCATTTCTGTGGAAGGATC
Source organism: Gymnogyps californianus (assembly GCF_018139145.2). NCBI lineage: Eukaryota > Metazoa > Chordata > Aves > Accipitriformes > Cathartidae > Gymnogyps > Gymnogyps californianus. The sequence goes on along the minus strand of NC_059476.1, from coordinate 41,848,730 downwards.
TTCCTGGAACTTGGAAGTGACAAAATGCATTTTTTCAGTAGGAGGTACTGGATCCTGCAGGTTGCTAGAGACTTAAGACAGAGCTTGCTGCTGGCAGCCGGGTTGATGTGGCTCCAGCTAGGAAGGGCTAGACTTCTACCGCAGGCTCTGGGTGCTTTTTCTTGCTGAGACGCTGAAAGCCGTTTGCCCTTAGCTCAGATACCATGAGTTCATCAATAGCTGAACCTTTCTAGAGACACTAGCGGGTGGCTCTCCTTTCGGGAACGTTTTCCAGGGGGTGTGGGAAGGGAAACAATGTACTGAATGATTTCAAAAAGCATCTTTGTCTTACACCATAGAGATACCTGCTCTTCAAGGCCAGCTGACTCTCTGCCACACAAGCTGTAGGAGAAAAGATAAGCTAAGTGGTCTCTCTCTTATCCTCCAAACACAGATCAGATAGATGAGAATCTGAAGTTGGCTCTGCAGAAAGATCTCAATGTCATGGCACCAGGTCTCACTATCCAGGTAGGTTCATTCCCTAACGAAGATTATTCTTTTTTCCGCCTCTAATTTGCTCGCCTTTCACTAGATTGATGAGGTTTCTTGCTTCTGTTTTCCACATAACGTGAAATAGTTGAGCCTCGAGTTGAGGTTTGTCAGTTGAGGACTGTCCAAATGACAGTGACCATTTCTAAACACTGGGTTTATGTTAGGCGAAGACCTGCAGGATAGAGAAAAGGACCTTTTAGGCCACAGACCTGCAGGTATTGGGTTTAATTCCTGAAGAGCAAGAAAATGTTTTTCTTTAAACTGCTTTTGGCACCCCTGCAGAGCTGGGCACTCGTGTGCCAGCGCAGTTCCTACAGGTCATTGAAAAAGAAAAGAGATCTTCATCTTTTCTGCACTTGTGCCAGAGATAGGGAAAGATGTTATATCCTAAGTGATTTTTCTGCTTACGCTTAATGTTAGAAAACCATGTTTAATCTTAGCCGGGCTATGGAACATACTGGCTTTTTGGCATGTTGAAGTTCAGGGCAACCAACTGGGGAAAAATATACCTTAGGGTTGCAAGGGCTAAGATGGAAATCTCTGCAGATTTCCACTGAAGGGAAGAGTGAGACTGAATCTGTTTTGCCGTTCTTGTTGCCACATTTAGCTAGGCTGGCTGGCTGCGTGCAGGGAGGGAAAGCCTCCCGTTGACAGCACGTGTAATGCTACGATAAATACTGTTCCGCTTTGCGGCTCATTTATGCATAGGCTTGCTCTGTTTTGATGAGGGTGAACCACAGGCAGTGTCTTATCACAAAGGAGTTGAGATGGCACCGCTCTTCCAAATATCCAAGTTAACTTGCACTGTGCATTGCAGAGAGATTTCCTACAAAAGTTCGTCGTCGATCAAAATTATCGTGATAATGTAAAGGCCCTTTTTGATCTCAGGGTATGGAAGGGTGTAAGCAAAGCTCAGGCTCTTTGCTGGGAGATGTTAACTACAGAGCTAAATCTGATCTTCAATGTACGCTATCCCATCTCAATTTGGCGTGCCCCATGTTCACTGTTGGTCAAAGGTTGAAGGATATCCTGCCTGCATCAGCCCAGCCTGAGCTCACCGGGCCACCAGTTTAAAGAAGTCCCATAACTAGTGAGAGAAGTGGTTCATCTCTAGTACTTAAGAGACAGCGTGATCCTGCCCTCGTGTTCCTGTTGTTCCCTTTCAAAACAGAGCTGCACTCTTGTCTCCAGTAAAATCGTGCCTCAGCATACAACTCTGCCGTGTTGCTGTGTCTCTTGTCAGGAAGTACCCTGCTCCTTCAGTGAAGAGCTGAGCTTCCTTTAAACTCTCCACATGCAGCTGTGTAACCCAGATTAACTTAACTGTACCTAGAATTGAATTGTTTTGTGAGCTCTAAGGGAAATAATTCTGTATTTGGGCATAGTGCTTTGCTCTTGAAGAGCATGTTTGCACACATGAGTACTTCAGAGATCACTGACAATTCGTTTTTGAGAGAAGTGACACAGAAAACAATTATTGAAAAGATGCTGTTAGAGGGAATTTAAAAGATGCTGTTAGAGGGAATTTAAAAGATGCTGTTAGAGGGAATTTAATTAATTAAATTTCTAGGTTTATTAAAACTATTTAGTGTATATGAAACCTTCACAAGTCCTCCAGGTTGCCTGATGCAAAACTTTCTTTCCTAACTGGAATGGTGACCACAGCCTGAAGAGAAGTGGAGGCCAGTGGACGATAAGAAGTGTCTAGGGGACAGTGTCATAGGGGAGGCTCCTGCACTTCCCCTGTGAAAGCAGCACACCCTGGGGCTTGTCTCAAGTGTCTGGACAGAAACACACACATCCTGGGAAACAAACCTGAGAAGCTGGAAATCCCTGTGCATTTTCAGTCCTGGGGCCTGGTGGGATAGCTCGTGTGAGTGCAGTGCTGCTGTGGATGTGTACCGGCTCTCTAGGGAGGACGGGCCGAGAAGGTGAGGCAGCAGGGTTGTGCTGTCTGCAAAGAACTGGTTGAGATCATGTGGAGCTTCGCTTTGGGATGGGTGATGAACAGCTAAGAGCCAGTATAGGTAAGAATCAGACCAACATGGAGGACCACATCATCCTTTGCTGCAGACCACCCAGTTAGTAAGATGAAGTAAGTAAAGCTGCCTGTAGAAGACCAGAGGAAGCCTCATGATCACAGACCCTGGTACTCATGGGGGTCTCTGACTACCTCGGTGTCCGCTGGAAGGGCGATAGGGCTGGGTGCAAGCCATGCTGGATGTTTCTGAAGGGTGTTGAACACAGGTTTTGGCATTGGTGAGCAAAGCTGACTGGGGGTGATGCTCTGCTGGACCTTTTAGAAACAAGGAAGAACTGGTTGAGAGGTGAAGTCTGGTAGCAGTGTGAGGTGTAGCAGCTGTAAGGTGGTGAGTTCAAGGTCCTCGGAGGAGTGAGGTGAACAGAAGAATTACGGGCCTGGGCTTAAGGAGGGCAGAACTCAGTTTGTGCGAGATGTGCTTGGCAGGGTCCTGTGGGAGACTGCCATGGTCAGCAGAGGAGGCCAAGAGGCCCCACTTCATTGTTGAGGACACCCCAAAGTGTGGAAGGTCAAGCAGGTGAGACAGGAGTCCGGCATGAATGAACAAGGAGCTCCTGACTGAGCTGGAAAGCAGAAGGGAAGCCCACAAGAGGTGGAGTAGGGTTCGATGAGCTGGGAGGAATAAAGCTGGTTGAACTGAGAGCGCAGGGACAGAGTTAGGAAAACCAAAGCTCAGCTAGGCTTGGACCTAATGATGGCTGTGTAGGGCAACACAGCGGGCTTCTGAGGTGCATGCGCAGCAAAAGGAAGGCCAAGGAAGCTGTGGAGCAGGGGACGTAGTGACCAAGGACATGGAAAAGGCTGAAGCACTCAACGCTTTCTTTGACTTCTTTCTGGCAAGGTCTGCCCTTGGGCCTCACCGTTCCTTACCCTAGCAGCAGAGTCTGCAGAGGTGAAGCATTACCCGCAGTAGAGGACTACTGAGCAGATGGACACACGCGAGTCTGTGGAACCAAGTGGGATGCATCTCAGGGTGCTGAGTTGCTGGCCCGCACCATCGTGAAGCCACTCTCTTATCTTTGAAAGATGGCAGCCGTCAAGGGAGGTCCCTAATAACTGGGAATAGGCAAATGTCACACCCATATTTAAGGAGGAAGATCAACAGGAGAGGAGAAGTACCGTACTGTCAGCCTATTCCCGTTCTCGGCAATGTTTACATTGCCCTCTCAGTGGCTTTCAACTGCGCTCTCCAGTTTGTTGGTATCCCTTATACTGGGTTCCCCATACTGGAATAAAAATTGCCTTCAACCTGCTGCTGAGCTTTTGCCGGTGCAGCTCAGGATGTGGCTGGACTTCACGGCCACAGGGAAAAGATGCTGTCATATAGTCAACTTGTCTTTTGATTCCTTTATGCTCTTTTTTGCAAAGCTGTTGCTCAGCCAGTTAGTGCCAGCATCTCCCAATGCCTTAACATTTGATTATTAACAATATTGACAGTGCACAGTAGTGTTTCCATCTAGTAGATTAAGTAGATTTCACCATTAAATAGATTGAGCCATTGGCATGAAAAAGAAGCAGCTAGTGGAGATTTTCAAAGACCTGGCGGCTTTCCTGATTACAGAGGAATATTTGCCCATGTTGGAAAAGCCACGCTTATGGAAACCGATCTTTGTTTGGTGCAGGGAGTATTATGCAGGTAGAAAGAATATCCCCCTGCGCACCCTGCAGTGGCTGGTGAGGTGAGCTTTCTGCATGCGGTACCTTTCTAGGGGCTTGGAGAGGCTTTGCTCCTGGTAGGAGCTTAGAAAAATTGTTTCACTGAAGGACATTCTGCTCTGATGTCCCATAAATCTACTTTCTTTGCTTGTTCAGAGAAGCAGCAGAGTTGGGGTTGTTCAGCCTGGAGAAGAGAAGGCTCCAGGGGCGCCTTCCTGCAGCCTTTCAATATATAAAAAGGGCTTATAAAAAAGGTGGAGAAAGACTTTTTGCCAAGGCCCATAGTGACAGGACAAGGGACAACGGTTTTAAACTGAAAGAGGGTAGGTTTAGATTGGATATAAGGAAGAAATGTTGTACGATACGGGTGGTGAGACTGGAACAGGTTGTCCAGAGAAGTTGTGGATGCCCCATCACTGGAAGTGTTCAAGATCACGTTGGACGGGCCTTTGAGCTACCTGCCCATGGTGGGAGGGGGTTGGAGTGGATGGTCTTGGAAGGTCCCTTCCAACCCAAACCGTTCTGTGATTCCCGAGTGTCCTGCTTTGATGACAGGCTGGCTGCTGCTCCCCAGGCACAGTGTTTGCCCGGGCCAGGGTGCCTGTCACGTGGAAACAGTTCTCTTTTCTCACTGCGTACAAAGACTTGCCTGGACGTGTCCGTATCCCGTTCCCCTCTGTGGAAGCCCCTTGGTTCTTTGCAGACTTACTGACCCCAGAGAGAAGTAGCAGGTTCAGCACTAGATCTACAGTGAAGATGGAGCAGGAGGGTTGCGAAGCAATTGTACAGCCGTGGACTGTCAATCCGCATCTCCCAAAGCTCAGTAATGAGCCACACAACGTGCCGGCTGAGCAGCAGTAGCTCCTGGTCCAGCCTCTGGAGGTGTTTCCCTCATATTTCAGAGAGAGTCCTCCGCAGAGCAGCTTAGCGGCTGTCTCTGGTGTGTACCTGAGTTGTGGTGTCAGCATCGCCATGCACATCACTCTTGATCCGCAGTTGCAAACAGCAGCTGCCGGCCGTGCCCTGCTGCTCTCCCCTGTCTTCACCCCTATGTCTCTCATTGCGTGGTTGCTTTTGGAAGCTTTTCTCCTGGAAAATCCATTCCTGAGCTCGTAGCCCTGCCTCTGTTTTGCAAGTCTCGCTCCTGCAATTTATTTTAATTGGGTTTGTGAGCCCCTTTCTTGAGCAGTACTTTGGGGAATGTTGTCTGGTGATGTTTGAAGAGTCTTTGGGGTCGAGAACTAAGCGGCTTCTAACAAAGGTGGAGGACCTCTTTAGCAGTCTACTCCACAGGCCTTACTTGATCACGTAGGTGCCAGAAAAGGTGCGAAGACAGGAAATACAAGCGTAAGGCACCTCTGTGAGAGTGGCTGTGCTCAGCTGTGTTGTACAAGGAGATTGGGAACCATTGTGTGTGGTCTTGGATCAATGTGGAAATGTCCAGAGCACTACAGCTAGTTTTGCAAAGACAGTTATGTAGCTCGCATCAAAATGTTTAATTTAAAATGCACTCTCTTTTTTTTTTTCCATAGGCTGTGCGTGTTACAAAACCCAAAATCCCAGAAGCCATCCGAAGAAATTTTGAGCTAATGTGAGTAGCTGTACATAAAATTGTATGAATTGGTTTTGAGGGTGCAGCGCAGGCATAATGCTATTAGAAAGCTCTTACCTGGTGCTCAGAAGGTGAGAGGTGGGCTCTAGTGAGTGTGTGCTTGGCTAGGTGCACTTGTGCATTCTGTTTCTCCATTTCCATAACTCTTTCACCTTGAAGCCTTTCAGCTCTTCACAAAGGCGGTTGTTAGTGTGTACAGAGTCCTTATCAAGGCTATGTTCCTACTCCTTTATGTAGAGGGGACACTGATGTGCTATAGAGAACCTATAGAAGACTTGTGAACTGAATTCAGGGCTCAGGGGTCTTGATGTGGTGCATAAGCTCCCCTCCAGCAAACTCACAGAATTGCGGACAGATTTTAGTCTGATACGTACCTGTGGAGATCTCCTGTCTAAGCCCTTTCCCAAAGCAGGGCCAACGCCACAGCTGCAGCAGGTCGCCGGGGGCCATGTCCGGGCGAGTCGGGGCATCCCCGGGGATGGGGATCCCCCAGCGCTCGGGGCCCCATCCCAGGGACGCCCCGCTCGCACGGGGACGGGCTGTTTCCTTGGGGCCGGCCGGGGTTTCCCGTGCTACAGCTTATGCCGGTGCTTCTGGGGCTCTCCCTGTGCCCCTCCGAGCAGAGTCCGGCCCCGGCGTTTCCGGGACCCCTTTGGGCAGGGGTCGATGCCGTTGGATCCCCCTTCACCTCCTCGTCTCCAGCTGAGCAAGCCCAGCTCCCACAGCCTCTCCTCGTATGCCCTGGCTTCCACCCCACATCTGCAGTAGCCCTGCACTGGACTCACTCCTCATCCTGAGGGCCTCAAACCGTATATAGCATCCAGGTGTGGCCTCACCAGTGCCAAACAGAGAGGGGGAATAATCCCTTCCTTTGACCTGCTGGCTACGCATGTGCTCATACAGATGAAGACAGGACTAGTCCTCGTGGCTGTGAGGACACGATGCTGGCAACCGGTCGGCTTCTTGTCCCCCTGGCCTCTCATGCTATGGTTTGCAGAGCTGCTCCCCAGCTCCCTTGTCCTGTGATACTGTTTCTCACCCTACAGGGAGGCTGAGAAGACCAAGCTGCTGATTGCAGCCCAGAAGCAGAAGGTAGTAGAGAAGGAGGCAGAGACAGACCGGAAGAAAGCGCTCATTGGTATGTCACCTGTTGGGAGTACTAGCAGACGGGGGCCAGACTGAATTTCCATTCCTACATCCCCCAGTAAGCCGGGGTAGGACGTTGTCTTGCATCACTGACAGCTCCCTGAAGGAGGCACGGCCAGGCTGGACCGACAGTCATTTAGAAAATATGAGTGTTTGTGCTGCTGTATCTACGTCCCACTTCCCAGAGCAGCGAACACCTCTCTCCTACAGCGGGGCTCCTGCTACAGCAGGCCAAGAGGTAACGGCTCTGCCAGAAAAACTGCTTGGGCTTGAAGCTAAATGTCCCTGTGCCAGGGGCACTCACACTTGTAAAAGGGATGTCAGCCAGTGCAAGCCTAGAAACGTCGGCACTGTGTTTTCTTTCTGTAATTCTATTGCTTGGAGTACAAACTGGCACTGTAGGATCCGAGCAGAAAGGGAGGCAGCAGAGAACAAACCGCTTGCGTGGCAGATTCTGCGACCAGGTGCTGGGGTCAGGGTGCTGGTGCTCAAGCCCTGAGAAGCGAATGTCTGAGCTGAGCCTGTTGTGATTGCAGAGGCAGAGAAGGCTGCTCAGGTGGCCAGGATTCACTATCAACAGAAGATTATGGAGAAGGAAACAGAGAAGCGAATTTCTGAGATTGAAGGTAACTGTGCTGCTGGGGTCATCTTCCAGCTAAGGGTGGTGGCAGGTAGAGGAACCTCAGAACTGGGCTCATAGGCATCGCCACCCTGCAAAAATAATAAAGGGTGCAGTAGCGCGAGGTTATGCACTGGGGTCATTCCTCCCCTTTGCAGGTACCTCTCCAAGAAGCCAGCAGTGCGGGTACAGGGCCAGCCAGGCTGTGTCACGGTCACACCCGGGTCAGCTCGTCCCCATGGGACGAAGGCTCAGGTGCTCGATGTGACGGGGCCATTCACTTGCTAATGCTTCTTTTCCTGTCCACCCTCTGTTGCTGTGTTAGACGCTGCGTTCCTAGCAAGAGAGAAGGCAAAAGCTGATGCAGAGTACTACACTGCTCGGAAGCTGGCCGATTCCAACAAGGTGAGCACTTGAAAGCTGGTCAGAAGAGGACTTGCTTACTCTCTTTCTCTGCCCGGGAGATTAGGTTCAGGTGGGCAGCACTGGAAAAACACTTGGTTTAACAGCCCACATCCCAGGAAGCAGCTGCCTGAGATGAAATCTAATGATGCGGGGCCTAGAAGGTTGTCTCTTACAGTCTCTGGTTTCTCTTTTTGTAGCTGAAACTTACCCCCGAGTATCTGGAACTAATGAAATACCAAGCGATAGCTGCGAACAGCAAGCTGTATTTTGGTGACCGCATCCCCAATGTGTTTCTGGATTCCTGTGCCTTCCAGCGAGCCAATCTGAGGACTGCCCGAGAAACCAGCCTTCCTTTACAGGAGGCCCCAGAGACCTCTGGAGAAAGCCACCTCAGAGCAAAGGAAAGCACTGGCTGACAGAGGTAGAAAGATACTCGGTATAGCTCAACAGCTAGCCCAGCTGTGAATGGGGATGTTGCCCTGTGCTGGTGGGGCGAATGCAGCGCATGCGTGGACATCTTGTGTTATAGGTGGCAGTTGGGTTGATTTTCTTCTAGCAACACATTGCAAGTGCTCTGCCTCTTCCGTTTCTTCCCCTATTAAATTGGTGCTTCCAAATGAGGAATAATCCTGTACTAACATACCTATACTGGAATATTAAAAGACAGACACCGGGAAAGCCTTCCGCAGTAGGTGCAATTATTTAGCAAGCATTACTCTGGAGGTAAGAGATGTGGCTTTGAGTGCTATGTTGCTGCACACTGGTCATTCCCCAGTGCTCCTCACTGAGGCCGAGCGAAGAGGTTTTGTTCATCCTGCCGATGAAGCTTCACTTTGTGGACTCCAAGGCAGGTTTCTTCTGGCGCTATCTAACTCTCCTCAAGGACTCCAGTGGAATGGGCTATCCTTGGCCAGCGGAGGCTGCGTGTTCCTGCTCAGGGCAAGGCCTGACGAGGAGTGGTTCGGTGTGGAATAGCTTATTTGAATAGGATCTGCATAGCCATAATCTTCTTTCCCGTAGGCAGTGGCACTAGATAATGACTTGGAGCAAGCAATCTCTAACGGGCTTCTGTAACTCCCCCTCTCCAAGCAAGAGCCTCACGCTGGCTTCCTGTGACTGACTGTAGTACGTTTCAGCTGGGTGGCTGGGTCTCACCTTGCACCCTAAACCAGATTTCAGAGCGCGTGGAGCACCTCCGAGCAGCTGGTTGGTAGCAGAGCTGGGAAACGTTTGCTGAGACCCCAGCCTCCCTGTAGGTCTTTTCACCAGGGAAAAGGGGCTGAATTTCCACTGCTCTGCCTTGCTGGCAAAGTGAAGGGGAAGAGAAGAGTGAAGGGACCCTGCTCTGCAGCAGATCAGATGTCTGACACCTCAGCTGCAAAGTAGGTGAGGCATCACTGCTCCCCAGTGCAAAATCCACCGCTCCAAGAAGTGGGGCCTGCCTCGTGTGTCCTTGAACAGCTGCCGTGGGGAGTCTGTTCCTGGTCGTCTTATCACTGGCCAGGCTTTGCTGCATCACAGGGCTTTTGACTCACGAGCGATGCTGGCAGGATGATCTTTTCTCCTGGAGTGTGCTGTAATATATCTAACCCCTGTTCCCCGTGTGCTGCTGGAGGGTGAGAGAAAGAGATGTGCTCAGGGGGGAGATCTGCTGGTATGATCTGCTTTCCTCTTTTCCTCTGTCCTCCCTTTTGCCTGCGAGGACATGCTTGTTTCTAGGACCGGTTTCTTGTTGTGTTCTGCAACGATCCCAGAAGACAGTGGCTGGGGAAGCAACTGGCAAGAGCTTGAACTGGAAAGCCATTCCCCAGCTGGTAGCACCGCAGCATTGCCTGCCTCTGAACCCACCACATGTTCAGAGACCGTCTCTCCTCCACCAGCCTGGGATATCTGTACGTTCATCCTGCTTTCCTGTCCCCTCAGGTGCTGCCACGTGCAGTGCTCGGCCCTGGCACGGTTCACCGGACAGGTCGGTTGGTGGTGACTCTCTGGGCACTCGGCCGGTTGGTGCTGGCATTGAGATCTTCTGTCCCTGGCACCATCTGCAGCCTCGTGGCAAGGGGAGGAACATGCTTAGCTTTTGCCTCGGTGAAACATTCAACCCAAAACGAACGGCCTGAACTTCACCTCTGCTAATGATTTCCCTACGTGAGTTGTGTGGGCTTCAGGCTTTCCGGTGCTGTTTCCCTTGGCTTGACTAGGAGGATGGCAATGTCTCTCCTCAAGGAAGTTTGGTAACATGCGGTGCCTTATGCTGTCTGAGCTCCTGCCCTGGCTGCCTCTCCTCCATCTCTGGGGCAGAGCAGGGATGCATTGGCCCTGCCTCTCCTGCTGCCGCTGCTGGCCATCTTGGGTAATATATGACTGTGGGACTTTGCAGCAGTTTCAGATGGTCTTTCTTTCCTCCATCTGTCTGCAAACACCCAAGTTGGTGCTCTGCTCCAAGATACTAGCTCCTCTTCAAACGCAGCTCTGGCAGGAGCCAGGGACCAGGACCCTGCCCCAGTGAGAGGCCAGCTGAAGGTGTTGAGCACCAATCCTGGCTTCAGGGAGCTCGTGCGTGAGCGTGCTTCCTCGTGCTCTGAGGATGAGTGGAAGGGTACCGCTGTCACCAGGAGGAGAGGTTTTTCTGGTTTTCGCTGTGCACACCTGGTGCGCAGGGCTTGTGGCACAGCCCACGTGCCTTGCAGATCGCAGCCTGGGGAGCACTAAGCCGAGCTTTTGCATGGGGAGGCTCATATCTTCACCTGCCGAAGGCTTGGGCAAACAGTGCCCTCCTGGTGCAGAGCGGCCTTCGAAGGACGCTGGTGGGCAGGAGAGCAGGAAGGATGTCTGCATGTCACGCTGGAAGGCGGCTCAGCCAGCAGGCAGGGCAGAGCTGAAACCCATGGCTGATGGCGGGAGAGGAGCGGGCAGGCACAGTGTCAGCCCCGTTAGACCCTGCAGTGCCCTCCCCAGGGGAAGGGTACGAGGGCAGAGAGGGGATGGCAGCGCATTTCGTAGCTGTGGTGGTTGAAATGTCTCCTGGAAGTACTGTTTGACTTGCGAGGTCCCCTTTCTCCTGTGGGAAGGGGGAGTCCGCATCTCTTTGACCTTCCACCTCCTTGGTGTAGCTGGCTTGCAGCGGGCGCTTTGCAGCAGAAACACGGCCTCTCCTCACCCCAGCAGCAGCCGCTTTGGTTGAATTTTGAGATGAAGGCAGGCTTGTTAGAACAGAAGCACTCCTGGAGGGAACATAGATTTGTCTCCATGTGGTACTCACTGGGGTTGGGCACTACCCAGTGCTGGCATCAAACCCTGGGCATCAGGCTGGGTGGACAGGGTAGGTTCTGCCAGCCTGACAAGAAGGAAGGGCACGAGGGGAACCACTAGAAGCAATAACCAGGCAGCTCACAGCTCTCCTGCAGTGATCAGAGCAAGATCACCGTGCAGGGAGCAGGAAAGCCTTCCAGGCCAGTGCAGGAAGGGCTGCTTCCCTTTGGATCTGAGCCTTGCTGGGCCTCCCTGCGGCCATCTAGGTGGCTGCATGGCTTTGCCATTAGTGGCCGTCACTCTGGCTAAATGTCATCCTGCTCTGGTTGGGTATGCATCAGCCACCTCCTACCCGTGTGGTCTGAGGGACACCGGGGGATGCTCCTGTGGTTTGAAGTCCTGCAGCAACATGTGTGTGGTGCTCAGTGCCTTCTGCAAAAGCCTCCTCCATCCCTCTCTGCTTCCCCAGCCACTGCTTCAGAAGCCTGAGTGGGTGTGCAAGAGGAGGAAATCACCACGGGTTTAACACCCCAGTCTGGGCTTTGCCTCTGTCTGAGCTGGGAGCTGCGGAGCAGGAATACAAGTGCAACCAGGAATGTGGGATTGAACTGGTTTTTCTCTCCATTCAAAAGGCCTGTGTGGTCCTGTGACTGAAGGGGTCTGCCACTGGATCTGCACCTTCTTTAAGGAAACACGATATGTATGTTCAAGTTTACATGCACAGTGTTAAGTTCTTTTGATAAAGCAGAATAAAATTATTTTGTTACCATTTCCTTGGCTTTATGCATCCTAGGGCTGGTGTCACTGTAGGCACGTGGAGGGGGACATTTATGCCTCTCATCCCGCAGTAACACTGCATCTAGTTGCATGTCCCCAGCTGCAGTGACTGCCACCCTAGGAGCCCCATGAGCAGCCTGGGCTCAAAAAATCCCACAGGATGGTGCTGAGCAGCAGAGGCAGCACTTACAGTCCTGCTCTGTTTCTGCTGTCATCCTCCAAAGCTCATGGTGGGAGCTGAGCCCTGCTGGCCCTTGGGCCCCCACCTTAGCTGCCCTGTTACTCGCATGCGGCTAGTGCAGGAGCGTTTCCCAAGTAGGCATGGCCGCTGTGTGCGAGCAGTGTCCTTGGGGACCACAGGCTGGTCCCTGAGCACCGATATTGCCTGCAAGCATGAACGCTTGTCTTGGACCAGGATGATGGGAGCTGAGCTGGTGGTGGGAGTCATGGTGGCCAGTCGTTGGTCACAGAGCAACTGGGGCTGGGGGCCAGCAGTGCTGTGTGCAAGGGGGTCACAGGGACTCGCTGCAGCATCCTGCAGCCCTGTGACAGCCTTCTTCTGTGCAGCTGGTAGGAAGTGCTGCCATTTGGCCCCCATGGCTCCGGCACGGGATTTGGAAGCTCAGCTCAAGCCTTTCTCCCCCCTGGCTCTACCCATGCCAGATCCACCCTGAGCCCGGGGCAGCTCCCTGCCTGCTGCCACCCTCCTGCCCCGCTGCCTGTGCAGCCCCCTTCTGCCGAGAGACACCCCGCAACACCACTACCTTCAGTCTTTATTGGTATAAAAGCCTTCAGCCTAAATTATATCAAAAATGGGGAGGCCTGGTTTCACAACAGATGGCTCAAAATGGTCACATAAGGGTCATAAGTTAATGGTTGCAGTAAAAAGGCTCCCAGGAAATTCCCTTTCAAGAGAACAGTAACTCAAGTGATAACGTCAGAGATAAAAGCCCCGCGGGGAAGTCAAGCCCGGCTTGGACCTGCCGAAGCCCCTGGCGAGACCCCACCGTGAGACTGTCCCCAGCCGGGGCAGTGGCCATGGGGCACAGTCCCTGTGCTGCAGCACTCCTCCTGCCCCGGCGAGTCCGGCAGGCGAAGCCAGGAGCTCCTCTCCGCGGCCCCAGCAGGGAAAGGGCAGGAAGAGCGGGACACATTCAGGTCGTCAAGAGAGAAGGCAGCAGCTCCTAGGGCACAGGAGAGCCTGGACCGACTCGGGCCTGGCCTCAAAACCAGAGCTGGCATCGGCCCCCAGCTGACGGCTCTCCCTGGGCCAGCCATGAGGCTATGAAGTCTGTTAAGGCACAACTCAAATATCTGTAAACACTGGTGCCCTCCCGGCAGGAGGGTCCTGCAAGCAATTCAAGTAAGGGTGGAAGCAAGATGGCGGCTCCCCAAGCGCCAGAGCCAGCAACTCCTCGGCCGCGGTGGCAGGTGGAGCATCCTTGGTCACCTCCTGGCTGGGGGTGGCTTCAGGGCCACCTTTGGGCGGATGCCCTGCTGAAAGACCGAGGGGGGTGTCGGTGGGGAGCGAGGGAGTGCCGGTCCGGGCCGCCCCTCGCCATGGCACGGTGCCTTGCTCTTCAGTGCCGGGAGAGGCTTGCTGGGTGGCTTCGGCTTCACCTGGCGGGAGGAGAGGAGAGACCCGAGTCCCTCGCCTGGGTGCCAAGGAGGGACCCAGAGGGGGACAGGGGGCAGAGGAAGGACCCCCCCAAGTCATCAGTTGCCTGGGCCACCCCATGGATGCGCCCTACATGTCTGGGGCTGGTCAGGTCAGGGGTGGCTGGGGGGGTGTCTGAGAGCAGCCCCCAGCTGCGGAAAGGACAGGCCACCCCGCCACGAGGTAGCGGTGGCTTTCGGAGGGGTGGTTACCTGCGGGGGCCGTCCTGGAGAGGCTGGAGATGTCACCTGGGGGACTGGTGCCGGCGGCTGCAGGGTCAGCAAAAACCAGGGTGAGGGGCCGCCCGCCCTCCCACACTGCGAAGGCTGCCCCGCACCGGGGCTCTCTTCAGCTCCCTTACCTGCGGGGCCGGGCGGCAGGGCCCGAGGGGCCTGGCGTCCTGCGGGGCTGCCGTGCTGCTGAGCAGGTTGGGGTGGCCGATGTCATGGCGGGACAGCTGGCGGCGGGGGGGTCGCGTCCGGCTGCCCTCCTGGAAGAGCGGGTTGGCGAGGCCGGCAGCAGGCCCGCTGGATGTCCTTCTGTGGGGCACAGGGACAATGGGGGGCTGCTCCAGGCACACTCTGAGCTCAGCCTGTGCAGCCACGGCTCAACCCCTCCATGGGGCAAAGGAGTCGGGAATTACCCTTTCTGGAAGTGCCTCATCCCCTTGCCTCTGAGGAGCACAATGCCACTGCCGACCAGGATGCCGGAGAGCGCCAGCACGGCCAGCACAGCCACCAAGACCACGCTGCTGCTCCCTGTGGAGACCCAGTCAACATCGGGATGGGCACCCCCACACCGGGGATGTCCCGGGGGGAGCAGCGCCTACCGGCACCACGGCAGGGTGCCGACTCCCTCCCCAGGCTCCCTCCCCAGCACCTGCATCAGGCCAAGGGAGCCAGTGCTGGCCACGCACAGGGCTGCCGTACCTGCCACCATCCCCGAAATCTTCTGCTCGCAGTAGGGCGCTGCCCAGCCCGGCTCGCAGTGACACTCCCGCTTGTGGTTGCACACCTGAGATGAAGGAGGAAAGCGTCAGGGTGGTGGACAAACCGTAGGGGCCCGGACTGCTGCCTGGGCCCCACGACTGCTCTGGGAGAGGACAATCCCACAGCGTACCCCGTGGTTGTTGCACTTGGCTGAGCAGTTCTTGTTGCCGTAGACCAGGAGGTTCTGGCAGCGCCCGGCGTAGCAGACCTGGGGGCAGGCAGGGGGGCTCTGAGGCTGCCCCGGATCCCCATGGGCAGCGGTCACCCCCGCCTCTGCCACCCCAGCGTAGCAGCCAGCACACTCACCATATCCTCTCCACACTTGGCACCGGTGGGCACCAGCCTGAGCTTGGCCACCACCTCGTTGGCGTCGTTGCTGGCGATGACCGCCTTGCACTTGAAGCGGCCGAAGAAGAGGGAGTAGGAGCCACTGCCGAGGATGGGGCTGGTGTTGTCGCTCAGGCACAGCAGCGTGCCGCACTTCACATCCCTGTGGGAGAAGCAGCCATGAGCACCAGCAGCAAGGGTGGCACGGGGCTGGGGAGCTTCACTCGCCCCTGCAGTGCTGTCGCTGGACATGGACACCACCCCCACCACCACCCCCCCTCCCCAGCTCCTTACTTGGGGCTGCAGGGCCGCTTCCCATACTCGGTGAGGCAGTGGAGGTGAAGGTGTTGCTCGCTGTTGTGATTAAAGCAGACATCAGGAGCCACCTGGGCCTCTGCGGGACACAGGGAAAGGGTCACGCAGAGCCAGAGCCCGCAGCAAGCCGGCGGCACCGGCACCAGTGGCCACACTTTAGGGTCAGCGGCCATAGCACCCCAGCTAGGGATGCAGGAGGGGACCACAGCTGAGTAATGCCCTGGCCCGAGGAGCCGGGGCTCCAGGCACATCACCCAGCACGTGGGGCGAGGAGGGTGGGCAGGGCGGGGGAGCCGCTACCTGCACCCCAGAGCGTGCGGCACTGCTCGCCATGCGAGGGGCAGGCCCCGTTGTAGCAGTAGCCGTTGCCATTCTGGCAGGGGATGCCATTTTCCTGGAAGACGTCCTCCGGGCACTCAGCGCTGAGGCCAGTGCAGTGCTCGGGCAGGTCGCAGTCATTCTTGCTGGCCCGGCAGAGCGCACCGGCAGCCTTCACCTGCACAGAAAAGGGAATGATGGCACTGCCTTGATGCTTTTGCATCCTCAGATCCATGGCCCAGCAGCACCCTGGTCTTCAAAACATCTCCCAGCACCCCACAGATCCAGACACAGCAGCTCGTGCTGCTCTGGCACAAAAACATTTGCTATTGACTGAGCTTCTGCACAGGACGGAGACACCATCAGGCCTCAGACTGGGTCTTCCCATAGTTAAATCTCTCCCTGCAGGCAACACCTTGTGCTTTGCTTTTAGTCTGGACTTGTCCCGGGGTCCTCTTCCAGCCCTGTCTCTTCACATCAAGGCATGTCTTATGCCCGTGTGCAGGAACCAATGCATGTAACTCTTAACTTTCTCTTGGATGAATGGAGCAGGTTGGTTTCCTGGACCAGAAATGGGCCACCTCGATCTCTTCTGAACACTGCCCAGTTCTTCAACACCTTTCATCCTGCACCTAACCTAACAGAGCCAGGGGACCTGGGCTCCAGGATGCCAGAAACAGAGGCTGCTTCACCTTCCCAATCACTTCCCACCCAAGATGCTGACTGTCCATGCAGTGAGAGCATCGAACGGAAAGCGTGATTCCCCCCCAAACCATTGGGTGCGTTTGGCTCTGGGCAGGCTGCTACAGAGGTCCTTCAGGCTCCCCAGTGGGCTATGGACACACCTTGCCTCTACTGGGAAGCTCCGGAGGAGCCCAGGGCAGGACTGCGCACCCTCCAGCTCCCTTCCCTGCCAAGCTGGTCCCCCCCACCGGCAGCAGTACCTTGCAGTCCTGGCAGCAGTCCCCCCGGGCGCACTCAGCTCCCTCTCTCAGCTGGCAAGTGGTGGCGTTGCAGCAGCGGTCAGAGCACTCCTGCGAGACAGGGAGGGACTGAAACCTTCCTGAAAGCCCCCCAAAGATCCTTTCCTTCCTTTCTGAGGGAATCCAGTTGCCACATCACGGGTGCCAACAGCAGTATAGCCACCACGGGCTGAACCAGTGGGGCAAAACCACAGCATCATCCAGGTGTGAACCATTCCTGCCGCCTCTTTACCTCGGTTACCAACACCAAACCAAAGGACCCGAAGAGATTTTTTTTCAGAAGATGGGGCCTGACCTGGGCCCCGGCTCTCTGGTAGCACCCTTTGCACATCTCCAGGAAGGAGAAAACAGGAGGATCTCTGTGCTCTCTGCATCGGGGGAGCATCCCTTCAGGTCCCAGAGCAGGGCTGTGACCCAGGGATTTATCCCAGAGACATCGCTTGGCCGTTTGCCTCAAATCTCCCCCCTGCGATGCTGCGGATGAGGAAAAGCTGAGCATGGCTCTTGAAAGGACAGCATGCCATGATGTCCCCCTCCTTGGATCACCTCTTTGGAGGATATGCTGGGGGGGGTGTCCATCTTTCCTAGGCATGCTAAAATCACAGCCAGCTACATGAAAGGGGAGCACACATCCAAGTCATTAAGGAATATCCTCCGCAAGTTATTTTTCGGCAGAAGCATCAGGAACATAAGGAGGATGAGTCTTGCAAAGCACAATGTCCAGGGAAGAGGCTTGCACGACCTTTTCCAAGGTCTCAGGTCCCTGCCACCCACTCTCCTTCCCAGGCTCTCAGAGAGCGTCCCTACCTCCGGCGTGCCACAGTCGCACTGCTCTCCCCGCTCCACAAACTGGTTCCCGCACACAGGCCCCCCGTACAGTTCATCCGCCCTGGGGACGTTCAGCAGGCAGCTGGTCCTGGGGTCCCCGAGGAACTGCCACATGTCCTGCTCGCTGCAGCGGCTGAAGAGCTTGGGGTAAACCAAGCTGAAGGGGCACAAAAACAGGCAGTCGTGAGCAGAGATGAGAGCCCGAGGGCCCTCACACCCACCAGCCCAGGGAGAAGTTGGAGGGCCACCAGCAGACTCAAAGGCACCAACAGACCTTTGAAGTGCAGCTTCAAGTGGATTGTCCACCCAGACCTGACCATCTCACGGGCTTCACCCCATCAGGACAGTGACGGAGGACACCTCAAAATACTTGCTGCCCTTTCTCCTTCACTCACCCAACACTCGCCGCCATGACACATCCTCCATCAGCTTTGGGGACAGGACAGCGGCAGCCAGCAACATCTTCATCATGAGACATCCCCAGGTTGTGCCCCATCTCGTGAGCCATGGTGGACGCAGCGCCGATAGGATTCATGCTGTGGTCCTGTGGGACAAGAAGCGCAGTGTCGTTCAAATGCTCTCTGCAGCGTCTCCACGGGGACCACTGGGGCTCTTCAACCGCTCAGTGCAAGGTCTTGCTGCTGTCTGCAATTCGTTCCCTAATGCTGCCATGCTGAGGTAAAGGAAGACAAAAGCTGGACTTGGTCCCGTGGCCCCTGAAGACCTCCAGACGGGCTCTCAGGGGTGTAAGTGAGCTTAGATATAGTGGCTACCCTGAAACAATGCTTTGTGGTGGTTCTGGACAGCCGCAGGTCCCATGGCTGACCGCTCCCGCTCCAGCAAAGGATGCCTGCCTGGGGAGGGATGAGGAGCGCAGCCAGGATGGCCGAGGAGCAATTGCAAACCAAGTCCCAGCCACCTGACAGGTGGTGGGAGAAGCTCTGTGTCCAGAGAGCTGCTCTGGGAGGTTCTTCAGGGCTCAGGTATATCAGAGCCCTCTGCAGGCCCCCAGCTGGGTTTCCACAGCTACCCTTCCCCTGCGGCCCCGACACCTCTCTGGGGGTCAGTCGCTCAAGGATCGGAGATGCCAGGGACCAGATCCAGCCCTAAGGCTGCAGAGGGGGAAAGCTGGAGACCAGTGGAGGAGAGACCTGCTCTGGAAAACACAATGCAGGGAGCGCAGACCGTGGGACCGCTGCTGCCCTCCCGGCACATGCCCGGGCAGCGGGACCCACCTGGTTGACACCGCCCGAGTCCCTGGTGCACATCACAAGCTTCTTGGCGAGCCCTACGGTTGTGCCGTGGAAGTCTATGCCCCTGTGGGATTGAGATGCTACCATGGCCATGCGGCCTGGGCGACAGCAGGGCTGCAAGGATGGCGAGGTGGTGGCCCCCCGTCCTTACGTGATCAGCTGGGCGTTGTCGTGTGGCTTCCTCCGCAGCAGCTCTGCCTCCCGCCAGTGGAGGAAGTTGTCCAGTGTCACCTCCGGGTTGGGACTGACCACGATTTTGTCCTTGTGGCTCCACACCTCCAAGCCGATCAAGGCCACGCGCAGGTGAAGAGGCTGATAAAGCTGGGGCAGGAGATAGCCCGGAGGGAGTGCTTGGATTTGAGCTCCACAAGCAGAGGGAAGGTCCCACCTCCCCTGGGGAACCACAACCAAGCCCAGGACCCCACCTCACTGTGCAATGTCAGCTCTGTCACCCCCTCGATAAATAACACAAGCTGGGGTGACCACGTAGACAGGGTTTACCCTGGGACCTCTGGGCTCCCTCTTGGCCGGTGAAGGCTGGGATGCTGCTCCCATGCTGCCAGCCAAAGAGTGAGGCTGAAGCAAGGCAAGCAGAAACCCCACCTTGGTGTACTGCATCCATCACCCTCCCCTCGTTAGCACCCGCTCCAACTTGAGAGTGACTGTGGGACGTGCTCCCGGGGGTTACGAGAAGAAATTTCTCCCCTCTTCCCTTATGAGAGAGCTGGGAGGCAGCCGTCCCGTGCTCCCGAGGACCCAGGGCTGAGCTGCTTGTCATGTCTACTTTGCACACCCCATTGGCCAAGGGAGTTGGTCACCCTGTGGCAGCCCACCTGCGGGCTTGAGATCAGCTCCAGCTCCATCACCCTACCCACGCCAATCTCCCCGCTGCCTCGTTCATGCCTGTGCTGGCACTGCGGGGCACGTGTGGGAGCCGGGAGGGCAGATCCAGACCCCTGGGCTCACCTTGTCAACGTGGTTCACGATTTCCTTCATGCGGTTCTGCACTGTGCGCAAGTCCTTGTGTTTCCTGAACTACGGGGAGGACACAGAGAGATTTCCAGGCTGGCTTCGACCTCCTCGCTGCAGTGGATAACAGCAAAAACGCAGGCACCAGCTTGCCCCCCACCCCGCTTACCTCCTCGTTGTCCACAACCAGGACCAGCTCCACGTATCGGGGACCTTTGTGTAACGGAGCTGATTTCTGGAAGGGAAGAGGAAAGTGAGCGCAAAGAGGGGCTCAGCTCTGCAGCTTGCCGAGCCCTGTGGTTGACCCTCCTGTGGGATGTGTTGGATCCTGGGGCATCTTCCAATGTTATTCAAGGCTAGCAGGTCTTCTAGCTCTGCTTTCTGATGTTACTTTGCTGGGTGTTTCAGACATCTTCCAACATACAAGGAAAAACCCAAGCCTGCTACTGGGATAAGGCACGAGAGAGGCTCTGCAGGCATCAAGGAGCTCATGGGGTAGGAGGATGCTCCTGCTAATGGCACAGGATCTGAGGACTTGTCCCCACCAGGAGCTAGGCCACTGGGAGCAACCCGTGTTTGGGTACCCGGCCAACAACGCATGGGAGAGGAACATCTCCAAGAGATGCGGTATGGCCCCACTCCTCTCCTGGACTTCACAGGACCTAGGCTCTTGCAAACTCAGCTACAGCAAGGAGAAGCAATGCAATCCTTAACCCAGCGGTAGAGCTTCATCGCCGCAGGAATCTTCGGTTCGTGGTCATATTCCAGCGTGGCACCGGACTCTTGGCACGTGCCGCGCTTCCCCCGCAGGTGAGCCGCTCTGTACACTGCGTGCCGGCCAGCCGCATCCTCCTCCAGGGGCTCCAGCAGGAAGGTGGTCTCATTCACCCGGAAAAACCCACTGCCAAGAGAGAGGGTGGGCATCAGGTTGGGGAGATATCTGGCAGGACACGGACAGACCCTACGTGCACCCCTGCAAGTGCCTGTGGTACAAAATATAGCTGCCAAATCCCAGCTAGGAAACCACGCTACCCCTTCATGGCTCGCATTGGCAGCTTGGATGAGCAACAGGCCACGAGCAGGACATGACAGTCAGGTCCTTCTGGCCACGTGCATGAAACCGCACTCAATGCAAAGTCCCAAGCAGCCCTTGGGCGGTGCACGAAGGCTCACACCGCTGTGCAGAGGTACGGGGTGCAGGAGCTCACAGCAATGCAAGGGACTGGATGCCTCTTCCCTGCAACCTCGCCTGGCCCAAGAGCACATCAAGGAGGTGCTGCAGGATGGAGCTGACCTGGGGCATGCCAGGAGATGGGGAGCAAACCATGGCACGGCATCCGTGGCTGGCAGCAAGGGGAGTATCCTGTACTTTGGGCAGCAGAGATGTCCTAGGGTTCAGCAAGGAGAACTGCCCAGCACTGCCAGATCAGGTTTAACACAGCATTTCTGCTGAGCAGCTCTGGCCTTCAAGATGCTTTCTGTAAGGTGTCCCATGTGCCCTATCTGTATCGTCTTTGTCTCCTGTCCTGCCCTTGCACATCTTGTCCTCCTGCTGTACAAGGATATCAAGTGTCCCATGTGTGCACACGCTGTGCGAGCCAAGGTCTCCTCAGACAAACCCCTGCTCTCAAAGTGAGGAGATGGCTGCCACGCAGCTCACATTTGCAGGTCCCTGGGTGCTCCAGGGACCACCCATCCCCCTCACACACTCCCCTGCGAGGGACCCCTTCCTCTCTGGCTTACTCTCTTGCAATGTCTGGCTGCCAGCCGATCTTAAAAGACAGAGGACAGCAGCCACGGCAAACTGAGCAACACTGCATGGACCTGGTGGCTTGGGTTACTCTGCAAGGATGCTTTCTGCCGTTAAATGAAGGTAGGCCCAAGGCAGCTTTTGAGGAATGAGCACCAGCATGGCCAGCAGCCAGTGGGTAGAGGGAGATGCAGCTGGCCTGATGCACTGTATGCTTTTCTTTTCTTTTGGAAAGGCGCTCGGCCATCAGCTCTAGGAGCTTGGCATGGCCTGGAGGAGATGCCGGCTGCCTGCAAGCCAGTGCATCACCACGACCACACCTTTGTGCCGCTGGCTGCAGCACTCGGGGTGAGTTTGGTCCGGTCTGCCCTGGGAAGAGAGGACAGATCCAGGACAGGCTGTGCCTTGCTGCCCAGGGAGGGCACTCCTGCCCGGACCTCCTGTTGTGCTCAGGTTTCCAGTCTCATCCCATGCCATGAGGCAACCCCCCCAAAAACCGCAGGCTTAGCTGCAAAACGCCGCGCGCCTTTCCTGCTGGGCGCCGAGCCAGGGCGGTCAGCACTCCCACCGCCAGCAGGAAAAGGGATGTCTTCTTCTCTTCCGCGGGGGAAAGCTGAGCTCTCCCTCTATCAGCACAGCTCCGGCTGGCCGGGGCTTGGTCCCACCGGCTCACCGTTATGCGGCACCGCGTCCGCCAGGAGCAGCACCGTGGCATGCACCGAGGCCAGGCTCGATGCTGTCCTCCGGCCAGCCGCAGTGCCCCGGGGGAGTCGGACGTCCTACCTGAGCCCGCCACAGATGCTGATGCTCGCTGCGGAGTCGGCGTATCCTCGCACGTGGCCCTGATAAAAGCAGTGATCCTGCCGCCGAGAGAGAGGAGAGGTGTAAAGGGGGTCTGCACCAGCTGTCAGCTCAGCGGGACCCCGCAGGAGCGGGAAAACTGCTCTCCCCAGAGCCAGCCCCGTACCTGAACGTCCGGCTTCTCCGTGACCTCCGTGCCATCGGCCAAGTAGTGCGTCTCGGTGTAGTGCTGCCCCAGCAGCTCCCTGCGGGATGGGGAAGGGGCGTCAGCAGTGACCCCAGTTTTGGGGAGAGGATGGAAAGCTTTGGGGATGAGGTTGGTCAGGTTGGGCATGGTGGGTCCATGACCTCACGGGATGGGTTTGGCAAGGAGGGGAAAAAAATGCGATATTTTTCTAGCGAGGGTCTGGGCTGAGGGCTTAGATCGCCAGTGCAGTGACACCAGACCTTGGAGAACTGATGTTCACGGCAAGGGTGGGAAGCGAGCCTCCCCCTGGCCATCCCGCCGTGCCCACGCGCACTCACTTGTTCTTCTCCAGCTGCAGGAGGTAGTCCTTGCCTTCGGCACGGACGCTGTAGAGGACGCGGTCCGGGTAGATGCTCTGCATGAAAGATAGACGACATCACAGACCCACCGTCACCAGGAGCAAGAGCTACAGATGAGAGGACCTCTTGGCCCCTGTCCTGCCCAGAAAGGGGATGGGGTCTGCGTGCACCCCGCTGGAAGGCAGCTGCGGGACGGGGAGCCTGGCTGCTCACCCTGGCGGCATCCAGCAAAGACATGGGAAATCAGAAGAGAAGAAAGCAAGCATGTGGGCAATAATGCAAATCCCCGGCACATCCTGAGATAAAGAACAGGTCACCAGCAATGAAACGGAGTCAGCAAAGTCTGGTTTCCCGTGTCTGACACACGGCTGCAGATGGCCGTGCCAGAAGCTGAGGTTTCCTACTCATTAATGACAAAGCTCCTTTTCTGGAGACTGAGTTCAGCACTTACTCATGGGCTGAACCACAAAGAGCCCCAGTGCCCAACAGCTCTCATCAGCAAAGACTTCCTTATCTCTGATTGATCTAACGTGCAACGTCATGGTTAGAGAATAACCTTCTCTTGGTTCTCGACTGCTACTGAGAGTAGATTTTAGTATCACCATGTGTCAGATCCCCCAAGCATCACCCTAGTGCTGGTGGAAGGGACCTCAAGGCATCTCAGGTCCAACCTCCAGTCACTATGGCTGGGTCAGGGTGGCCGTGGCTCAGCCCAGCCGAGCCCTGAGCCCCTAGGATGGAGATGTCCCTCCAGAAGAAGTGTTTCCCTCTGGGATGCCTTGTGATCTCCACGTGCAGAGGCTGGGCCACAGACCTCCAGAAGTCCCGTCCCACCGGGGCCACTGAGAGAGACGATGATCCCTTGCGTGGTGCCCCGTATCAGGCTGCACCCTTGGCACCAGGACCTCCTCAGTCACCACCGCAGCACAGAGACCTCTCCTGAGGGCACATCCTCAGCTCTTACGGGATCCCGGGGTGGAGAGCTGAGCAGAAGGCAAAGTCAGCGTCTCCCGCAGGGCCAGCATTCCTCCTGGATGAGGTGTGCGGCCTCTCCCCGGGGAGGATGACAGCACCTGCTGTCATACAAGGGCTCAGCGCTCCCAGGGGGATGATCTGCAACCTGGCAGGAGCTGGGGCTGAGCGGAAAGTCCTGCTGACTCAGCACCAGCGGGGCCAGGTGAGAGGGTTTGCCCGTCCCTCGGTCACCCTCAATTCTACCCGGTTTGCATTTCCAATCTGAAGCAACGGGCTGCCGGCCACGAAACATCCTCTCCGCATGCCGAGCAGGTTGCAACAAGCCTGCCGGTGGCCAGACAGCCCCGGCTGCAGGCAGGGGCACTGCCGGCATGTGAGTATGCTCATGGGTCCCCGGCAAATTCTTCTCTTATGAACAGCGTCTCCCGCCTGACGTGGCCGTCCCGTCCCATGTCCACCGACAAAGCAATGCTTTGTTATTGTTGGCAGCGCCAGAGGCAGAAGAGGTCTTAAGAAATGGCAGGAAAGCACTTGGAAGGGGGTGGTGGGTCAGGGACTGTCTCTTGGAGACAACCGCAGGGCAAGTTTAAAAAAAAAAAAGCCTGATAAAGCTTCTCTGAATCACCTCCTTCCT
The DNA here is from genome assembly GCF_018139145.2 of Gymnogyps californianus. Taxonomy (NCBI): domain Eukaryota; kingdom Metazoa; phylum Chordata; class Aves; order Accipitriformes; family Cathartidae; genus Gymnogyps; species Gymnogyps californianus. Next base: position 41,824,346 of record NC_059476.1, on the reverse strand, counting down.
TATTAGCATGGGCTTTGCAAGGCTCCAGATGGGAAGGCTTTGAAAGCGCAGGCAGCTCAGCCCTTCCCCTGCCCGAGCCCTGCTAACCCCGTGACCGTGCTGAGCAAGCAAAGCAGAGCTGTGGCCACAGCGCACAGAAAGGAGGGATTTCTTCCAGCTGGTCTTAGTAAAAGAGACCCAGAGAGCTTGCAGAGGATCGAGACGGGATGCCACCGTCCCACCTCAGCACAGGGTATTTCTTCCCTGGGTGGGAAGAGGTGACAGGTCTCGCTAGGCCAGTAGGGATGGGGCTCATTGTACCGTGCCATGTATGAGAGGAGCTGCAGCACAAGAGAAGAGGAAAAGAAGGCAGGTCGCTAGGCCACCACCGTCCCTTGCTCCTGCTCCATCCGGCCTCACCGCTTGCTCTGCAATGTCCTGCTGCTTCCTGCAGAGCCCCGGGCTGGGCCAGCAGGAGCTTGGCTATCTAAATCCAGCAAAGGACTTGCCTCTGTGCACCAACTGGCTCTGGGCCGCGGTGGGGGAGATCAGCGGGGATGTGCAAGCCCAGGTGCGCTGGGGGCGAAGCCAGCAGCTTGCAACACCAGGTCTTACACGGGCTGGAAACCACCCTCCCGTTTCAATACAGCTCTTTGAAATGCTGGAGCGTGGGGATGAGAGGGATGTCACTTCTGCAATCAAGAGCATGCAACTATAAATCTTTTTGAAGGCCCTTCTTGCTCTTTTTTCAGGTCCCCTTCCATGAAGGACCCAGGTTTGCCACACGCCCTGTCGTGCCCCTGCTAAGAAGACCATGGCCTGTGGGAAGGCTGGCATCCCAGGAGATCCTGTGCTGCAGGACCCAGGTCTCCACCCTGCCTGCAGGACTGAACATTTTGATTTAAGCAAAGCCAGAGGGGAGCTGGTCTGCTTCAAACCTCACCTGGCAGATGCTCTGCTGGACCAACCCCATGTGTCCCAACTGCTCTGACCCAGGAACCAGCTCTTGGCCCATGCCCATCGCAGCCAGAGACTGCTAATGCAAAGCCACAGGAGGAGCTGGCATAGAAAACGCCTGTCCAGCTACCTGTCTCCACTTCAAAGAGGGGCTTGGTGGTGGCCAAGCCTTGCTGAGAACCTCTTCCCCACCAAGGTTACCGGGAGAGCAAGCCCGACTTTTGCCCAAGAGGAGGAAAACGGCTTGAAAGGCAGACGACCTCATACCCTCCACACAGCAGGTTTGGGAGGTCCAAGGACCACCCAATCCAAGACCAAATCCAGTTGCCACCCAGCAGACACCACCCATGGCTGTCCCAAAGTACACAGCTCAAGGCAGATGTCTTCTCCAGTGCCGTGGAAAGCAGAAGGACCCTGAGATGGGTGAGCTCCTCTTTCCGGGGGGATTGGTGCAGAGCCGCCTGGCACTCCCGGCACAGATGGTGTCTCTAAATAGCCTGGGGAATGTTTATCTCGTGGACAAGTTTAGGTTTCTAGAGCAGAGAAAACAGATGCTTTTGGGGAGTGTTTTTGAAGCTACTTTATCAGAAAGCGTTTGAATCACAGACGAATGTGCTGTATGAAGAGTTTACTAGGAAAGAAATGTCCCCAGCCCCTCCATCTCATCAGGTGCTAAAGTCAGTGCTTTTCAGTCCTAGAAAATGAATCCACGTATTTGGCTGAATTTCACTTTAAGGCAATGAAGAAAGCATCTTTGAGGTCAAGGCCATCATCCTATGGATGTCACTCCCCGAGCACTCAAAACTCCTGAGTCAAACCCCATTCCTTCCCCCAAATTACAAGGTTTCCCAAGAAAAATAACACTGGCTTGCTTTCATGTGGATTTCTGCAACTTTCTGATACTTATTTCCCTGTCCCAAAGGACAAAAAAACCCACGCACTTCAGCAAACACAGCAAGAAAAGTGCTTACAGCTCAACGAGGCTTTGCAAATCCCTCCTTAAGCAAAGACCAGATGTCACAAGATCACTGCAAGGCTGCAAGAGGTGGCACCGCTGGGTAACGTCTCCGAAGAAAGCATTGGAGAAAGCAGCCCTCCCTCTCCAAGAGTCCACCCTGCTATCTGCAGTTCCTATTTTGACCCAAAACAGTCCAGGAAAGCTGATCTGATCAACTGCTTCAAGATCTCCACCCTCTGGGATGGAAGCAATGCAAGAAAATGTGCACCAGGTCATTCTTCCGGCACAGGGCTAAGGGGGCCCAGCTCCAAGACCAGTGGTGGGCCAAGGGGGTCCGGCTCCGAGCCCAGTGGTGGGCCAAGGGCCAAGGGGATCCGGCTCCGAGCCCAGCGGTGGGCCAAGGGGGTCCAGCTCCAAGCCCAACGGTGGGCCAAGGAGATCCGGCTCCAAGGCCAGTGGTGGGCCAAGGGGGTCCGGCTCCGAGCCCAGTGGTGGACCAAGGGGGTCTGGCTCCGAGTCCAGTGGTGGGCCAAGGGCCAAGGGGATCCAGCTCCGAGCCCAGTGGTGGGCCAAGGGGGTCCAGCTCTGAGCCCAGTGGTGGGCCAAGGAGATCCAGCTCCAAGCCCAGTGGTGGGCCAAGGGGGTCCGGCTCCGAGCCCAGTGGTGGGCCAAGGGCCAAGGGGATCCGGCTCCGAGCCCAGCCGTGGGCCAAGGGGGTCCAGCTCCAAGCCCAGCGGTGGGCCAAGGAGATCCAGCTCCAAGCCCAGCGGTGGGCCAAGGGGGTCTGGCTCTGAGCCCAGCGGTGCGCCAAGGGGGTCCGGCTCTGAGCCCAGTGGTGGGCCAAGGGGGTCCAGCTCCGAGCCCAGTGGTGGGCCAAGGGGGTCCGGCTCCGAGCCCAGTGGTGGGCCAAGGGCCAAGGGGGTCCAGCTCCGAGCCCAGCAGTGAGCCAAGGAGATCCAGCTCCAAGGCCAGTGGTGGGCCAAGGGGTCCAGGCTCCGAGCCCAGCGGTGGGCCAAGGGTCTCTGCTGATTGCGACACCCTTCCCGGACTCCCTGCAAGGCAGCGAGGGCGGCTGTGCGGAGCCGGTATTTGGGAGGCGACGCTACTCACCGGTGGCACAGGAAGGTCCCTCTTCCCCCGAGGTGCCGGCACCTTGCGCGGCATCACCGTCTCATACTTCTCGACATGGGCAAGCTTCTCCTCCAGCCTGGCAGTGACGCCTGGGAAAAGTCAAAGGGCTTTGAGCCGGGATGCCCAGAAACAACCGAGTCAGGGGATAACGGAAGCAGCCAATTTGAAGGCGCAGGGATGAGCCAAAACAGCAAGTCCTGAAATACCTGCTGGGAATGCAACTCCCTGACGGGCTCCAGGGATGCTCCAGCCCCCCCAGCCCCGGCGCCCACCGAGCGCTCAGCATCACCGATGGGCGAGCAGGTCCCTTCAAAGCTGGAAAACCCTGCTGAGACCCTGGTGCGTAAATAAAGATGGAGGTTTTTCAGCTCCCCATCTTGATGCCACAGTTTGTGACTTGGCATCTGGCATCTGCCGGGGGTTGTGTTTTGGAGAACGGCTCGTGTCTGGGCTGGCTCAGCCCTCCTCCCATCCTCTTTTTTTGATGTCAGAAGGGAGACATTATTTTTGCCATAAACCCTTCGCCTTCCCCGGGAGTCCAGAACTGGGAGCTCTGGCCGCAGCCGTGCCCATGCTCCCGGGGTCAGACAGGGCCAGCGGAGCCCACGGCGAGGCGGTGGCAGTGCCGGGCGCTCCGTCTGCGGGTGCCTGGCGGCCCTCGCCCACAGCACCCGAGCGGGAGCCAGGAGCCTCATCACCACCCCCTCGGCCGGCTGAGTCACCAGTTCCCCCCCCCCCCGCCAGCACGCTGCAGGCTGGCGGTGACAAATTTCCCCTCGCTCGCAGGAGCCTCCTTGCCGAGGTGCCTTTACATAATGGCAGGCGCCCCATCTGCACGGGGTGGCACGGCGGGGCGGAGGGCGGAGGTCACCGAAAGCATCCTTCTGCGGTGGGGCCGGCTGCGAGCGGAACCGGCCGTGGGAGGCCAGCCTGGTCCTCAAAGCCCGTTTCTCCATCCTTGGCCCTCGAGTGAGCTCGGGGAGGCGATGCCAGCCGTGCCCACCTAATGCCCCGGTGACCGCAGGGCTCAGCCTGGCAGGCGAAGCAGCCGAAACCTTGCCGAGCTGTGACCCGTCCCAACGAGCCACCCCACGCCCAGCTCCCGCTTTGCGCATCCCCTCCCGTGCCGCTTCCCACGCATCCCCTTAACTCTCGTGGGGAAAAGCATCCATCCCCCCCCCCCCACTCCCCCACACCCCCCCACCCCGCCCCCGGTACCTCCAACCCTGCCCCACAGCAGAAGACCCCCGGGGGAGCCGGGCTTTTACCCCGCGCCCCCAAAACTTCACGCCCGTCCCGTCGGCGGAGCACGGCTGCCTGCCCTGCCCGGGGAGGGGGGGGAACCCACGCCCGCCCGCCCCACGCTCACCGTGGACCAGCAGCAGCAACAGCAGCAGCAGCAGCAGCAGCAGCAAGAGCCGGCGGAGCGGGACGAACGCCGGGGCCATGGCTCGGAGGTGCCCGCTGTGCCCGGCCCCAAGCGCCGCCGCGCCGCGCCGCGCCGCGCCGCGCCGGCAGCCCCCGCCCGCCGTGACTCACCGCCACTCGCGGGACGGGGACGGGGACGGGGCGGGACGGGGCGGGGATGGGAGAGGCGGGGAGCGGGGGGGCGGCGCGGGGCCGTGGGGGTATCGGGGGGTGGGGGGGTGGGTGTCCGTGGGGCGTTGGGGAGGGTCCACGGGGGCATCGGAGGGGTTCGTGAGGCATTGGGGGGGGGGGGGGGGGGGGGGGGGGGGGGGTCAATAGAGCCTTGGGGACTGTCCGTGGGGCATCGGGGAGTGGCCGTGAGCCGTTGGGGAGGGTCCACGGAGTGTTGGGGAGGGTCCACGGGGCATTGAGGGGGGTCCGTGGGGCATTGAGGGGGTCCGTGGGGCGTGGGGAAGGGTTTGTGGGGTATCAGAGGGTGTGCGTGTGGCATCGGGGGGTGGGGGGGGGGACACACACGGGGTCCGAGTGGCACTGGGGACTGTCTGTGTGGCTTCAGGGAGAGTCCAAGGGGCATCGGGGAGGGTCCACAGCCCCTAGGGGCATGTCCCGGGGTCCGCAGGGCATTGAGGGGGTGACAGCAGGGCATCGAGGGTGGCAGGGAGCACTGGGAAGCTCCGGCTGGCTCTGAGGTGGTGGAGGGGCTGGGGGTGGCTGGGCTGCCACAGGAGGCAGTGGGGCTGGGAGTGTCCGGTGGGGCACCGGGGACTGTCTGTGGGGTATGGAGGGGGCGTCCATGGGGCACTGGGGGAGATGCCCATGGGGCACTGGGGGAGATGCCCATCGGGCACTGGAAGTGCCCGCCTGGCTCTAAGGTGACAGAGGGGCTGGAGGGGCTGGGGACATTGAGTAGTGTCCATTGGACATGAAGGGGGTGTCTGTGGGGCACTGGGGTGGCCCTTGAGGTGATGCAGGAGCTGAGGGTGGCTGGACTGGCAGAGGGCAGCAGTGGGACTGGGGAGGCATTGGGGGGGTGTCGGTGGGGCATTGAGATGGTGGAGCACTGAGATGATGGAGGGGCTGGGGTCACCATGGGGGGCTGAGCTGTCACGGGGCCTGGGGGGACTGGGGGACATCAGGGCACTGGGGACCCTCCCTGATCCCAAAGGATCAGTGGAGCTGGGACCACCATGTGGGGCTGAGCTGGGAGGTGCACCGCACTCCTGAGCTCTCCGCTCTGCCACGGAGCTGCCTGCTGTTTCCCCCTTGTCCACAGAACATCCCAGGTTGGAAGGACCTCTGGAGACCGTCTGGTCCGACCTGTCGCGGGGAAGGGAGCCTGGATGAGGTTATCTCACACCCTGACCAGCCACATCTTGAAACCCTCCAGCGATGGGGACTCCACCATGTCCCTGGGGAGGTTGCTCCAGCGAGTAGTTGTTCTCACTGTAACGTATTTCTTAGGTTGAGATGAAACCTCTCCCGGCGCAACCCATTGCCCCTTGTCTTTTCCGTGTGGCAACTTGTGAAGAGAGAACCCCCTCCTGCAAACTGATTTTTTATACTTTGTTGGTTTTCGGGCCAGGACCAGCCAGGAAACACCACATTTAACTTTTGCGTTCAACAAAAGAGGGGGTCGGACACCGAATTCGGCTGTCGCAGAGCTCCGTCACCGGGGACAAGCTTCCTTCAAAACAGCACAGAAACCACCGCAGCCAGGCGCTGCTCCAGTGTCTTTTATCAGACCCAAACTCCGCTTTTCTGTAATTCCCTCCTAAACAGACAAGTTTATTAAAAAACAAATAAAAATTAAAGCTCCGTGCTTTCACCTTCGGCATTCCTATTCATGTCTGGTCATAACTACCTAAATATCTCCAGTAGAGTTGTCCCCACCACGATGGCAACCCTTGCAAGGTGCGCAGAGCTGAGCTGGCCTTGAAGGAGCTACCGGCCAACCCACGGTCTATGAAGCACAGCGAATAACCCGGCTGGCCGGGGAGACACAGAGCAGCCAAATTGCAACTCTGGGCAAGGAGGTACCCGACTGCCGTGCCGTGGGACGTGGGGCTACTGGCTTCAGACTCAAGGACTTTTTCTAGCCCCTCTCCTGGCACCTCCTGGCTTCTGGAGAGGGGAGAAGACACACATCTACCTCCTGCTCGGGGCTGGCAGTACGGCGTCTGGCCCAGACCGAGGTCTGCTCTCGGCGAGGAGTGGGTAGATCTATGTGGAGATCTGTCCAAGCACCCCAAGCTTTTAAAGTAACTGCTCAGCCAGCTGGGCGTCCACACGCGGGCCACAAGTTTTGGGTAACTGAAGTTACGTCTTGATGTGCTCTCCTGCGAACAGCAGGAGCCAAAGCCTGGCGTGACGCTGCCCCACCAGCATCACCACCTCCGCCCGGGGCAGGCGTTGCGAGGGGGCCGCATCCAGCTAGCGGGCTGTCGGTATGGGGTGCGACAAGCAGGGGGGACCCGGCCCTGGGGTGTAGGTGACCTCCCGGGGGCTTTCTCGCTCAGGTGTGGACCTGCGGGTGGCAGGGAGCAGGACGGGATCCCGTAGAGGTAGAGCACCCACGCCTCCCATAGAAGGGGTGTGCAAGGAGGGGCACCCCCTTCCAGGAGAGGGGTGCCTCGCCCCCGCTAAAAGCTGCGAGAGGGGTGCACGTAACTGCCTGCATGCGTGCACATGCGGGTGCGAGCGGGATTTCTCGGGGTTACTCATAGACGGGTGCTTAGAAATCTGCTGTTGATTTTAAAAATTAACATTTCAGAAACACCTATTACTTCCGCCGAGACTCAATGCTTGCTGGTTAATTACGTGTTATTAATCTATAAACGGCTTCAATCCTGATTTAATTTAAATTGCCTGAATGGACTTTTTTCTTGCAACAGCCACTATGCTGCTCGCTGGTGTAAAAAATGTGCGTGACCACCGGTGACACAGCGAGGTGCCAGGGGCGCCTCTCAAGCCTGAGGCGTTGGGCACCGGGAGGCGAGCAGGTTCCTCCAGGGACTTGGGCCCCTCTACCTCTCCACCCTGAGCTCGAGGGAGAGGCTGTGGAGTCTGCGGATCCACAGAAACTTAATGGAAACGGCAGGTCAACTTCTCCAAGCCTCCCCGGACTGAGAGGCCACCTCGGTGCGGGGAACAGGAAACTTTCCCTTCCCCATCAACTGCCCAAGACCTTTCGCTGAAGAACCAGATGATGCTGGCTGAGGTCTCAGTCCTCAACTTCAACCTTCAGATGAAGGAATCCAGTCCTCCAGACTCAGGACTGGTGGTCTCCATCCTCTCCTTGGCTCTCTCTCCCTCTGCCAAGCTGGAGGACCGGCTTTAGGCCACCAGAGCAAAGAGAACCTGGCTCTTCCCTCCAATGCGCTCTAGAAGGTCCTTGCAGAGGAGGAGGTGAGGAAGGGCAGGTCATTAACAGGAGCACTCAGCCCTGCATCCGCAGCCCTCGCACGTCTCCCCAGGTTCACGCACTCGCCACTGAAGCCTCTGGGTCTCCGGCACATCTCTTGGTTACCACCTGGGAGACGCTTTTCTTCTCTTCCACCCTCTACCACACCCGCTCCCAAACTGGCTCAAGCAATTTTTATGACTGCACAACTCTGCAAGATACCCTGAAAGTCCTCTGCTGAGGGCTCGGCCGATACAATACGATCCCGTACCCGCTCATCAGCTCCAGACCCCATCTCGTTGGTGAGAGCAGCTGATCAGCTTCATTCCAGCAACCCCCCAGTTAGGCTCTCCTCCCAAAATAATGCTGCGTGGCAGCTGAGCAAGATCTCTGTGAGCCGGCCCAAATTTAGTCACCTAAAAGACTAATTTGCACCCTGAGTTCTGTTAACAGACAAAATAACCCTGTTTTGGGGTTTTTTTTTAAATTTATTTTACAACACACAAAAACATCATTTTACAATGCAGTAAAAAAAAAAAAAAAGGACTTAACAAAAGCCTCTCAGAAGAGAAAATCCATTACATACATTTCAGGAGACTGAATATTCCCCCGTCTTTCTGGGACAACCCTTACAGTTCATTTCCAGCTCGCACTGTCAACGCAGAGGGTTGAGTACTCCTAGCTCGGAAGTGAGAGCGTGGCCGGTTCTCCGCTGGTGCCGAAGAGGTGGCGGCTGAAAGGGGCGGCAGCGGCAGCGAGGCTTCACTGGGCAGGAACGGCCAGGCGGGGAAGCAGGGGGGCTGCCTTCTGGCTGCGCTCGGCAGACATGTGCTCCAAGCGCTCTGTGTAGAACCCGTTGAAGTCCAACCTGAGAGACAAAAAAAAAAAAAAAACCCAGAAGAAGTTTCGGCAGCCCGCTGGCTCAACACCGCCCAAGCGCGGCACGCAGCAAGCCGAACGCGCCGCCAAGGGCCCCCCCCCCCCCCCGAGAGCTCGGTGCTGCAAGCGCCGCAGCGCGCGGGCTCGTCGAGGCGCTCAGAGGCAGCAAGGGGATCCAAAAATACATAAACCTTTTTATAGGGTCAGAGGAATTTTAGGACAACGTCGGTTGAAATGAGGGGTGCGAAGCGAAGCAAGTCTCGCCGCGGGAAGAAGCGGAGGATGCTCGATTGTGCAGCGAGGGGGGTCTGCGCCGCAGCACAGACCTCTCAAGCGGCCGCGTTCCCCCTGCCCACCCCGCTGAGCACAGCTTTGCTCGTACCCAACCATGGCCCCTGGAGGAGAAAGCTCGCCCAGGGCATCAGCCGAACGTGGCCACACCGCAGCGACCTCCCGACCTGCCATCCCGGCACGGGACTGCCCTGGGCTAGGCGGACACAGCGGCTTGTTGAGAGCGAGAGGGGGACGTCTGCGCTGTGCCGCAGGTGGTGTTGGTGACACCTCTTCTGTGCTCGTCCCTTGACAACAGGCTGCATTTCATCTGTTCTTTGCAGGTGTATAAAATACATCGGGAAGGACCAACTGCTAATAGCTTCTTCTTCTCCGGAGCCACAGCTTGGCCACACAACCCTGGAGACGTGTCCCTCGGGGACGAGGCGCCGGGGTGAGGGCTCCTCAGTCTCCGCACCTTCCCAGCCACTTCCCACCGCTCCTTAATACCAGAGTTCACCACCATTGAACGCCGGTATTAATTCCCATATGAAATCCACCGTATTATCCACTGTAACTACCAGGAAATGTCGCAGTTTCCATTACCACCACCTCCTTGCTAACGCAAGTATGCTTCAAACAGATTCACGATTCAAGAAGACGAGGAACTGGTTGGAAGATGCTCAGCCAAAATCACAAGTATGGCTGATACTTGTAAACGCCTCTCCAAAGCGGGCAACGTCGGCAATATCATAACCCTGTCTCCTTGATAATCCAAAATGCCACAAAACCACCCAGCTCCACACCTGCTGTGACCTTCCTTAGGCAGACTACTCCGCACTACGAAGCCAACTGAGACATGTGCAGCTCTTAAAAACATGTGCCGTGGGAACGCTAAGCAACAGTCGATATCAGCCTGTGACTCACACAAAAGTTACTCTCTTCATTTCTCAAATTAAGTTGCTCCAATACTAAATGAACGGGCACAATATTTGAGTTTCATGTTGCTTAACAACCTTACACAAACGGCAACAAATTGTTCCTTGACATTTTTTGGTGACTGCGGAAAACAGAGCCTCGACAGATGGAATTTATCTGTTGCTCTCTCCTGGTTGAAAAGCTTACATCTCTTTCATCCTTCAAGTGTTGTACAAAGGAAACCTGACGCCGAGGCGGGCCGATTTACCAAACTTTGATTCAAATATAAGGCCAGGACTCGTTTACACCCTTGCTTTGAGGATCTGTTCCATTTCTAAAGTTGCTTTATCCCAAACTTCTTGAATTGCAGATTTTGATTTGCTTCCCTTTCAGCTATGTTTTTAGGGTTAAATGATCTTTGATAACTATCTTAAGAATTTGCACGGTGCTTCCTCAAATTCTGCTTACGCTTCAGTTTCTTGTTTTGTGGCTGAAACTTTTATTCACTGGGGTTTGCATCACTTCATACATCCTGTCGGTCTTATGCTAAGCTCAGTTATTGCTGTTTCCTCCAAACTGCTAAAGGAAGGATATCTGATGAACGCTGACAGCACTTGATGGGTAAGATTTTTACGTGTTTGGAATTAAGTAATCCTTTCTGACAAAGTCCTCTATGCTGTAATTCTTCCCTTTTTCACTACTGGGATGCGAAGGAGTGACTCTAAAGATTTTCTGCAGTTGCCAACCCTCTGTCAGCACTGCTATGGCTGGAGCCAAGGCACCTGAGCAGGACTTCAGCACACTGAAGATCTGCGAGTTACATGTGAGCTTCCCCGCTTTGAAGGAAACCCTCTGGATCTCTGTCTTCTGTTGTTTGGTGCCATAAATACGATGGTTGTGCCTCAGTTACTCTGTTCTGTAAACTGAATAAATATTAACCAGGATCAAACAAATAAAAGCACAGTACCAGAATTACGAATAAAAGGGATATTTTGTTATCTGTCGTACATGTTGACTATCACCCTTGAAAAGCAGTCATAGAAAAAGGTTATCGTTTATAAGAAAAGACCGGTATGTCTTATAAACTCTTCCGTCTCTCTGTCAAATATGTTATTTCAGATGGCAACCGTCTCCGCTCTGGTTCTTGGGTTCCTGTTGCCATAGAGTCCAGGACTCGATCCAATAATCTCTACAGACTGAATGAGAGCTAAATGTCACGTCTGGGCATTCATCGTGGGACTTCCACTCTTTAAAACATTACTGAGCAGCCTGTAGAAATGGAAAGACATGTTCTGTTGCATGGCCTGTTAAGATGCAGTATTTCGGCTAAGGAAATGGGGACATCTGGTTTGTCAGCAAAGGTCCAGCTACGTCCAACATCTCGGTGAAGACCCACGTGGTCCCAGACAGTCCAAACTGGGGGACTTGATAGCGATGACAGTCCTGATGGCATAAAGACCCAGTATTTCCTCTGCAGCCCTTGAACAGAACTGGGGCATGGAAATACCAGGCGGCAAAGGACTCAGACCCTCTTCTGAACAGCTGGTTGCAGCTTAGGTCACCGTTCTCAATGCAAACTGCTAACGGAAGCAATTTTTTTTCAGAACCCGCCTGAATCACCATACTTCTCCTTTCTCCTGAAGCAGGAAGTACTCGTCGTAAAAACCAAGCTCTCCGTATTTGGAAGAACTGGCTCCAGAGCTTCCACAGCTCAGGAGTCACCTCCTCCTCCAGCTAACACTCATGTGAGGTCTGTGAAACACAAAGGCGTCTGGTGGAGGATAGCTCCTGGCCGTGGCACCATGGACCCACAACTGAACAAGACAGACAGACAGTCTCCATGGTGCAGCATCACCTTGTCCTACCGTCCTGGTAGAAGCATAAAGTTGACACAAGGGTGGGGAGGCAATGATAAAAGGGGTGAACCTCTGACGCTAAGTGTTGGAGCAGTGCTGGAAGGAGGACACCACCTGAGCTACTGCCAGAAAAGGCCTTACATCAACGTCTGGCATCACACGTGATAAAGTGTGACGGAGGCTGCGGGACTTCTGCTATTGCGTGGTGTAAAGACTGGTCGAGGACTTGACGTTGTTGACTTCTTGAGTAAGCTGAGAACCAGCTCCAGCCTTGGACTGAGCTGGGTGATCCCACCAATGGGACAATCTCCACACGTTCTCCACAAGACTCAAGGACTGTGGGGTCATGATGCTCTTCCATTAAAAGAGCAGGCATCTTGGTCTTCGACACTGTGTCGGCCATGCCCTGTGCCACCTGCAATGATGTCCAAGCGGCTGGATCATGGAGTTAGCTGCCATTAAGATCTCCTGGATGGAGCATCAAAAAAAGTTCGTCTGTTAGAACTTGTACTGGTAATGATAAAAATGTAAGCGCTTGGTAAAGAAGGAGGCAGGGCTGGAGCACGGAGGAGGAGTAAACGTTCTTGCCTGGATGACTCAACTGCTTGTGGTCTCGATCCCTGAATCCAGCCTGACTCTGGGTGCTACTGTGCCACCTAGAAGTGATGGCAGCGTGGGGAGCGTAAGAGCTTCATCCCTTTGGCCTGTCAATTTTCCTACAGATGGATCCTGCCTGCAAGCTACAACAGTCCAACGATGATAAACAGCGATGCCCAGGCAGATGAAGGCTCACATAAAATGTCCAGAAGGCCTTGAGAAGCTGCATCATCATTTCCTAAAAGGATCTGCAGAGACTTAGCTGTCCTGGTTAGTCCTGAAAGGAACAGCAATCACTTCTACAGTTGGGGGCCTCCACTCACAGCCACAAAAAAAGTCTTTAAAGAATTTCCAAGACGAGAAGGAGACCTCTGATTCTGGTTACTTCAGAGATGGAGTGAATCAGAGTTATTAGGACTGTGGAGAAGGGGTCCTCACCTACCTTCCCATTTCAGGGACTGAGTATCAACCAACAAGGGCAGTTCTGGTGGTAGGAAGATAAGCTCCCACCCTGACAGGGAACGGAAGCCGGAGAGTTTAGAGCAGCAAGCAGTCCTGTGGCACTGTATTTCCTTTCAGATGCCTGTGAGTATCCCTGTCCTCCTTAAATAAGGAATACAATCCCTACAAGGAAGAAGACAAGACATGTAATTCTCTACAGGGTTGTGGGAGCTGGTGGGCTAGACTCCACTCCTGGAAGCACCCATGGTAACATGGATGACAAGTTTTAGTGTTCAACCTTGGTCTCAGCTGTGTGACCACATCTCAGATAGAGCAGCAGATGCTAACACAGGAGACCAGGGGCTGTGTAAATGCATGGTAGTTGCTGGTCAGGAAGTTCTCAGAAGTAAAGGACAACTGGAAGCCCAGGCTCCTGCTGGAACGCTTCACAAAACAGTGTTTGCAAAGGTTGGTACCAGGAATCCTAGATAGCCCTGTCAGACGCTGTTAGAAAAGGCCAATGAAAGCTTCAAGAGACACGGCATGAGGAGGGGACAACAACCTGCTTCAAAAAAATGTTCCTGAAACCTTTTCTCTCTCTGTTTTCAGGTGTAGCACATCTCAACAGAGGTGTGAGGGTCATCAGCCAGCCATAAAAGATATCTGGTACAGAAGGGCAGCAAACAGAACTGAATGGTTGCAGGTTAACATTCTTATGGTTTTCCTGAAGATTAAGTTAAAGGATGAGAATGACCAACAAAAAGTACAGTTCACAAAAACCAAACAAAGCAGAGGAGCGATAAGACTACACTTAAATAAAACAAAACAGAGGACAAAGCAGAGTTAGGAGAAAGCTCAAAGTAGCCTTTAGTCCTATGTGGTTAAAAAGAACTAAATAAGGACCTACTCTGTTCTGTATTAAATATCAAAGGGGTTGGGGCACGAATCCCTACAGCACCAAGGGAAGAAAGAAAATGTATGTGATTAACCAGTTATCAGGCACATTGATGAACAAAATTACGTATCACCAACAACTGATCCTAGCATATCTACCACTGAAAAGCATTACAACTTCAGATGAAAAGCATTCTTAAAAGCAGAGAGTACTCCTTGGTAAACCAAGAGCTTTCCTCAGAAAAAGATGAAAGGAAACAATCGACACCTAAAAACGACCTTAATTTCTGGCTAGTCCTCTAAGAGCTGTTCACAATTGCTTACACATGAAAATAAGGCTACACACCGGCTTACAGACAGCATGAAGAAACTAATGGATGTTTAGGATGGCTTTGTTTTCTGTGCCCTAGCTGACAGCAATGACAAAGAAGGTAAGTCTCAAGTGTTCTAGGCTCACGCGCACCGTAACAGTGCAAATATGTCTATTAGACTTAAAAACATAGAACAAGCACTTAAAAAAGTGTTGGTGTTGCAATATTTTATAATCATGAAAATCCTAGCCTCCTAACATTATGCCTATACACAACATACATCCTGCCTCTTCACTGGAAAAAATAAATCACTGTAAAAATTGGTTTTCGTATGTGCCTAACAGTCTGCAAGCAGCATTTCTGAAGTGTCACAGTCTTTGCCGGGTGTGAGGCGGCTGGCGCCCAGCAGCTCTTACACGTGACTTCCACCAAGGTGACTCTTTGAATTAAGAGATGTCAACTCCTGACCCTCGCTTGCCTTCTTATTCTGTGGTCATACGCATGCCTCAGCTGAACATTTCCAATCTGCAGGCTGCTAGGTTTCATGGGTGCTTGACTCTTGAAAAACGTATTCCAGCCACAAACACTAAAAGCTGCTGCCAGCAGCAAACTCCATATTTGCAGTTATTTCCGTTTTGCTCCCAAAGCGCTGGTAGCAGGATCAGAGTGAGAAGCATTCTGCTTGCACAGCGCATGTGCTCAACTCAGGGTAATGCTCCTAGAGCATTATCTGTGGTTCTTCAAAGCTAGAAATACCAGGGTAGGTCCCTCCATGCTACACCAATCTATAACACAGATCTTAAAAAGCCCAGCAACGCTAATACGTATGACCCTTATAGCAAAAACAAATGTTGATCATCCCAAAGAAGGCCTTGTGCATCTCATTTTACTGAAAAAGAAACACAGAGGTTATAAACGTAGCAGCAAAACCTAGATCTCCTGATCTCTCTCTCTCTTCCTGCAGTGTATCTTGTGCACTTGACTTTCAGGTATTACTGGAGGAATTTTGATTTCTAAGAAGCTAGTAAGTACGGGTGAGGCCACAAAACAAGCATATGAAGGGATGTTTATTTAAATAAATACAAGATGTGAACTTAAAGCAAAATAGCCACTTATGACCAATCCCTTGCATGGTTTTCTCATCTTGGAATACTTACGCTGTATTCAGGAATCAGCTTAGTCACTGTCTACACAGTGAGACAATCCCCAAGAAAACTAACACTTGTATTACATTTACAACATTAATAGACAAATTTCACATAATTCAAAGGAATGTGTTGTGGTTTTTTTTAAAGCCTTGGGTCGAAATGCAAAGCAATATTTCTGGTGATTTCAGTGTTTTCATTGATGGGGCAGACATGCACAGTTATAAACAGCAATTATTCTTCCTGAGCTGAATTTGGGAACCACAGGAGGGGAAGTTACCGAGAGAAAACTGCTGGCTCACCTGTAGATGATGTTGAGCATGCTGTGCTCACAGTCATTGGTGCTGTAAACGCTCAGTTTGTCCAACAGGTCCAGCAGATGTGTTGAGAAATTGCTATCAAACTTGTTGATCGTTGCTTCGAAGCCAGATGTCAGGTGGAGGTTGTCGGCATGCTCTGCTAAAAGCTATCAAGACAAAGGCATAGCGGCCCCACGTGTTTGCTGATTCGCGCTTGCCGAAGAGAAGCAATTATTTCTTCCCTATTTCCTAACCTGCTCAAAAATACTGCCATAAAACTTAACAGCCGCTGAGCCACTAAAATAAATCTTTCAAAACAGTTGCAAGGTCCTTGGTAGTTAAAAACCTTGCTATGCCTATCTGGGAGAATCCCAGAGTAGTCCCCAGTAGAGTTATCCTCAAATATATCCTGTCGTTATTTATTTTCAAGCAGTAGGAAAAGCCAGTAAGCAGAAAGTGAGTGTTGCCTAAGACAGGTTGTAACTTCTGGAGCACTCCGATCGCCTTGCAGTGTGATGGACTCCGCCGGCTGTGGGCCAGACAGGGGCTTTCAGCGGGACAGGAGGCAGCCTGCTAACCGCAGAGCTGCAGTTAACCAAAACAAATTGCTTAGTACGTGTGCATCTAGAAAGAGATATACAGACAAGACAAATACCCCAGATATGAAAGGGATGGGCTGCGAAGAGTCACACCCAACAGTTTATTGGCTCATCCATCACAAAATGCTAGTTCTGGAAATAAGAAAGTTCTTAAGTTGCAGAAAGCCTGTATGTGGTGTCCTGGTTTCGGCTAGGACAGAGTTAATTTTCTTCCTAGTAGCTGGTATAGTGCTGTGTTTTGGATTTAGTAGGAAAATTCTGTTGATAACACACCGATGGTTTTAGTTGTTGCTAAGTAGTGTTTATACTAAGTCAAGGATTTTTCAGCTTCTCGTGCCCAGCCAGCAAGAAGGCTGGAGGGGCACAAGAAGCTGGGAGGGGACACCGCCAGGACAGCTGACCCAAACTGGCCAAAGGGATATTCCATACCATATGACATCATGCCCAGTATATAAACTGGGGGGAGTTAACTGGGAGGGGGGATCGCGGCTCGGGAACTAACTGGGCATCGGTCAACGAGTGGTGAGCAATTGCATTGTGCACCACTTACTTTGTATAGTTTAATTCTTTTAGTATTGCTATTGTCATATTATTATTATCATCATTATCATTGTTTTTCATTCCTTTCTGTCCTATTAAACTGTCTTTATCTCAACTCACAAGTTTTTTTTCCTGATTCTCTCCCCCATCCCAGGGGTGGGGGGGCAGTGAGCAAGCGGCTGCGTGGTGCTTAGCTGCCGGCTGGGGTTAAACCACGACATGTGGGTACTCACTGCACAGCTGAAAATACAACTAAGAACTTAAAAACAAGTGCAGGGACTGCTGTGGGAGACAGGGTCTTCAAAGCAGACTTTGAGAACACCATCAGCGCTCTACGCTGCCCTCAAAAATGCCCACAAGATTCTGCTTTTGGGGCCAGAGGTGCTCTAGAAACTAGGAAGGTCTATCTGCAAGAGGTAGGACAGCCACCCTGACCAGACTACAACCCAGGCAGCATTCACAGAGGAAAGGGCCCAGCTGTCCATCCCGTGTCCCACCTTGTTAGTCAGCTTCTTCTTCGCAGTCTCTTCGGCACGCTCCTCCTCTGTTGGCGGGCCCAGCATTGTGCCGTGCTCTAAGGTGAGCCGCTCCATCTCATTATCCAGCTTCATGCTCTGGGTGAACCTCTTGGAAGCGCAGAGGGTTGGAGAAATGGTTAAATCCCATTTTTTCAATTACGGCAAAGCATGAGGCTGACTCAGTTCTGCTAGCTCTGCAGCTAGCTAACTCCCATGAAAGCTAACTCGGAGATTAAATTTACGGTGTTAACACACAAAGCTCCCTAAATCCAAAGGAAGGTGGGGTTTTTTTAAAGCTATGGGCTCCCTGAGATGCTGGCTAGAGTGTGCCCACAGAGATCAGTCTCCAGGGGTCTAATCACCAGTCCTCACCTGACCCTCAAAAGAGCATGCTAAAAACTACAGAGCCTTACAACTTATACCTCAAATTCTGCTGCGGGACTGGCCGAAGAGAGGTAATTCAGTTCATGTAAACCTGATCCCAACACTGAAAAAGAAGAGCATAGCGAACTTTGTGGAGGGAGAAGCCCCAGAAACCATTTGGGAGAAAGGATGAGGGTCAAGCTCTAAAGCCTGCTGGCGGGAGGAACAGAGGCTCTTCCACGTGCAGCGAGGGACAAGAGGGGTTGAGTTCAAAAAAGGGACTGTCCTAGCTGGCTGGCACCCAAAGCAGCTGGCAGTGGCGTGGTGAATACGGGGAGGCTGTACATACCTGCATGCAGTTTGTGAACATGACACAGACAGACATCAGCTTGGAGAAGATCTTCAGCAGCTCCGGGTTGGTTAGCATGCAGTCCTTCAAGCAGTTATCCAAGAAGCTTGTGTGGTGGCTCAGGACATCATCAATATTAGATGCCTGTGACAGGATAGTACAATAATGTAAAAACCAAACCAGGATTGCTGTGCCGCACCGGACCAAAGCTCTAACCCAGCATCCTGCCTCTCACAGTGACCTCTCAGACATGCTCTAGGGCATGCCGAGATACTTCTCATGTACCTTCCAGCTTTGAGAAACATCCTGAGATGGGGACTGTGTTTGCATTACTGCCTTCAACAGCCGTTCACAGGCTTTTTACCTTTGATTTGTCACATCACCTTCTCAACCAAATTATGCTTTCTTTAATCATCCAAACCCTCCACCGGAAAGGAGGCTCAGGATGGAGTTATCTGCTTTGTGAACACGCACTTCCTTTGCTTTTAAATCTGCTTGTCATGCCCACTCCCACCTTCACAATCTCAGTAAAGTCAGCTACAATAAGTGGAAAAGAGAAAAATAAATCAAAGAACCTTAAATGTCAGTAAGTTTATGAGGCTTAAAACATACAGGTTATTCAGAAACATGTTTTAGGAGCACAATAAGGAACTGGGACATGCAGCGTTGCAAGGATTCTGTAAGATTTTTGTCCAGCTCTGCTACTTCAATGGGCTCTTTCAGTCTCGAGTTTTAAATGATTCATTAAAAACCCCCTCTCACTCTGTACAATTATGGGATGTGCTGAAGCTGAGAACACAAGTCAAGCTTAAGAAAGAACCATAGGACTAAAATTGCCAAGGTATCCGCACTGGCATCAGGATCAATGCCAAAAAAACCCCTACTCGTACAGAACAGGGATAAATGCCCCTCTCTAATGCAATGAAGATGCTAGTTGTGTTGATGAAGACAATGATGTTGTGAAGATGAAGATACTAGTTATATTTTTAGGAAGAAAGCACCTTAACTTCAAGTGGAAATGCACATGAGAGAAGTCTAACAAATAAAAAAACAGCATAAGGCACTACATGAGACCAGTGAGGATCATCCTTTTCCCTCCTAAAATGCAAATGAAAGGAAAAAACTACCCCAGTCTGTAGGCTACGGAGGTTAAAGAGCCAGTTCTGCATCCTCTGTTTGGAAATAAATGATGCTTTTATTTAAATCAAGGAAGATTTTACCCAGTAGCTGGGGATATGTCATCCCTGGTGAGCAGCTCTTTTAAAGGACTGCGTAACAAAGCGGCTGCTGAAACAGCTTCTTTAGCTGGCAGCGTTGAGATGTTTGACTCATAGGTGCCCATATCGCAACATTGACTAGAGCCAGGCTTTTCCTGCCCCAGCACTGGCAGAGGGCATGCTCCATCTCCCAGAGATTTAAAAGCTTTGAAGGACACTGATGAGGGTGGGAGGCAAACATACATTCGACTTACATCTCAAAGACTTCGCTAACTTGCCAAAAAAATTTCTCCGTTTCAAGTGACGACTTGTGTACATATTCACATCACGGGCATCTTCGAGTCGTTACTACCGCACTATTACTTGGAGAAGCCCTTCGTGTACAGAGCAATGGTAGAAATGCTCTACAAAATGCTGCAGCAGCCCTCAAGGTTTCAGAAATGAAGAAGCGTATAGTGAAGGCACGGACAGATCTCGTTCTTGCCATACAGCCATGGAAACACCTTTCCCCAGTGCCAGCAAAGTCACTTTACACCTGCTATCTCAACGTCTCTGGCAGGCTAAAGAGGCTCACAGATGTTCCATAGCGAGGGAAAAATTCTGCCCACGTGGGCTATCAAAAAGGTTTGGTCTATAGACCGTTCTTGGGAATGGGCTCCTCCGACAAACAGTATAAACTGGCAAATTCCTTTTTGGAACTGAAATAAAAATGCTACACCACCATTATATCTCTGAAGGAGCAGAGACACTCAATGGCTGAGAGCCAAAGCAGAGAGGAATCTTCAGACAGAGTGTCTTTGCAAAAACTCTGGAGTCAGGAGATTGTCTCTTCTGAACAGGGGATGCCGTCGATACAGACCGCGCGCCTGCTGCGTTTCACAGTCCCTTCCAGGACATCTGGAATCAGCAGAGACTGAAAGGAAGCACTACCTGAGATCACTACCTGAGATCAGTATGGAAGAACCCGGGGCAGGATAACTTGTTCAAGTGCCTCAATGTAAGTAAAGTAAACTGAGTATTATATTTTGCAAACCTAAACTTATAACAAAATTAAGAAGCAAGTACACTTCTCTCAGATCATCCAGGAGCTTGACATATGACCGCTTCTTGTTCAGAAGTCCTCGCCAAGAATATGCAGAGATGCTCACAATCCTAGACCTGATACCTCCTGTGAATTCTCCAGGAAAAAGGATGACAGGGCATCAAAAAATGTTGGTTAGCTGACCCCAGAACAACTCCCCAATACACAGCAGAAGCTAAGACAGGGTCAGCTGATGTTGAAGACTCACAAGGCTCATCAGAGAGCTGCCAAGAGAGCTGCTGTGGCTTAATGCAGATTGCAAAAGGAGTCTTGGGCTGTTTGGTACATCAGGTAAACGTTTTTCACGGTGTAAAAGAGGAAAAAGATGTGCAACCCAGAAGCGCCTGATCACAGCATGACTACCAGAGGGAAGAATAATAAGGTGATGCACATCTGCCTCCCGTTTCCTCACAGTAGCTGGGGCACCCTAAGACCAGCCCCAACACAGCAGCACCACAGTGGGTAAGGAAGCTGAGAAGGACCATGAGGAACGCAGTGTCCCTTGGGATAAGGCAAATGACTACAGCCATCACAAAGGTTATGCTGCAAAATATGCAAGCTTGAGGAATGCATCACTGATCATCTGCTCTAATTAAACACAAGTTCACTGCCTGGCACAGCCCTTGCCTGCGCGCCATACGCCAAGGCAACTGTCATACAAAGCTCAGGGATAGCACTTCCTAAGGGCCTTCTCAAGTTGTCTCCTGGCACGGAGGAGATGGCAGCAGGTCAGATTCCCTCCCTTGGCAGAGCCCTCCAACGCTACTCCACCAAGCTTTGTACCCTCAAGCACTTTGACAGGCCTTCACGACACACCCCAGCCCATGCAACGCATCCTTGCCGCTTCACGCTATGAAAACAGCTACAGTGCAGCCCTCCCCAGACTGCTGCAAACACTTGAAACTGGAAGAAGACAAAATGATTGCATGTTAGGACCACACGGGACCCAGCGGAGACATTTGGTATGTCATGTGGAGCAGCCAGCCTACGTCTCTGTCCTCGTTTTAGGCAGCAGTACAGAAGTAACCTAAGATGCCATCTCTGCTCTCTTTTTCCTCCCACAAAGAGCTGTTTGTAGGCCAGAAACCAGCAGAAGCCAGGCAGGTCCACTGGTGCTGAGAGGTGAGGCAACCAGTGCCCTGGCTCCAGCACATGTTCCTAGGGAATGAAGAAGCTATGGGCTGGGCTCAGGCTGATGGCAAGGAAGACAACACATATTTCCAGCATTGCTGTGGCTTTCACTAGATCCCCCAGTGCTCAGGCATCATCCTTCGCTTGTCTAATGAACTTCCACAGTAACTCTGTATGCCCCGAAAGTCTAGATCTTTACCACAGTCAGATAAAAAAGGCAGGGAGAGAAGGGTTTGCTCTAGACAGACTGAGAATAGCCCTCGATCTGTTGGTGACAGATTTTTTTCTCTGTTGTTAAGGATGTGTCCTGGTTTCGGCTGGGACAGAGTTAACTCTTTTCTTAGTAGCTGGTACAGTGCTGTGTTTTGGATTTAGTGTGAGAATGATGTTGATAACTTAGTTGTTGCTAAGGAGCGCTTATCTTAAGCCAAGGACTTTTCAGTTTCCCATGCTCTGCCAGCAAGCAGGCGTGCAAGAAGCTGGGAGGGAGCACGGCCGGGGCAGCTGACCTGAACTAGCCAAAGGGGTATTCCATACCATGGAACGTCATGCCCAGTATATAAACTGGGGGGAGTTGGGCAGGAGGGGCGGATCGTGGCTCTGGCATCGGTCAGCGGGTGGTGAGCAACTGCACCGTGCATCATTTGTCTTTTCTTGGGTGTTATTTCTTTTTTTGTTGTATTCCTTTTCATTACAATTATTATTATTATATGATTATTATTCTTAGTTAGTAGTGTATTTTATTTGACTTCAGTTATTAAACTGTTCTTATCTCAACCCACAAGTTTTACCTTTTTTTTTCTCTCCTCCCCACCCCACTGGGAGAGGGGAGGGGGAAGAGGCTGCGTGGTGCTGAGGTGCTGGCTGGGGTTAAACCACGACAGGATGGAACCACCAAATCTGATGTGAATGAAACCAGATATGAGAAGACCTTTATGGGCTCCTTGAACAGCCTGTTCTGAAAGGTAAGCTCCCAACGACTTCTCATTCTTGGTTTAAAACAGGCAGGGGGGACATCAGCTGAGAATGTGTTCCTCTGTGAGATAATAACAGCATCTCACATGCCCATCATGAGATAAAAACTGATTCTTGCAGTTTTTGCTAGGGCAAAGAGTTAACTTCTGGAGAAGTCACTGACTTGGATTAGTGAACCAGAAATATTCTGTAACACACCTGGAAAATCCCACAGCTCAGAACATTACACCTCCATGAAAGGAACCAAAATGATGCCAGGCATGCTTTGTCCAGATACTCCCTCATCAGGCATAAAAACCAGTGTGAAGTGAGCTTAGCCTCTCCCAGATATCACCGGAGTGGAAAAGTTCTCCAACCTTGCCCATCTGCAGTGGGAATACACATGTGGAACAGCCACCTGAATAAGGAAGACCCTGTTTTATAAAAGATAGTCCTAACGTGCCAGTCCTCAGCAGCTTCACGGAAGAGAAAGCACAGACTTGGCTTTTAAGAGCACTGTAAGTCAGCCAAGGAATCAACTGAAGATGTCTGGACCGGTCTATGATCTTTGCACCCTGCATCCTTCTTCCTTTTCCATAGTTTTCTTTCTTCTGTGTAAAGCGACGTTCAGCAGAACACCACTTTTACATAACAGGGTGCAGAGTACGAGCTGGGGATAGATAGGAGGATGCAGCAGAGAAAAGGGATATATGACTAATAAAGCAGAAAGGTGATATAGAACAGCAGCACTCTTTGCAGTGTGATAAGAACAACAGTTCCCAGATACTTTAAGTGCCTCCAGCAAAATGTTTGAGTCACCTGCAGTAACTGAAATTAGGCTTTTTTTCCCTATATTAAATTTGTTAAGACTTCCGTTCCAACTTCTCTCAAGCTCACACACTCACCAACTTCAGGTTCTTCTCAAGAATGTGCCATGTTGGCTCCATCACTTCAAACATCATGTAATACTGGATATTCTGTACAAAATTCAGCATCCGCTGCCGCAGTGTGAAAGCACCAGCAAACCTAGGGGAGAAATCACACCCACACAACTTAGAGCTAGCAAATGCCATGGAGAACTATCACCAGGCTTGCACAGTCAAGCAGAGCTAAATATTTCTGTCCTAGCAAATTCACTGCTGCAGTGTGAGAGAGATTATAAAGTTAATGCAAACCATCTCTCATTATTTTCCACATATTCAGATGGCTTTCCCTCAATTACTAGAGTCAGAGTTTTGAACCTGTTGTAGACTGGACAATTACTTTGAATATTTGCTTATATTCAATTAAAATTTTAATATTAAATATTAAAGCAATTTTACTAGTGTAACTATCTAATGAGACATGCCGTCGTTAGCAGGGCAAAATTTAACAAGATAAATGGTTCATGTTTCCTTCCAGCCTTACTTGTTAAATGAACACTTAAAAATATTCTATGCCTTGCATCAATACGTTCAGGGGATCCAAATATTTAATCAAATCACCTGCTACCTAGGGTATTTAATGCAATTTCACCTTAAAAATAGAATGGTGGGCTTATATAGAGGTCCCTGAATGTTAATTTATGCAGGCTCTGTGATGGCAAACTAAGAACTGACTTCGGCAGACTGGGACAAGTCACTGGAGAGGTGGAGGATACCCACCCTAAGGGTTTTCAACCACAGTTGCCCTGTCCCCTGCTGATCACAGTCGTGCCGTGAGCTGGAGGTCGGGCTAGAGACCCGCACAGGTCTCTTCCGCTAACGCCTCTACAATTACAGGAGAACCAGAGCTACAGTCGTGTCGGCTGAGGTCAGCGCCAAGGCAGCCGAGGTTCCCTCGTCACGAGAAAGTGCCATTGGCAAGGCAGAAGGTACGACCTCGCGATGCTGGGGTCTGCCTCACTCTCCAAACAGGCACCTCCAGCACCTGGAGCGCAGATCCAAAGATGAAAATCTACCCTCACAGACGGAACAAGATAGAATGATTTCCTGGGAAAAGACCCCACCAATTTTACCTTATTCAATTTGTATCACACCAAAACCCCAAACGTCAGCCAAGGTGCGTGAAGGTCACGAGTCCTTGCTAGTCGTCTCGCCAGAAGAGAAGGATGTTGCTTTTAAACTGCTGGGGTCCTTACTAATCTTGCTGATGCTAAAGTAGCGACCAAGATGATATGTGCACAGATGTCCTCTGCTGTAACTGTTCAGTGTATAATGAGCTAACCCTAAAGACCATCTCTTCCTTTTCAAAACTTCACACCAACAAAGAGGAACAAGCCGAGCAGCGCAAAGATTACTGAGCAGACGCTTCCTACTGAAACCTAAATTGTTATATTTTGACCTCTCTCAGCCTGTAAGAAATTTGTAAAGATCTTTTTCATGTCAAAATGATCTGATCCATGTCATGACATATCTAACTAGCAAGAAAGAAACCCAAAACTTCACATCTGATCCAGCAGAAAAAAAGGCATACCACTTAGCTGAATGCAGGGAGAATTGCTTGGCCGTCTTATTGCTGATCCAAACGTTGCACAACTGTCTTTCCACATGTTTGCAATAGAACATGTGTCTGAAAAGCATCTGGTATCTTGTCAGTGCTTTCCTGGAAAGAAAGGAGAAACCCATCCAGATTAAGCCCTGTTCTGATTGACAGACTAAGCTGTGAAGGTTGAGGCTGCTCAAAGGCAAAGAGACTTTACACAATATGTTCCTTACGCCTTCAGACGCACACAGATCTGCACTGAAACAATTCGAACCGAAGAAAAAAAATCACATTTGTAACCATCCCAA
Organism: Gymnogyps californianus; assembly: GCF_018139145.2. Lineage (NCBI taxonomy): Eukaryota > Metazoa > Chordata > Aves > Accipitriformes > Cathartidae > Gymnogyps > Gymnogyps californianus. The sequence goes on along the minus strand of NC_059476.1, from coordinate 41,799,360 downwards.
AGAATTTCTCTCCAAGGAGTCCCTCCTCCGTATTTCCTGCCAGCGGGTACATCACCAGCTTCCTCCTTCAATTCCCTCGAGCTACCTGCAGAAAGGTCACTCACGTAGATGCTGGGACGGAGGGCTGAAAGCCTGCGGTCATGTACCCACTGCACCGAGACTGCTATGATCACCAAAACAATTCACCAGGGTTCTCCAAAAAGATGAAGAAAAAGCTGTAACCAAGCTAGAGGCAGCATTACCCCGCCAGCAATGCACTGTCAGAAGCAGATGGGGATGCTTATTTATAGCTTCAGGGACTAGATTCAGGTCTGCATTCAGACACTTCAGCGTAGGTGTCTACAGAGCTCCAGTCGATACAGTTCGTGAAACCTTACCAAATAGTATTTTCACTTCCATGGCTACCATCAGAGCTAATACACTCCATTTGAGAGAAAGAGACATAATTTCAAAAGCATCATGTCATTAGAAAAGTCCCACTGTGTCAACTGATTTTTAAAAGGGGAATTTAAGGGACAAACTAATTGTTGGCATTTAACAATTCAACATCTGTCACCCTGTTCACCTAACACTACTTGTCCCAGTTGCCCTGGCTCACAGTAGCAGGTCTGCCAGTGTTTCTCCAGGGAAACAGGGGACAAATCCCTGCAGAAAAATCAACAATTCAGTCCCTCATAACTCAAATGCAATACAGCAATTCTAGCAACAGCCTGTATCCTTCTAGTTTGCAACCAGGGGTACCAGAAAGTGCATTATTTTCTGCTCTCCACATTTGAGAAATGCTTGATTCTTGCGTGGAAACCCTCTTGCCAGAGTTCATCATCTTCTCAGGGGAGATACTTCAGAAAGCCATGGACAAATGAAAACCGGGTGACCAGTCACAAGTAAAAGCAGGGACCAGGCTGAGAAAGCATCCTTTGATCTACGTCTTCCCACCTTTTAAAATGAAAGCTTGACTTTCCAAGCATGCCTTAGAAACGGTCTAGTAGGGCTCTGCTGAAGAGAAAATCCATATTCCATGCCTACAAGTGGAGAAAGCAGGGCTCAACAACCCCAAAGCATTCCCCACTAGTCAGCAACTTATAACGTCACTTTAAAGATACAGGCTTTCCAGTATTTTGCTGTGTGGAAACATGCTTCAACCCCATGCAAAAGCTTCTGCCTTTTTTTTCCTTCAGTGGATTGATACTTTACCTGTTTATAATAAGGGACAGAGGCCACTTAACAATGTAGTCAAAGGAAAATGCTTCCAGACCGCTGAGAGTGAGCTCTGTGGGATCTGCACTGATAATGGCCTTCTCCTGTTTCGTTTCTATGGCCAATACTCTCAAGAGCTGTGTAATGAGGTCATGGGGCATCAAGTCAATCTATAAAGGAAGAGCAGGAAAAAAATGAAGCCACAGGATACTCAGCAGCCAGCAGCGAACTCTGTTTTACCTTATCTATTGAGGCTTCACATCTGTAAAATACACAATCATTAACAGGCAGGACTTCTAATCAGGTATTTTCTTGTACTCCAAAGTGAGCACCCAAGCTGAGAATAAGCATGAAAGACACACTACTGCTTCCACTTCATCTCGAGGCCACCCAAAAGCACTTCTCCATGTTCAGACGCCAGCAAGAAAACGCAGCCCCTCGTCCAGGGTGGGTGCTTCCAGTTGCTAATCTGGATAAAAGAGGACTTAACCCAGAAAAGGTCTACAGAAGGACAGCCATCAATTCTCTTCTCCTTCACTGTACATTCAACAGGTTCTTACAGGCACGCAGATCTTCCCAAATCACGGCAGGCCTTCGGCTCAAATTCAATTATCTTCTGCTTACGTACATTCTTACCTTTAAATCGTCCTTGAAAGGATCTGTGTTGGCTGTGCTCATTCGCAGGGCTAATTCAAGCAGAGCCTCTAGCCTCGTAGTTATGATGTCGTCTACAGGCTTCTTAAGTTCTTCTTCTGTGAGATCCATGAAGTGAACAAAAAAGTCCCCTTGATCCATCAGGAAATAGTGTTTTATAGATCTGCTCAAGAAAATGGAGGGAAAATTGATTATGTTTTTTAAATCCCAAGTTAATCCATTTTAAACCTAAAAGAACAAAAGCAATCAATTCAGCCAGCCTGCTGGGTTTGATCACAAAATGTTCCTCTTCATACACTACACACAGCCATATTTGGAGACTCCACATTTGGAGACTAGTCTTTTATGCATATCCCCTCTTGCCTTCCACCTCAGTCAGGATGCTTTTGTGCAGTCGGATCAGGGCTGCTGCTGTTCTTTTTTTCCTTGAAAAATGCACCTTAGGAAAAAAAAGTACGCACTGCATTGCTGGGCGAAGGCTTATACTGCTATCCTGAACACCACCCCAACCTCCACGGTGTGCAGATCCATCCAAGAGGCAGTTGCCAATTCAGAGCAGAATCTTGGACTCCTTTGAATGAACAAGTATCTGTGCTCATTTTTTAAGTACTCCAGGTACCTGCGTTGACTTCTGCTATAGTAGGATGCATAAACTTTAATTTTCACTGGGCACCAGGGAGAGTTAACTGCAGTGGGCCAGGAGCTTGGAAATAGCTCAGAGGAGAGTTTGAGGATTAACTTAGCGCCTGGCCAAAGATCACACATGATAACTGCAGTCTTCAGAACAGAAACAGGACCAGCACAGCCTTAACACGATGTGGTTGCAGACTCCTGATCACTGTCAATTTGGGACGATGCTCAGCCCCTCTGTTTCCCTGACTGTCATTACTCTCTTGAACCAAGAAAACTCCCCCAGTCATGAGGAAGTCATGACAGTGTCAGCGGTTAACTGAGGACACAACAGTTAGGGGAGCGAGATACCTACTGCTGACACGCCCTAGAGCGCAAACCCAAATAAAAACCTGACCTAATGCTGGCGACAATCCCACTTCAAGCAGGAGGTTGAACTAGAGACCTGCTGAGGTTGTTGGTCCCTTCCAACTAACATTTCTGTGACGGTGGAGAGAGAGAGTCAGTACTCCCGCTTAACAGAGAAGAGGTTATCTGTCACAGGTCCCTGGGGTTTGATCACAACCATCCCACTTCAGCCCTCAAAGCGCACAGACGTGCTGGAAGCTCAGTAGCTTCCTCCTCAACCAGCTGGCCCTGCACTTGCACCCCAGCAGACGACATATACACTCTGCTGGATGACCTAGCAGAGAGCCCGTTTCGAAGGTGGGGAGGTCACAGACATCAACCCCAGCTGGAGAGGCTGAGCAACACCTTAATCTGAAACTACATTGTGATAGACGGGCCCAAGAGGGGACATGTGCCACCAGAGCTTTGGAAGCCAGTGTGCTTTGAACAGTCCTGTTGAGCAAAGAAGGCTTGGAAGCATGACAGTCATCAGCAAGGCTAGGAAGAATCTCCTTAACAACTGACAGGCTTCAGACAGCTCTTACAACCTTTCATGAAACAAGGCATGTTCTCTGGTGGTTTTCACAGGGCAGGAAGGCATGTATCAGTTTCAAAGGAGCGAACCATCGATCTTCAGGTCTTCCCACAACCTCTCTCAGCTGGATCCGTAGCGCTCCCAGGTCTGGAGCAGACAGCTTTGTTGTGGCTACAGTTTTTTCAGACCTAGCAAAAAGCAGGCCCAAAGCAATCCTACCAGGCCTGCTAGGCGCATTCAATTCAGTCGCCAGTACTGCTCCAGCTTATGTCTCCCAAGTGGCATCTTGTTGTGCAAGTCACTTGGCAGGTTTGTCTCATGAAGCTCAGACCACTTTCTTTCACACTGTGTCACTGGTTTGAAGCAGAACCTCTGGTACCAGGTCTCAGCCCAGTTACAAACTATCTTACAGCCAGCTATCAACTGCAATTTCCTACCTATTTGTTGCTGTCTTGGTCTTCTGGATAGTTAAGATTCCTGTTATTACTGTTTTCTGAAGACAGTAATAAACTAAAAGCTTGATTCACACAAGAAAGCTGGAGTTTGCAGGCTAGAATGCACTTGCATTTGCTATCAGCTGAATGTGTTACAAGAATCAAAATATGGGTTATTAAAATGAACTTTAAAAAGGGACAATGTTAAGAAAAACTCCGTACTAGAACTTGGGGCTAATACACTTACTCTATTCCAACTACGTATGTTTCCATGAAGAATAACCATGGCATATATTTGGTGAGATGCCTAATCTCAAACTATTTCTTATTCACACTAAACTCTTCTTGATCATACCCGATGACGTTAGGAAACTCCCTTCCTGGGTGGGAATGACATGTAGCCGTGGGACAAGTCATGAGAGAGGTGGGGGATGTCCATACCTGAGGGCAGGTTTTGGGACTGGGCTAGGCAAAGGCACGCCTGCCCTGACCTAGTTTTGGCAACAGCCTTCCAAGGAAGTTGGACTAGAGACCCCCAGACATCCTTCCCACCCAACATTTCTATGATTTTACACTTTTCTTTTTTTTTCTTCAGGAAAAAAAACAAACCTTTTTTTTTCAGGTCAACCTTTCTAATGGAAATAGAGAGAATACATTAATAATATCCCAAGAAAAGAGAGCTAAGTTCAAAAACTTATCTTCACTATCAGAACCAATCTATTTAACATGCATTTAGTAAAATATATCAAACCTTAGGTGAGCCACCAGCTCTTTCTCCTCCATTAGGAAATCCAGAAGAACTTTGCTAGCATAGTTATATGCTTTTTCTATTTGTTCCACATATGCTCGCTCTTTTAAAGTATAGATGACCTCTTTAGCCACAGGGCAGGTAACATCACGTCCACATTCTCGCACAACATTTAAATATTTCCCTAGAAGCAAAAAGAAAGAATGACCCATATTCATACCTACCGTACATCCAACAGGGAAACTTTCAGACCACTACCTTCAAGCAGAAGATATGCTGTGAAATGTTTACACTAAGTTCTACTGAAAGCTGGAAAGGATTTAGACACCTTTCAAAAGATGATACAGAATTTTAAATTAGGCACCTAGTATCACATTTAAGGAGAGATTTAGAAATGGTTTTGTTTCCCAGTGGTGGCAAAACATCTCTGCAGATAGCCAGAAACTTTGAAGATCTGGTGCTGCACTTCAGAAGTAGCTTTTGGAGGGGTTTGTACTTATGGAAGAGAACAATGGTAGCCATCAGGTTGCACGCTTCATTTAAACACCCAAATTAAAACTCAGCATGTTCAGACCTCAGTTGTCTAGCTCCATCTAGCTAGCTGCTAGAAAACCGTACCCGTGAAACAGAGCGGTAAGACAGACAGCTCCCCTTGCTGCTGGATTCCTTCCCACGTGTTGTTTTATTCATAGGATTTGGGGTTATTTTTAAATCTGATTATTCCTCTGCGAAGTTCAGCTGGACAACTCCATAAACCGGCAAAGCACGATGACATTTACTTTATCTTTACACAAAGAATGGTAATGCTTGTCTCAAAATTCCTCTTACATCAGAAGCATATCTTTACCTACCTGTGCTTAGTATTTTGTCAGCCATTTTCTGCAAGAATGAGGGAATCTGCTGCTGAACAACAGTATATCTTTGATCCCAATACTTGTCATTATAGTCCTCCTGAATCTTCTCCTTCTGCAGCTCATGTTCCTCCACCATGAACTCACTGAACAGTTAAAGCAGATGTTTAGAAGCAGGCAGTGGCACAATGAGGATTACTTTTTTTGACCTGTAAACTGGTAATATGATCTATCAGAAAGAAGGTCTCATGAAAACGCATTCCAATCAAGAACTGAAATTAGTCTCTATTTGTAGTAAGAGGAGAAGCATTATGCAGAGTGTTTCTGCTAATCTGCAATCAATTATGACAGAAACAGAATTTTATAGGGTTCACAAACCAAGTCTAAACATTATTTGGTTGTCAGTGTAGAGGTGAGGAAGCTGGCCTTTCTCTGCCTTCTCACTATCAGGAAGGCATTAATTTTAGCTATTTTAACGTGAGTTTTGCCCCTCTTCAGATTCTGAAAATGTGGGAAACAGAAATGCTGCATAAACTATTAAACACAGCGAAATGCTTCAAATGATTCTACAAAAGCCAAGAAACTTCAAAAAGTGTTGTTAGCTCATATCAGATTAGCATATTAGTGGACTACATTTAACATAGATTCACTGAGTTATCACACTCGTGCCCCATGAGAAGAGGGCTCACCCCTGTCGTGACGAGGATGAGGATGTGAGAGGAGAATACTTAAAGGGGGACAGGCATGGTAAGGTGGAATTTGAGTGGACTGCATATTTGAACTGTTGTGCTATTGACTTTTGCAGATAATTTCCTTGAATTTGGAAAAATAAAGCAAGTGAGAGTGTCTCTGACTGTATAACCACTGAATCAAGTAAGAAATGTAGTTAAACACGTTCCAGCAGCTCCCCTTCCTTGCAATGCTGCCTTGTCTACCTACTGCTGCCAGGTCCAGGCCCCTAGGCCATGCAGACTCTACAGAGCAGAGGGACGGGTGCACTAAAAAAGTAGAAGCCGAAGACCCGAACAGTATTTCTTAACTTTTGCATTTCATTTTCAGTCCTTATCTCCATCTTTACCTGTATGGATCATTAATGATGCCTCGATATATCCACTTTTCCAGAATTTCAAAATAAGGCACGCTGGCTGCCTTGGTTAAATACAGGCACAGCTCCTGGGCCTGGCTGTCCCCCGTGTAATTGAAAGTCTTGTCATGGAGTAAGCTCAGGGTTGATCCTCCCATACACTCACCTTTATCCACAGAAGTAGCTAAAATTTAAAAATATAGATATAAGACACAAAGCTGACACAGATTAATTGCACAAGCTACGCTGTTAAATGCAACAAAGTTAGCAGTTGATTAGCTGACCACCCTAAGTCACAGATCTCCGTGTCAGCTGTAGACCCCTGCTGTGAAGATGCAAGGCCATTCCACCACACAACCAAAAGCTTACATCCTGAAACGTCCTGAAACGAAAACCCAAATGATCCACAATCTAATAAAGCAAGAACCAAACCCAACCCTCCAAGGAAGGAGAACTGAACTCAGGTAGACTCAAGGTACACGGTGGCTTAGAGTCCAAAAGCCTCCTACACCGAGGGGACCATGTATAGAGATCCACTTTCCAGGTGGTACTGGAAGAAACACACACTGCAGTGACTTGCTTGAGAAACCTCTGATCTCAAAAGCACTTCTGTTCTCAACTGTAACACCGAGGTAGCCATGCATATAGCTCGAACACCAGGATTTAGTTAGGTTGATAGTGAAATTTGTACTTTGCCATCACAAAAGCGACGTAGGGACAGAGGGATACAGTACTCCCGTGAGTTTCAGATCGAAGCAAACCTTAATGTAGTTGGCTAACTGCTGTGTTCCAAAAAACTGAAAATTTCAGGAAAAGTGAATACCAAGAGGGATCATCCAATTCCAGATTGTAAATAGAACAGATATTTACGTCCAGATAAATTCTCTGGGCTGAGTAGAGAGAAACGTACAAGTATTGTAGAAGTACGAGTATTCTCACGCCAAAGAGTATAACCAAAATTATTGAGGTAACTGCATCTTGTTGTGATGTGAACTGTTGTGACCAACAACCTCCTGCAACGGCACAGGCTGGGACCAGCTGGCTGAGGAGCAGCACTGCAGAGAACAACCAGGGGGTCCTGGTGGACAACCAGCCGATCGTGGGTCGGCAGCGTGTCCTTGCAGCGATGGACGCCAGCTGCACCCGGGGCTGCACCGCCAGCGATCTTTCCCCTCTGCCCAGCACTGGTGAGGCCACGTCTGGAACACTGCGTTCAGTTTGGGGTCCCCAGTATGAAGGATAAAATGAAGAGTCCAGCAGAGGTTAATAAGATGGTGGGGGGCTGGTGCCCAGGGCGTACAAGGAGAGCCTCAGGGAGCTGGGCTTGTTAGCCGAGAGAAGAGAAGATGAAGCTGGGGGTTGTCAAACATCATTCCTTCACTATCCAACAGGTTCTAGAGGAGATAGTATGAGACTCCTCTTGGAGGAGCACAGTGACAATACCAAAAGGGCAAAAGTTACAAGAAGGGCAATTCCAGTCGGAAATACAGAAAGAAATGTTCACGAAAAGGGCGGTGAAGTCATGGGAAAGGGCCCAGAATGGTGGGGGATCTCCATCGCCGAGGATTGTCCAGACCCGCCTGGATGTGGCCCTGAGCAACCTGCTGTAGCTGTGAGCAAGGAGCTGGACGAGAAACTTCCAAGGGTTCCTTCTGGTTGAATCGGTTTGTGGTTATACATCCACACATAGCTGGAGAGGCATTTGGAAAGAAGCTGAGTAGAGACAGCAGTGGTGGAAACAACTGATCCGACGGGCATGGACTGTGAAGGTAAAAGGCACGGACTTGCCTCATGACAGCTCTGAAGGGCAGATTCAGCCCTAGAGCCCACTGCTCTCAAAAAAGAACAGTGCTCTGACGAGTACAATTCCCCTTGGCTTTCTTCTTTAATATAACATAACATTAAAATGACACAGGCCCTGCCTGTATTGCTGCTCTGTACGGTTTTCAGAAGCCACTGTCACGAACCTGTCAAAATGTAATGACTGTATTTTTGAAACTTACCAAGTGAAGCAAGAATCTCCAGGGTCCTCATTGTGGGCTGGATGTAAAACCAGAGTTTCTGCAGTGACAGAAGTCCCTGTCTCTGAAGATGTTCCAGCTGGGTAATTAGTATCATGTATTCCTTGATTAGAGTCCGCATAGCAGCAGCCAGAGCATGATTTACTTGTCCATACTCGAAGGAAGACTTCTCCTCTATAAACCTGTAAAAAGCAAAATGGAAACTCTTTCAGGCAAAGCACCTTCTATCACTTTCTGGAATTTTATCTTCAAGACACTGTACGAGCACACAAGTAGATCGTGTGTTGGAAAGCGCACCAGTCTTCAGCCGGAGTTTCAGGTTCCACATTTGCTCTGTGTCCCCCTGCCTATTTCCCATCACCACATTTCCTGCTACGGAAAGCTGTGGGAAGACGTTTCCTCTCAAATTGCAGGGGAACTAGAATTATTTGCAAAACCGCTATGTAAAAAGTGAGAGCCAGGATTTTCAAGGCGATTTTCTTTGCATAAGCAACAGATTAGAGGACAGGAAAAGATCTCAGAAGGAAGCAATGTGCAGCCAGACGTGTGGGGAAAGCACTGTTGCGAGCTTCTGACACCACATGCCACAGCAGGGAGTCATCCGACCAGATTTAGATGGCTCCATACATGTTAGTGGAGAGAGACAGACGCTTCTGAACACAAGTCATATCATCTGGAAGGAGATGTGTAAAAGAGATTGGATGAATCACATCCTAAAAATGCTTCTTTCTCTTTGCTGATCTTTTAGGGACTTGGAATCGAATGCAGACATCTACGTAACAAACATCTGCTGTTAGTGAGGTGTACCTTACACTAAGACCTTTTAACAATTACGTAAGGTAGCTACCAGAAACTAGGCAGCAGTAGGTTCTCCTGCTCAGAAGCACACAAAGGTTGTCTCAGTCCTGGATGCCCAGAGGAGAGCAAAAAGCAGGAAACATGGAGAAATTCATAGCGGAGTGGGAAGAGACAAGCCAGAATAAGCAGACATATCCTATTTGCACTTCGCCTGAATGTACCAAGACCAAGTTTGGACAAAGTGAAGGTGAGATGAATGAAGAAGTGAACTGGCAGCACAGAGGAGAAACCCAGCAAAAAGAAATGTAGCTAAAACCAATTCAAAGAAATTGTCATTCTTTTTTTATATCCCCACAGGTTTAAATTAAACTTGAAAGTTAACATCTGCACAATGACAGATTCTCTATTCTACAACCTGATGCTCAAAGGAGAACATCTTCCTCTGACAAAAGTCAGCTTGGTACCTGGTGACAGCAGAGTAACTTGCTGCTACAGGAAGAATCCTGGTCACCAGCTCTTTGATGGATAAGTCCAGGTTCAGATCGACTGAAAACGCTCGGTTCTGCCTGCCTACGAGAGGCTGGGCTGTGATGTATCTTCCATCCACGCCAATCAGAACGTACAGCAAGTCCTCCACAATCATGGATTCTTGAGAGGCTAACGGCAAAGTACCTGTTTTCAAAGAGAAGAGAAAAAAAGAACACAGTCAGAACATGCCGCACTACTACCTGATTGTCCGTTCATAGCGTTTCAATCCAGTACCTGAAGCTTGAAAGGAAGACATACTACCATTCAAAGAGAACAAAGGAAGATCACAGAAAGCTGAATCAAGATATAGAGAAATAAAACTGAGTTGGGGTCAACTCCAAAATCATCTACCTTGCTTTCCAGGAAAACAGAATCCTTTGCTTATTTATACCCAAAGCAAACCAAGTAGGCAGGGCTATACATCCGACATCTGTGGCTTGAGAGAACATCACCCACAGCTTGTGCTGCTGATCCTTCCACCCAAAAGGGCTCGGTTATACTGGACCCAAGGAGCTTCAATCTTGTCAACAACTCGCCCTACTTCCCCTCTACTGAAATATTCAAATATCAAGAAAACAGTTCAAATACAGACACAAAGAAATGCTAGCCCAGCAAAAGCTGCAGGTGAACTGCAAACTGTAGGGTCTCGGAACGGTGCGGTCAACTACAAACCAGCTGCAAAGAAGCATAAAGGACTCAACCCAAAATATAATCAAGCGCATCAGAAGATCAGGGAACACAGTGGCTACACTAACTACAGCAAAGCTTATCTCATGAAACGAGGCAACAATCCCTCTCCATTTGCAGGATTGTACGTGAGAGAACAAATGGTTCTGAGCTTGCCGGGAAGATACCCTCGCAGCACATCCCAAAAGGCCCCCGCAGAAATGCACTGGTGGACAAGCTATTTAAGGGCACCTCCAAGAATGACCCTACTGTTTTCATGTCCCCCTTAAACGTACCCCAAATCCACATCAGGAAGAAGCTACAGGTTTCTTGTAGGAGCCTCCACAGTTCTCGGGAATGGAAACATGAGTCTCTAACTCAGCTGTTCTCTTCCAAAAAAAGTACTTAAATCTAATTTATGAATAAGAAACTATACACAGCTCAGCCTAAAGCTAGAATACAACGGGGAGAGATTAGTCCCCTGCTACTCTGGCGATTAGAGAGACAGCAAATCGCCGAGGTTGTTGTAGCCTTACTGGAGAGGATATTGAGCTGGGTGGGTTGATGAATACTCCCTTGTCAGGTACGACTACTGATTTTTCAGCTGAGAATACAGATGTGATACTTCTACAGTAGGATTTTATGCAGGCTGTGACTCAAGAGAGAAAAAGGACTGGGAAACTCAGACTAGATTAGATCCCACGGATCAACAGTGGGGCTGGAATTCAGCTCAGGAGAAACACCGTGAACAATATAAGTTTGGGGTTGGGTTTTTTTTTGAACCCTGCTCTTCATCTGCAGAGTGCAAGGAGCCAAGTTTTGCTTTCATCCTGAGTGTCATGAAATCTGAACGGCACTTCTGAACAAGTACAAAACATAAAAAGTTAGTGCAATTTTCCCTGCGTATCACATACCTATAGGTACCGTGGTGTCAGTGCTTAAACTGGTGCCAATTAAGAAATCGCCAATAAGTGCAGGTCGCTCATACACCCAGGATGGAAATACTGGAATGGGCTGACCCGAATTCTTCTTGTTCTGCTTATCTCGGAGGATTTTTCGTGTAAGCTCAAGAGGCTGTTGGAAAAAGACAAAGAGAGAAAGGAGAAAAAGAGATCTTCAGAAGTCCAAGAAATTTTGAATTTTAAGCAGAAATTGACTGTAAACTGATAAGTTGAGAACAGAAAGTAGAATAGCTGATGTTTCAGTAGCACGGTGTAGGATTTGGTCTCCCAATACCATCTAGTCTATTGGTCTCAGTGCTGCAGAGGTGATTTTTTTATACAGTTGGCCTTCTTTTTATTGAAGAGTACATCAAATGATACCTTTCTGCACCCCTCCCCACCAGTCTGGGTGCTAGGGCACACATAGGGGAGCAGCATGCACAACCACCAGGCAGCTTACTAGTTTGCAAAGCGCACCACATGAAAGGCAGCAAACTCCTTCCAGAAGCAGTAACATCTTATTCGAGGGGCACTTGCAGATAGGCTAACGAACACCTCTGAACTCGGTTTCTGCACAGTGCCCACTGAGCAGCTGCGTGCCAAATGCAATCCAGATAATCCAACCACAGGTAGCTGGAAAACGACGGAGTTTTCTACTCTGAAAAGGAGTCAGAGAAGGAAGTGAGCTCTTAAAGACCGAAAGACTTTCCACCCCTGGCTCCGGGTCTCTGACACTAAAATAAATGGAGTGCAAGATTAATTATCAGCTGGAGACGCTTGTGAGATGTACGACCTACATGAACATTTAGAGCCCCAAGCGCGCACAAACACGGGGCACATGCTTATGAATGCCATTTCTTAAGCTCCACAGATGTGTATGTGAAATGGGATATGCACAGGGTCATTTCACTTTCCTCTCATAGGAGGTCTCAGAGGAGAGAGAAACTTGGGAAGGAAGCAAACGTACGTGTGAGCTTTGCATCTTAAAGAATGGCGCTCTTACATGTGAGAGGTAGTTGATGCACACTGTGGCTGGCCCTGGCCATTTTTCATATTCTCAGAGCTGCCCAGTGCTGGGTCTTGAAATCCTTCAAACAAACATCAGCTGCAGGACCACTCCTCCAAGCAGCACCGGTTCCGGGCGTGTTTGCTGCAGCCTTGCTGCTGGCTTAACGACGGTACAATGTCCTCAGGTCAGAGAGGCACCCCAAGGCGACACTACATTCCTACTTATACCGTATATGTGTGATCTGCTAGAAGGACCTCAATTTCCTCGGCTCCCCTAACAGAAACAGGACTCTCATAGGAGGGTATGGAGAAGGATGAAGCGTCAAGTAAGCTGCCAGCAATTCAAAGGTTGACTAAACTTCACATAAAATTGCAGATCTCAGTGTAGGACTGAGTCCTTCACATGGGCAAGCAACTTGAACTCCTTCATAAATCTTAAACCCATACAGTGAGAAAAATACTCCTCTATCGAAGTAGTGTATAGTAGTTTACAAACCATGAACCTCACCATCGCAACCATCATCTCCATGAACCGTGCATACTTAGGAGAGAGCAGACTAAGAAAGTAAGTCCAAAAGCTTCTGAGGCATTGCTAAGTGTGGGAGACCATACAACCTAACAGAGCCAGGTAAGATCTCAACACCACATGTGGATGGAAGACAGTACTGTAAAATAAAGCTAGTTCAGTGAGATGGACTATGTGAAAGTTACACCTTGGAAATTCAGAGACATGAAATAATTCCTGTCTTCAACTGCCAAAATGAAATCAGATCATAGAACTCATAGAACGGTTTGGGTTGGAAGGGACCTTTAAAGATCATCCAGTCCAACTCCCCTGCCGTGGGCAGGGACATCTTTTACTAGATCAGGTTGCTCAAAGCCCTGTCCAACCTGACCTTGAACACTGCCAGGGATGGAGCATCCCATCTAAACCTACCCTCTTTCTGTTTCAAACCATTGTCCCTTGTCCTGTCACTACAGGCCCTGGTAAAAAGTCTTACTCCATCTTTCTTATAAGCCCCCTTTATATATCGAAAGGCCGCAGTAGGGTCTCCCTGGAGCCATCTCTTCTCCAGGCTGAACAACCCCAACTCTCTCAGCCTCTCTCCATAGAAGAGGTGTTCCAGCCCTTGGATCATCTTCGTGGCCTCCTCTGGACCCACTCTAACAGGTCCATGTCTTTCTTGCACTGGGACCCCCAGAGCTGGACACAGGACTCCAGGTGGGGTCTCACAAGAGCGGAGTAGAGGGGGAGAATCCCCTCCCTCGACCTGCTGGTCACGCTTCTTGTGATGCAGCCCAGGATACGGTTGGCTTTCTGGTCTGCAAGTGCACATTGCCAGCTCCTGTCCCATTTTTTTTTTTCACCAGTATCCCCAAGTCCTTCTCCACAGGGCTGTTCTCCATCCCTTCATCCCCCAGTCTGTACTGATAGAGGGGATTGCCCCGACCCAGGTGCAGGATCTTGCACTTGGCCTTACTGAACTTCATGAGGCCCACTCCTCCAGCCTGTCGAGGTCCCTCTGGACGACATCCCTTCCCTCCAGTGTAACCACTGCACCACTCAGGTTGGTGTCATCCGCAAACTTGCTGAGGGTGCACTCAATCCCACTAGGTATGTCATTGACGAAGATACTAAATAGTACTGGTCCCAATACAGACCCTTGAGGGACACCACTTGTTACTGGTTTCTGTTTGAACATTGAGCCATTGACTGTAACTCTTTGGATGCAGCCATCCAGCCAATTCCTTATCCATCTAGGAGTCTCCTTTCCCACTTGGCCCTGGAAAATACCTATTGTAAAATTCCCTACTTCCATACTATACAAGAATAAGCCCAATAGCTCGAAGTCCCTGAAATGAGATGAGCTCCTGGCACTGTGAGGGAGCATGCTGGAACCTCTGTCCCTGTGAGCCCACAGCCTGTGGGCTGGGGCATGCCTGGAGTATGGGTGTGGGCTGGGCGTCTGTCCCTACTAAAAAGGCAGGGACGGAGGTCTATTCCTTATAGGGATCGTGAAAAGGAGCAGCCAGAACCCCTGAAACAAATGCAGAACTTTCTTCATCGAGGGACTGGTTCTTCTTCACTAGCGATTCTCTGAGACGACAAGAAGCAGGGAGCTTCTGCTGGAGTTCAACCAGCTCTAGTGTGAATACGTTAACTGGCAGAGTTCAAAAAAGTTGACGCAGTTTTGGCTATAAAGGACACAGCTACCTGAAAGGGAACACGTAACTTTTACCACCTCGATGATTCTTGGGCCAAAACTGGTCCAAGCAGCAACTCCAATCACTGAAAGATCACTGGATGATCTCTCTGACAGTGCCAAGTAATCACAGGGCGGATGGCACAGCACTTGTGGCACCGGTGACAAAGCACGTGTCTCAGGGGCATGAATCACCTTCTCTCTGCAACTTAAAATTTAGGTCATTGTCATTACAGGCTTCAATGACAGCCTGGGTAAAACTCCCAGGACTGAAAACGTGGCCCTCAGGTGTCAGCCTGGCACTTAAAAGCCCACAGGATAGGGTGGCAGTTTGCCACCGTCATGCTGATGAACCTGCATCTGGTATCTTAAGCAATGACAGTGCCCAAATCCATTGAGGAAGAGAAAGAGCTCGTGTTCGTGCTCAATGAATGCCAACTGCGCCAAAGGGCTCCCTGCGCTACAGCCCTGGTGCCAGGGAAGCTTGGCAGCGGTGGGCATACAATGGACCTAGAGCACACAACCAAGGAGGAGCCCAAGTGAGGCCCTCACATCCATTAATACGGTGTGAAGGAGCACGCCAGGGCTTGTGCCAGTGCACAACCTGGCTTCTAGAAGAGAAACGGAGAAATAAATCAATTGCAATTATTACGATTACTTGACAGTCCTCTTGGGAAGTGGCTCTAGCAGAAACTCTGGGTCAAGAGATTCCAGCTGTGTGAGCTGATACAGCCCTATCGACTCAATGGCCCCGAGCACCTGCCCATTAGGGCTTTTTATCAGAGTTTCAGCTCTTTAAGTCTGAAGGAAGTATAAATGGAGCAGCAGGGAGGCACAAATCTTTTTAATTGGCTTGCATTGCCATTTCAATTCCTTTGGTTGTGAACTGCACATCCCAGAGAACACCACTTACTCTTCTTTCGTCTTTTAGCAAGTCTGCACATAAAACCTATTAAAAAGATGAGTTTTCTTACTGGAAATTCATCTTCCCTTCATGATCTAAATCAACCACTTGACTCAGACCATCTGTGAAGGATTTGGATGAGCCAGGCGAACAGTCTGTGCAGACACGTATTTCGCAGTGTATGTGGAACAAGGCTGGTTTCATCACTGCCTGACAGGGTGAGGGGCTTGGACTCT
Organism: Gymnogyps californianus; assembly: GCF_018139145.2. Classification (NCBI taxonomy): domain Eukaryota; kingdom Metazoa; phylum Chordata; class Aves; order Accipitriformes; family Cathartidae; genus Gymnogyps; species Gymnogyps californianus. The sequence continues at coordinate 41,783,534 of NC_059476.1, read as the reverse complement.
CTCCGTTTAGGATTTGAGTTCTCCATCATCACATGCATGCACAGCCCTTCAAGCTGAGAGACCCGTCGGGTGTCCCAAAATACTGAACATGGAGGGTCCATTCCTCTAGCCATCTGTCCTGGTTTCAGCTGGGACAGAGTTAACTTTCTTTTTAGTAGCTGGTACAGTGCTGGGTTTTGGATTTAGTGTGAGAATGATGTTGGTAACACTCCGATGTTTTAGTTGTTGCTCAGTAGCACTTATCTTAAGCCAAGGATTTTTCAGTTTCCCATGCTCTGCCAGCAAGCAGGTGCGCAAGAAGCTGGGAGGGAGCAGAGCCGGGGCAGCTGACCCGAACTAGCCAAAGGGGTATTCCATACCATGGAACGTCATGCCCAGTATATAAACGGGGGGGAGTTGGCCGGGCGGCACGGATCGCGGCTCAGGAACTAACTGGGCATCAGTCAGCAGGTGGTGAGCAATTGCATTGTGCATCACTGGGTTTTTTTCCCTTCCCCCCCCTCCTTTTTTGTTATATTCTTTTTCATTACTATTATTATTATTATATTTCATTATTACTATTGTTAGTATTATATTTTGCTGTAGTTATTAAACTGTTCTTATCTCAACCCACGAGTTTTACTTTTTTTTCCTTTGCTTTCCTCCTCCTCACCCCACTGGGAGGAGGAAGGGGGAAGTGGCTGCGTGGTGCTGAGTTGCTGACTGGGGTTAAACCACGACACCATCGATGGCCTGAAGTGATCTGACCACCACAGCAAACTCCCCGCTTGGTGGCAGATGCAGTGTCATCAAGTGGTGGCATGTACTGTCATCACCTTCACCAGGGACAGGAGGGTGTTCCCTGGAAGGTGTTAGCTCTGTTCAGCCACCGCCACAGAAAGACCTTCACAGAACTGAAGAGTAACCACACATCTGCTGAGGAGCCAGCACAGGCAATAAACCATATACAGCCACAGCTAGAGAGCTCAACAGCAAAGGTTGGTAGGACACATCACGAACGCGAATGCTGCCACGTGGCCAAGACAAGGCCAGCAGTGCCGCAGAGGGAGCAGCTGAGCGAAGCGCAGACCTCAGCGATGCGGGCAGACCCCGTGCGCTAACAAGACGTAGACATCCCTCCACTGAGCGAGGGCGCGGGACTGCCACAACAGAGACTGCAGACGGAGAAGACGCCAGCGTGTGATTTCTGAGCATCCACAAGCAGGCTGGCATCCTCAGAAACAGTCACATGCAGAGCCTGGAGGCTCGTCCCCTGTTAGATTTTACTGACCAGTCATCAGAAGGCAGAAGAGAAACAAACCTCTGGGACAAAGGTAAGCTGCAAAATTTTAAAGGGAAGCATTTGCACATATTGCCCAGTTCCTCACTCACTACGGACCTCTGAGCATCTTTTCTTCTTCCCCTTCTCCCCACTCTTTCACCTCTGTCCAAATAACTGTCCATACACAGTTGCTCCTGTACCTTCCACAGCCAAAATGCCCTTATCTTGACCCACAAGCTTTTCATCGTATTTTTCTCCCCCTTGTCCTGTTGAGCAGGGCGAGTGATAGAGTGGCTAGCCAAGGTCAACCCACCACAGTATAGTTATTTATACAAATGATTATAGGAAACAGAAGTTGGGATTTAAGTAATAATCGCCCTTTTGCACTTCCTACCTCACGGCCTACTGATAACAAAACGCTTGCTTGACTTCTAAGCCTGTGTCTTGCAATGATACAGTTTACTTCTACAGCAGGTTTTTTTCTTCCTTTTTGTCTTTGGGATCACTCTGCAGCATTTATTTCAGGACCCCAAATAGCTAAGTAGACAGAATGGCTGTGTCCACTCGGGAAAGGATTATGTGAGGCGTTGTACCCACATTATCTGAGAGAGCGAACTCCTCGCAAGGATGGGGACACGCCACAACGGCCACTGAGCTCCTGAGCAAGCACTGCCACAGGCAGAAAAGGCACAGCACAGCTTAAAGCGGTCGTTTGACATGGGAAAATGAAATTACATTAACCCCCGCCAGTTAGAACTGTCGTGGCCTAAACTTGACTTACCTTAACTGACTTAAATAGAAAAAGGCCACTTTTATTAAGAACGGCACAAAGATTTAATATAATCTGACTAATAAATTTTGAGAGATAATTTAGATTCTCTGCACGGATAGGAACATTTATAATTCCACTAGACGATAAAAGTTAAGAGCACAGCTATACACATGAGCAGAAGGGAAAGATTTTGTGCCCAAAGCTTAGGAAGAGACAGTACCTGCTGTACACTGGAGTTGGCTGTGACGCTGCCCAGCTGCTTGCGTAGCTCCTCGAGCTCCTGTAGAGATATCTTGGAAGTAGACGAGGGAATGGAAAAATTTGTGCTGCCACTGGTGGCTGCATTTGCTGCAAGTTCTGCCCTTTCTTTAGCATTTTGTTGCAAATACTGGAGTGTCTGTACATACACAAAAAAGAAAAGATTTTGTGAATGCTGGTCAGCGCACACTCAAGCAAAAAACATATGACCATAAGATGGTTGTGCTGAATCGGACCACAGGTCTTCCCGTCCCAGTTTCCCGTGTCTTAGTGGTTTATATCAAGAGGAATGTAATTCTCAGTAGTGCTTTAATAATTAAGTAAATGCTAGAACTGGTTATCTGTTGATTTCAACGCATTTCGCTGAACATTATCATCAGAAAGCGTGCCGTACTTAAAATCATTGCATCGTTGCTACTGCTGAATACTTATAACACATCCAGTTCTAAAGGAGAAACAAACCTCTTTGTCTTCTGTGAGTTTTGACAGTAGATAAACTAAAGAATCTAGATGTCTTGTATTTTTAGACTTCAGCTCATCATACTTCTTTAAAAAATCTTCAGGAGTTCGAGAAAACTCTGCTATCTTTACCTGTAAAACACCACATTAATATTAAATGTTTAATGTATATTACTATCACAGCATTCAAAAGAGGAGCATTGTGCAAGGATGGAGACGAGGTGCAGGCTGCTCCTGCCGCCGAAGTACTTCAGGGAATGGGTTTTGGACTGAATGCTGCAGCACTCGTCTCCTACTAATAATTACGCTGGAGGAGAGCGGAGGTCCTGGCACTTCACGTGATGGAGAAGGGACTTCAGGAGAAAAAAGATGAAGGTAAGCACAAGATCTGTAGCAAGGCTCGCTTTGCACATAATCAGTCTGAAGGAATATAATTTTCTATCAGCAGGTTTATTAAGGGATTTGGCATTGATGAAGCCGCGTCCGGATACTGGGTCCACTTTGGGGGCCCCACCAGCAAGAGAGACATCAACAAACTGGACTGAGCCCAGTGCAGAGCCATGGAGACGGTGGGGCATACTGCCCATTGCCCAAAGGGGTTATAGACCCTGCTCCGAGGGGCACAGCAAAAGCACCACGGGCACTGCCACAAAGTGCAACACGGAAAATCCCAGCTGGCCCTAGGGAAACAGTCCTTTCTGGAGAGAGCGGTGACCCTGGGACATGGCCAGAGAGATGGAGGAATCTCCTGGAGATCTTCAAAACGCAGCTAAGCAGTCTGCTGTAAGCTGTGATGCTGGCCCTGCTGCGAGCAAGGGGTTGGACTGCAGGTCTCCAGCTGTGCCTCCTACTTAAATCTTTCTACAAGGCTACGAACTGTAGCTGTAAGTGTAAATGATGCATAAGACCGGAATTAGAGAAAACATGCCGTTCAGGCTACAAAGATCTGAACTTTCAGACAGAGTTAGCAATATTCTAGCACTTACAGCTCGACTGACGTATTGCGTTTGAAAACAATGAAAAGCAGCATTATAGCCACAGAATTATGCCTGGTCAGGCTTTAATCCCTAATACTTGGGTGATATTCAGAAAAAAAGTCAGGTATCATTCATATAATCGCATTTTATACAGTTACTATTTTTCATCTGTTTTATTCCTCCCAGAGGACAACCCCTTTAATTAAAATCTGAAACAACCATCACAGGCACAAAATAAACTCCTCGTTTAACTTCCCCCCGCCCAGTTCTAACCATCCTTCTCATGTTCTTTCACCAATCTCTCCAAGATGCAAGGATTTTACCTTTTTCCTGATATAATCTTTCTACTTCATACCCAAAATTGAGATTCCAGATCAGATTGCCCCATTTTTTTACCAAAGCCAACATGATTTCACCGTTATTCTCAGAAAAACTTGGGACAGCCATTACCCGTCCCAACACGTGTCCAGCTCCGCACCCACGGAAGTCAAGTTATCTCACAGAAAAGTAGAGTAAGGAAAAAGTAGTTCACATCACTGGTCAAGAGAAATCACGCTGAGGAATGTTTATCTTGAATTCTCCTTAGGGAGGACTGTGCTCTCAGAGCCGATGGAACCTCTATCAACGACTGCAAAGGAAGCACATCGCCTCAGGAGTCCTGCCGGCCCCCCCGGCAAGGTCCGAAAGGCATCTCAGCTGCGATTACAGTACGTCGACGCTTACCTTCGCGCTGTGCGCAGAGACAGTCGTGGTAACGTAAGGCGTTCGATTCTTCTGCAGAAGATCGATGTAGACTTCGGCTCCTTCCCCGCCGTGAACGCGCAGCAGGCTGAGCAACTCATTGACATCGTGGTGAATGCGGAACTCGCTCATACTCCCACCTGAGGCTACAAGCTCCGCGGGACGCAGAAACAAAGGCAGTAAGTTATTATTTTACTGTTGCAAAACAAAATATACCCGCACAAACAACATTTCCTGGCTACGTTATGAGCCTGCAGGGTATGCTAAAATATTTGACTGGAACAAAGAAATATACGTAAGGGGAGGAACCAAGCAAAACAGGGTTACTCATTATCGTGCCCGATTTAACTATACCGGTACAAACCCCACCTTAAATATAGGTGAGCCAGCAGAGGATTTTTCAATCTCAAAATCACACTGGCAGTGGTAAAAGTTACTGAGTCGTCGTAAGAAGCGCTGGTTCACGTACTGACAGGCTGCAGACACAGCTGAAATTGCTGGCTTCAACAGCCCACCCATGCGTTTATAGCACCCATGCTGCCGCTTCTGAAGTTATTCAGAATCAGTTTTTCCAAGTTTAGGGGTCTTTATATTCTACTGTCCATTTTATTAACAGATAAGCACCAAATTCTGCAAAGTGACTTAAATTATGGCTGCAGAATTAAGAGTTTGATCGAGGCATCATGCAAGTCCGGAGTTTAATGGGACACCCTGTACAGATGCAGAATATCAAGCATATGGACGCACTTTTGGGTTGCCAAAATCATCGAATCATTTAGGCTGGAACGGATCTCTGCAAGCCTCGGTCCAACTCTCCACTCAAAACTGAGTCAAATTAGAGCAGGCTGTGCAGGGCCTTGTCCAGTCCAAGCTTAAATATCTCTTAAGATCCAGATTCCCCCACCACTTGGGGCCTTGATCCTCAGGCGGAAACACCTTTTCCTAATATCCAACTGGGATTTCCCGTGCTGCAGCTTGTGCCGGTGCCTCTGGGGCTCTCGCTGTGCCTCTTTGAGCAGAGTCTGGCCCCGGCACCTCCGGGACCCCTTTGGGCAGGGGGAGATGCTGTTGGATCCCCCTTCGCCTCCTCATCTGAGCAAGCCCAGCGCCCGCATCCTCTCCTCGCACGCCCTGGCCTCCACCCACCATGGCCAGGGCCTCCCCGGGCTCGCTCCAGTTTGTTCATAATTCTTTCATAAGGGAGCCCCCAGACCGGCCAGAGTGTTTTGGATGCGGTGTCACGAACGAGGTGTTCCCTTTCCTTTACCTGCTGGCTCCGTCCTTGCTAACGCAGGTGAGAACCGGCCTTTGCTGGCACAAGGGCACAGCGCTGGTCATATCCACCCTGCTGCCCTGCACCTCGAGGTGCCTTTCTACACAGGGGTGCTCCAGCCAGCCGTCACCCAGCCTCTGCTGTCGTCTGGGTTATTTGTGTCCCCAAGGACTCAGCATTTACATTTTTTCCGATTCCTTAAGGTTTCTGGCAGCCCCTTTCTCCAGCCTGTCAAGGTCCCTATGAGTGATCACCATAACCCCCAGCCCACGAACCCCTCAGCCCTATTGTGGGATGTGTGAACCTGCCAAAAGCCATCCCTCCTGTCACCCCGGCTGCCAAAGGACACATCAAATGTCACCAGCCCCAGCAGCGAGGATCGGCACCAGTAACAACCTCCAGTTCCCCGTCAGGCTGCTGAAGCGATCGGGGATCAAGAGTGTAAGGAATGAGGAGAGGGCTGGGGGAGCTGGGCTTGCTCAGCCAGACCCAACGGCATCTGCCCCTGCCCAAAGGGGTCCCGGAGACTCCGGGACTGGCTCTGCTCGGAGGGGCACAGCGAGAGCCCCAGAGGCACCGGCACAGCCGCAGCACGGGAAACCCCGGCCGGCCCCAAGGAAACAGCCCGTCCCCGTGCGAGCGGTGCGTCCCTGGGACGGGGCCCCGAGCGCTGGGGGATGCCCATCCCCGGGGATGCCCCGACTCGCCCGGACACGGCCCCCAGTGACCTGCTGCAGCTGTGGCGTTGGCCCTGCTGGGAGCGCGATCGGGCCGGGGATCCCCGCCCGGCTGCCGCGGCGGGTCCCTCTACTTCCCGGCCGCTTCCTACCCCGGCTCGCCCGGGGGGGGACCCGCGCCTTCCCCGGCCCCCGCGGCAGCTCCGGGCATCGCCTCAGCCCGCTCCCATCCCGCCCCGTCCCTACCTGCCCGCCCGGAAGTGCCCGCCGCCGGTGACCGGAAGCGCCGGCCGCGCGTGCGCGCTCCCTCAGGCAGGCGCCCGGAAGCGCGCCCCGCGCATGCGCACTCGCCCCCCGCGGTTCCCCCGTTCCCCGGTTTCCCGCGCGATGCTGCCGCTGCCGCCCGGTCTGCGCCGCCGCCTGCGGGAGGGGCCGCCCCCGCCCCCCGCGCCGCCCCCGCCTCGCGCCCCGCCGCCCCCGCCGCCCCCGCCCTTCGCCTTCGCCCCCCGCCGCCTCCGCTTCGGCCCCCACCACCCGCTCCTCGAGGTGAGGGGCTGTCCTCCCGCCGGCGGCCGGCCTGCGGTATCCCCGGGTCTGGGCCTCCGGGCCCGGTCTGTGTGGAAAGCAACGGCCGTGTTCCCTCAGAGCCGCCCGCCCCTTCCCGGGCCTCTCCCAGCGCGGGCCCCGCCGCGGGATGGAGAAGAAGGGTTTGCTCGGTGGAGGCAGGCCTGCCTGCCCACGGCCTCTCTCTCCTCCTCTCCTAGGACGGGGACGTTCACAGGCACCTCTACCTCCAGGGTGTCCTCACCAGCCTCACGGAGGTGGCAGAGAGACCCAAGTAAGTGAGGCAGGGCCCGCACACCGCCCCGGCGTCACGGGTGTGCCTCCTAGGTCGTACGTCCCGCTCCGGCGTCGCGTCAGCCTGCGGCACCGTTGGCGTGACCCCTGCCCGCTCGCGTTGGACGGGCGCGAGGCTGGGGCGGGCGCCGTTCCTCTCGTCCGTGGGGCTTTAGAGGCCGAGGAGGAGACGTAAGTTAAAAGGGAGAAGGCACGGACGCGTCGCAGAGCAGTTTGAAAAGGAGAATGAGGCGATACAGTTCGCAAACCTCCATGTCCTGCTGAAGAGGTCAAAAATCAGTATTTTGTGCTGCAGTCAGCTGTCTAAATGCTGCCTTCTTGTGCGTGCTGGGTGCGACATCGTTTCACTGAGGGCTCCCCATGAGCAGACAAGGCATCTATAATATGTCTGAAAATTGGGATTGTAGCTAAACAAGAGGATTTAAGTGGCAGGTTTTTATTTACCCAGTCAAAACAGTGGGAGAGCTGTGTGGTACAGACAGCCCCAATTAGGAAGGCTAAGCCTGGGGGAGAATCTTCATCTAGCTTAAAAACCTGCTCTTGTATATAAAAATGAGGAAGTACTGTGAGGGTTGTGTGAGGTTATCCTACAGATGCCTGTTAAACAGCGTTGGCACAAAGTTTTAATCCACAGCTGCCACTTTAAGGTCAAACAGTTTATTTCTCACGTTGCCGCTTGTTATTTATTCTTAATCAAAGCACCACTTCACAGGACAAGAACATATACGATGCTCAAGCCATAACGGCAAATAAGTTTCCAACTGCCTGCACCATCGTAATCTTCGCTCCGTTGCGCCTTGCATTTAATTTAAGTATTATTCACAAAAAACGCCACAAGTCAAGTCAGTCGTGTAGAGGGATATACGCAGCTTAAATTAAGGCTCTAATTCAATTTAAGGCGTGAATGTCCTCATTTCCCCGCAGGGTGTCGGAATTCAGTTGCCACATCTCTGGGTGCTGCCAGGTCTTTGATACGCTGGAGGGCTACGAGCACCACTACAACGCGCTGCACAGGAACGTCTGCTCGTTCTGCAAGCGCTCCTTTCCGTCGGGGCATCTCTTGGATATTCACATCTTGGAGTGGCACGACTCGCTCTTCCAGATAATGGCCGAGAAGCAAAACATGGTGAGTCGCCGTGCCCAGCCCTTAGCTTGGGGTTGGTGTGCACGGTGTGGGCTGGCACCCTTAGAGACCGACCGTTCGGGGAGGGCACCCGTGTCCCCAGCTGACACCGCTTGCCTTTTCCAATGACGTCTTTTTTTTTCGCCCCACCCCTGCCTTTCAGTACAAGTGTTTGGTAGAAGGCTGCGCGGAGAAGTTCAAGAGCAGCAAGGACAGAAAGGATCACTTGGTCACCGTTCACCTTTATCCTGCTGACTTTCGGTTTGACAGACCGAAGAAAGTGAAAAGGTAACTGGAGAACTGCAATAGCACAACTGGTTGTCCCCTGTAGAGGTGATGTCGTGCTTCTCTGCTGTCGCACTCCCTTTCCAGAGTAAGCAAGTTTATATCCTAAGAGGCTCAGAAATGACATTTTCTGCTGCTTGTAAGAACAGGTAAACTTGCAAGTCTTTCTGTGGCAATGTGTTACTTTATCTTAAAGTTGAAGCGCGTCTTATTTCTCCCCCCGTGTGGCTCCAGGCTCTGCTCCCTTGGTGCCATCTCAAGCGTAAACGCAAAGCCCAGCATCTCTCTGTGTCGCTTTGTGCGCGTTTCCTGCTTTGCTCTCCAACCCTTTGCAAGATTCCTGTTTGTCGTGGTTTAACCCCAGCCGGCAGCTAAGCACCACGCAGCCGCTCGCTCGCTGCCCCCCCACCCCTGGGATGGGGGAGAGAATCAGGAAAAAAAACCTCGTGAGTTGAGATAAAGACAGTTTAATAGGACAGAAAGGAATGAAAAACAATTATAATGATAATAATAATATGACAATAGTAATACTAAAAGAATTAAACTATACAAAGCAAGTGGTGCACAATGCAGTTGCTCACCACTTGTTGACCGATGCCCAGTTAGTTCCCGAGCCGCGATCCGCCCCTCCCAGCCAGCTCCCCCAGTTTATATACTGGGCGTGATGTCATATGGTATGGAATAGCTCTTTGGCCAGTTTGGGTCAGCTGTCCTGGCAGTGTCCCCTCCCAGCTTCTTGTGCCCCTCCAGCCTTCTTGCTGGCTGGGCACGAGAAGCTGAAAAATCCTTGACTTAGTATAAACACTACTTAGCAACAACTAAAAACATCAGTGTGTTATCAACAGAATTTTCCTACTAAATCCAAAACACAGCACTATACCAGCTACTAGGAAGAAAATTAACTCTGTCCTAGCCGAAACCAGGACACTGTTCCCCAAAAGCACGAGTAGAGCAGAGGGAGGCTTTTTAAGTTTGGTGAATGGCTTTCTCAGCTGGCTGCTCGTTTCAAGCACTGCTTTCGCCGCAGGGATTAACAGAAGGCCTGATGTTGTTTAACACCTTCATCAGAGACCTGGGTGATGGGATGGAGAGAAAATTTCTTGCCTGGCAGGGTGATGTGGCCCTGGGATGGGTGCCCAAAGGGACAGGGGACTGCGTCTGTGGAGTCTTTCGGAGCTTGCTTGGGTAGCCTGGTGTGAACCCTCTAGTCCAACCCTCTGAGCCCGTTGGATGAGTTACGCTATATGGGCTGAAGAAAAGAACCTGGGCACGAAGCTGTGTGCAGCAACCCTGAATACTTAAGTCGAAACTCACCCAAGCCTATCACGCAGCTCTCCAGCAGCCTTTTGGCTGCTCCCGGTGGTTTTGCGCAGCCAAGTCTCTGCGCCTCCACGCAGTAACTCACCCAAGTTGGACTTGACCTGTTTCATCACGAAATACCTTTCATTTCCTTTGCTCTGGGCTTACGTGGCAGCTCCTGAGAAAGGATGTAAAACGTTGTCTCCGCAGTGGCCCCAAGCACGCGAGCTGTCCCACGAAGCAGGGTGCCGGCGTGCCGATGGACGTGAGCGTGGAGATGTCGGAGCAATTCCAAGCGGACCCCATGGAGACAGGGCCCGGCGAGAACATGGAGATCCCTCAGCCTGCAGCCAGCCCCGGCCCCTCGGTGCCAGAGAAACGACTCTATAAATCCAGGTCTGTACTGTTGGCCTCCACGGGCAAAAATTTCTGGGGCTGGGCCCGTATCATCTTAATTGCATTTTGCAGTGCCTCGTGCAGCACAGCTCAGGGTGTTGCTGTGTTGAAGATAAAAGAGGTAGGGTTTCCAGCTATGTTTTAAAAGAGGAAAGCGTAAGGAAGGACAGAGCGTGCCTACGCCGTGCAAGCCGTGTCAATAAGTTTCTGTAAGTCTGCCCACCCGTGATCTCGTCCCAGGGTATTGCAGAATGGCGTGGGTCTGAAGATAAGAACTGTGTCCTAAAATACTCAAGTTTCTTTCCTGCTTTGTAACATTTTCCCGTCCTAGCTGACTCGGGGCTGAGCTGGGGCGTCTCACTGTAGCTGTCTGCGCTCCCGTGCAGTCGCAGGACAAGGCACAAATAAAGCAGGTGAACATCCTGCTCTGAATCTTAGGTTTTGCAAGGCCAGAGCAGCATTGCTGGTTTTTCTGTTTGTTTTTTTTAATTAAAATCTTTACAAAATGTTGAAACTGAATTGCCTAATGCTGGCTTGACTTCGGAAATCCCCCTCATCGTGTGCTGTAAAACCTGTACGAGATACAAGGTAGCCGTCAAAAGGTCACCACCCTCTTCCCAGCACCGTGTCATTTTATTCATCATTTTAATCTTCTCTCAGCGTAAAGGTTAATATAGTTTTGCCTGAACTATTCCAGTTAGCAAAGGGATTCTTCTGTTTTGAGTTTGCCGCGTCTGTGACACGCCGGCAGTCTGGAAGCAGCACGATGAGCCCACGACCGGCGTGGGGAAACCCGCTTCTGTCCTCAGCTCCCTCTCGCTTTCGCTGGCGTCAGCTCTGCCTCTGTAAAACGAGGTGAGCGTCCCCGATTCAGGGCTTTCTAACGAGCTGTGGAGTCTGAAAGCGCTCGCGACGCGCTACAGCCGGTGGGGTCTGCTTTTGCGTGTCGTGGTTTGCCTGACAAAATCCTGTCCCTAAGCGGCTGCCACGGGGACGTTTTAAACTTCACTGCTTTGTCCAGTGTAACGGCTTATAAACCCGAAAGAAACCGTCCCTTGAATTCGATGTGATACTGCAGGTCGAAAAGAGAATTTGCTGCTGAAAGGTCACATTTTTGCTGCTGCTTCTGCTCTCCTGCTCTTCGCAATCATGGGCTTCCACAAAAAACCACTGCAGCTGCCCAATGGCATGCTACATGTTGTAACACCTTCCACCCGGTTGTAAAGAGAGGAGAGGCCTCCAGAACGTAAATGAAACGTGCAGAATAAACGGGAAAGCAGACTGGTATTTCAGCTGCTTTTTGAAATATACTTTGGTGATTTAGATGTCCTGCTCCTCCGATACCTTGCTCTTCCCACCCCGGGAGCTTGAAATGCCGCACAAGGCATAAAGCATGCCGGTGACCCTGCGAGAGGCGGGCTGTTAATGTGTATTAAAGCGTGTCTCCCTTTCCAGGATCCCATCCACGATTTGCTTTGGACAAGGTGCCACCCGAGGATTTAAAGGACCAAGGAAGAAAGTCTGAAGGTCGGTGCACCAGACTCGCGCGAGATGAGAAGGCGCCGGCCGCTGCCGCCCGCGAACGTTGGCGGTGGCACCGTGGCCGAGCAGGGATATTTGCAGTTGCGTGCGAGGGTCCCGCTCCGTACGGGGAAGGCAGAAGGGTGAAAACGGGGATCGTGCGGCAGCAGTTTGGGATACATCGGGACCTTGGGAGGTGCTTTGCTGCAGTCCCTTCGTTTCTCTGTACCACCTCATTTTGGCAGCGTTTCAGAGCCGCCCCGTGCTTACGTTTATCCTTCCTGAGACGCAACACTCTCTTTTCTGATCCCCTCTGAAATCAAACTATACATCAATTCGTCTGCCTCTGTGCCGTGAGCTTTTGTGTCTCGTCAGTGCCAGGGCCGCCCTGGGCAGCGGTGGTTTTCTAGATAGATGGAGACGGTCGCGTCTTGCCTGAGCTTGCAAATGGCAAATGCTGTTCTGAAACTCCGGGCAGCTGCGGGGATCGCACAGGTTTTGTGAAAAACTTGCGAGGAGTCGCTGCCGAAAACGCAGCCGGGATAACACCGAGCAAAATACGCCGTGTTCCCTCTTCCTGCATCCCCCCAGCCTCCTCAGCTGGCCTGCGGGCAGGGTGTCACGCTTCCCTGCCAGCCCTGCTTGCCCAGGGGAGAATCGAAATAAAATCCCGAGCAAGAGCGGTGTAGATTACAACAATTAATTTAATTCTTTTCATTTCATCCTTTCATTTTCTCGCAGCGTTTTTAAAAGCTCCCAGCGAGGACAGCCCCTGGGACAGCACGCAGACGCGGGGCGGGTTGAACTCGCATCGGTTGCTCGCAGAAAGGGTCTCGGACTGCGGCGGAGCGCTGCGACGTGGAGGTGAGAGGAAATCAGCTGCTGGAGCTGAGACTACGCGGGATTATTTTTTTTATTTTTTTGCCTTTTGGGGAAAAAAATACATTCAGGAAGTTCCAAGACAAAATCTGCTGACCGTACGGAAGCTGGAACCACTGACAAAAAAAAAGAAAACAGGGAAAAAAAGCGTTGGTCCCTAATTCTGACCTTCTCCATCTCCCTGAAGTCTGCTCCGCTCCCCGGCGCTTGCTCTGAAACCCACGTGAGAGGTTTGCCCGGGCCAGGGAAAGCATTCTGGTGCCTTGCAGCTCATTTCCACAGGGAGTTAAAATAAAGTGACTTCCAACTAGGTGAATAAATAAAAGGAATTTTTACAAGATTGCTTCGTAGATAATTTAAATGCTGTTTTGAAGCCCAGGCAGAGTCAGATGTGAAGAATGAACCTCCCTTTCCTCCAAATACCCCCAAAACCAGGTTGAGATGGGGGTTATTTTTCCTCTCGTCTTTCCCTTCCTTTTTAATCTCATCCTGCCAGGAGAAAAGATTGATTGGAAACGCAGAGCCAGGCTCAGTGCGCTGCCACCGGGTCTCGGGGTCCTGTTGAACAGTGACACTTAGAAAATTGTCCATAAAGGAGAAAAAAAAAAGGTTGCTGGAACGGCGTTTATCCAAGAAGCTTAGGATCTATGATTGCTTTTTTTCCCTCCCCCCTCTCCCGGAGGAACGAAGGATAAAAAGGGCTTTGAAAAATCCTTGCAAATAGGAGCAGGGAATGATGCTTAAAGAGACGTAGGAGATTTCCCCGTGACTTTTAAAATGCTTCGCTCTCTTTAAAATGCTTCGCTCTCTTTAAAACTCAGCCGGCTTGTCCGGCCTTAATCCTTGCTCCTCGGCCTCCCGGAGAGGGCTGTCACCGGCAGGCAAACCCTCCGGCCGGGATCGCTGCCGCTGGCAGCGCTGGCCACAGCGGGCACCGGGGATTGCCTGCTGCCGGGCCAGAGGAGCAGGAGGAGGAAGGGAAAGAGGGATGAGGGAGGACGGAGGGAGGTCTGGGTGGGGAGAGGGGAGCAGCGGGCCAGGGCACGGAGCCACCCACGGAGCTGCCCCGTGCGGACACGCCGCGATATAGACCAGGGAAGACCTGTGACTACCTTTGTGGCCACCACCCTGGTGCTCCTGCCCAGGGACGTCTCTCAGCAGGGACCAGCAAGGATCAAAAATCACTTTCCAACGCTGGAAGCCCCTAATGAGGCTTTTTTTTTTCCCCACCACTGGAATTACTGGAAATTTGAGGCAGGCACCACGACGCCTGCAGGCTTTGGCACGTGGTGGTACAACGATCACGCAGAAGCAGCCCGATCTGCTCTCCTTTACGTGTTTAGGTCATAAGTTTCCACCTGGAAATTCCTTCCTTCCTTTTTTCCCAGACTCCAGGTCTCTGAGTGTCTGCCCTCACTATTAAAAAAATAAATAAAAATTGCAATTACAGCCTCCGGGCTCATGACTAGCTCTCTTCTGGGTTACCAGCTTCTTCCAGAGTCCATGGGCAAGTCTTTCCCAGCTGGCCAGTGGCTTTCAAAAATCCTTATTTCAAGCCAAAACTTGAATTTTCCCTTTCCCCCACCCCCGTGGGATTTATCGTAAGCAAATCCTTGCTTCTTTGTGCAGGCAGGAGCAGGCGGAGTTACCCAGCAGCGGCCATCGGAAGAACACGCACTGCTCGGACCGACACGTACGCGCACACCGGCAACGAACCGCGTGCAAGCAAGCGCAGAGCGGGACTCGGGTAACACACATGCACGCGCACCGGCGTGATCCGCGCACGCGTACAAGCGTGCACGGCAGGTGCGCGCGCACACGCCACGCGCACGCGTTTGCAGGCAAGCACATACGTGGCCCAAGATGCACGCGAGCGCGATACGTGTGTACGGCATATACCTGCGCGCGCCGCGCGTGCACACACGCGGACGTCTGCAAACACGGGGCACGCGACGCAGGCACAGCAAACGCCTGGGAAAGCGGAGTGCGCGCCTGCACACGTGTGTGTGTGCGAGCACACGGCCCACAGGCACGCGTACGTACGGCAAATGCGCACGGCGTGTGCGTGCAGACGTAGACGTGCCCACGCGTGCACCCACGTCGGGCACGGGTACAGCGTGCCCGCGTACGGCGCGCACGGGCCATGCGGATGCGTGCGACGGAGCGCGCGCTTGCAGGCACGGGCGAGCGGGCAGATCGATCGCGTGCACAGACGCGGAGCTCAGCTGCACGCACAGAGCGTGCGAGCGTGCGCAACCCCTGCGCCCCTTCCCCAGGCGATCAGAGCTCGCCCCTCTTGGAGCGCAGAGCACCCCAGCGCCCTGCGGCCAAGCACAGCTAACGGGGACGAAGCGTGCAAGGCGGCCTGGCCTTCGGTTTATTTTACTTAAGCGTGAGCAACAATACCAAAAAGTCTCCAGTAAAACGCCGCTCCCTCATCACATTACAGTGTATAATGTGAATTAATATATGTATTAACAAAATTAATACACTTTCATAGTATAAAATCGATACAGCTAGGAAAGGGAATTTTTATAACGCACGCGGCGTGTCCCTGAGCGTGTCCCCGGCTTCTCCCTCGTGCACATCCGTAAGCAAAGCACCGCTCGCGTCTTCCAGCATCCGGATGGCAGAGCCGCTGCCGGGAGCTTGCCTTCACCCCGCCCCGCGTGAAAACAGGGTGCCCTAGGTGAAACCTACCTCCTACCGTAGGAGAGATGAAGGCGCCCACGTGATGGAGATGGATCCCATCGTGCTGGACGCGGGGGAGAAGCAAGGGGAAGGGTTGCAGCTGAGCTGGGGGAGCCCTCAACACCACGGCGGGAGCAAGACATTGGCACCTGCACCAGAGGTGTGTGTGTCCCCCCCCGCTGCAGCACCTCTGAGAGGGAGCAGCTCCATGCCAGAGGCCACCACCCTGCTGGGACATCTCCCGGGACTCCCCGTCCTCACGGAAGCCGCCAGGGCTTTTGGGGTGCGGGCTCAGGAACGCATCCCCCGCCCGCAGAGATCGTCTGCCGGCAGGAGGACGCAGACCTGCCCGCCCTGCAGCGCCCGTTATCGGGGTCACAAAGGTTTTCCAAGCTTTGCGACGCAACCAGGAGAACTTCCGGATACAGGAGCGTAGTCTAACATCACCGAGCTGCCGGGAAGCCGTAAAGCCTCCTCTCCTTTTGCTGGGTTTATCGAAGCTGACCTCGTTTGGCTGCGTCACTGCTGAGCAGATGCCTGCGCCCTGGCAGCCTCGTGGGAGACGTCTGCCCGTAGCGGCAGGTAGCAGGCATCGCTTGCCTCTTCAACCCCCTGCCTTGCCTGGACCACCTCCTCCATCCCTCCCTGGGGCCTTTGGGGCAATCGCATCTCCTTGGAGAGGGCTTCAGCCCAGGCGTGTTTGCTGCGGCCGCCGCCCCGTCGCGGTTTGATTTCAGAGGTCAAATTCGGCTCCGCAGCTTCCGACGAGTTAGAAAAGCTTGTGCTTATCTACGGGTGAAGGTCAGGTTGGACGGGGCTTTGAGCTACCCGATCTAGTGGAGGATGTCCCTGCTCGTGGCAGGAGGGTTGGACTGGATGATTTCGGAAGGTCCATTCCAACCCAAACCACCCTATGAACTAAAGCTGCCTCGTCTTCCTCCCTTCTGACATCCACCGCTTGCAAGGGCCCGGTTGCGCTCCAACAAGCCTTATTTATGTAACGCGGCAGGACTCTTGCGAACGTCGGCTCTGAGGAGGCTTTTACCCGGTCCCTGCTTCTGCTCGCTGCTTGCAGAGCGCCGTCAGTCCCAGCGCATCGATTCAGCGATCAGAAACGTGGCCGGTTTTGCTTTGTTGTCAAATACGGGGATTGTAGTGGGTTGACCCTGGCTGGATGCCCACCAAAGCCGCTCTATCCCTCCCCCTCCTCAGCTGGACAGGGGAGAAAATAAAACGAAAGGCTCGTGGGTCGAGATAAGGACAGGGAGATCACTCAGCAATTACCGTCATGGGCAAAACAGACTCGACTTGGGGAAAAAATTAGTTTAATTTATTGCTAGTCAAATTAGAGCAGGATAATGAGAAATAAAACCAAATCTTAAAACACCTTCCCCCCACCCCTCCCTTCTTGCCAGGCTTAACTTTACTCCTTATTTTTGCTACCTCCTCCCCCCCGAGCGGCGCAGGGGGACGGGGAATGGGGGTTTGGGTCAGTTCATCACACGTTGTTTCTGCCGCTCCTTCCTCCTCAGGGGGAGGACTCCTCACTCTCTTCCCCTGCTCCAGCGTGGGGTCCCTCCCACGGGAGACAGTCCTCCACGAACTTCTCCAACGTGAGTCCTTCCCACGGGCTGCAGTTCTTCACGAACTGCTCCAGCGTGGGTCCCATCCACGGGGTGCAGTCCTTCAGGAACAGACTGCTCCAGCGTGGGTCCCCCGCGGGGTCACAAGCCCTGCCAGCAAACCTGCTCCAGCCTGGGCTCCTCTCTCGATGAGTCCACAGGTCCTGCCAGGAGCCTGCTCCAGCGTGGGCTTCCCATGGGGTCACAGCCTCCTTCGGGCATCCCCCTGCTCCGGCGTGGGGTCCTCCACGGGCTGCAGGTGGATATCTGCTCCACCGTGGACCTCCATGGGCTGCAGGGGGACAGCCTGCCTCACCATGGTCTTCCCCACGGGCTGCAGGGGAATCTCTGCTCCGGCGCCTGGAGCACCTCCTTCCTCTCCTTCTTCACTGACCTTGGTGTCTGCGGAGTTGTTTCTCTCACATCTTCTCACTCCTCTCCCTGGCTGCAACTGCAACTCCCCTGTAACTTTTTTTCCTTTCTTAAATCTGTTATCCCAGAGGCGCTACCACTGTTACTGATGGGCTCGGCCTTGGCCAGCGGCGGGTCCAACTTGGAACCCGCTGGCATTAACTTTATCGGACATAGGGGAAGCTTCTAGCAGCTTCTCACAGAAGCCACCCCTGTAGCCCCCCCGCTACCAAAACCTTGCCACGCAAACCCAATACAGGGATGCATGAGCCACGGCGCATGGGGAGATGCCCGCGCCCCAGTGCGTGGGGATTGCGTGCGCCCCGGTGCGTGGGGGATGCACGTCCCTGGGTGCATGGAGGGGATGATAATCCCATGCCGGCTTCCCCCGAGCAGCACCGGCAGCACGACCCGGCACCACCCAGCGCCTGGGACGGGTGGCCCCGGGAGCGGCCGCACCCGCCAGCGGGCAAAGTGCGGGGCAAGGGCCAGGCAGCCAGCGGAACGCAGCCATGGAGCGGTACGTCCATGCCCGGCCCCAGCGGGCAGCACCGGAGGGCACGAGGGGCAGGCAGCATGCGCTGGGGTTCGGGAAAGAGCTGTGGGTGCAGGCCGGAGCTGTGGGTGCAGGCACAGGGTGGAGGCAGGAACTGTGGGTGCAGGCAGGCACAGGTAGGAGTTGTGGGTGCTGGGTGCGGGCGGGCACCGTGGGCAGGTGGGCACTATGAGCGCAGGCAGATGCAGGCAGCCACTCAGTGCAGGATACAGGCAGGCACGGTGGGTGCAGGCAGGCACTGCGGGCACAGGCAGAGGCAGGCAGGAGCTCTGGGTGCAGGCAGGCACCAGCCAACACAGCTACCGCCAACGTGGCTCCTCTGCCATCTCTCTGCCAGCCCGACGGCCGTGCGCCTCTGCAGCATCACCGTCCTGCTGGGCGCTGCCCTCCTCCTGCCTGCACCCGGGGGCACCCAGGTGAGCCCCCACCCTCCACCTCACCCTCCCGCTGCCCCGTGTGAGGACCGGGCACGGGGAGACCCACGTGTGATCCGTGCCACCCCGCCGGTGCCCCCTCTCTCCCCACAGGCTCCGAGCGACACCGGGCAGAAGGACCTGGCCGCGGAGCAGGATTTGGTCAAGGAAATGTAAGAGGCGCCCGCATCTGGCTTGTAAAAACCAGCAAAGCAACACCCCAAAACGTAAAGCATTTCGGGGGGGGGGGGAAATAAATTTCCCTCGTTGCTTTGCGCCCCCCCAAAATTAAGGGGCTCCCGGCTCCATCTTCCCCCCAAATCACCCAAACTCTCTGAGCATCGAGCCCCAGCTGGTTTCCCTTTGCCGGCGGCGGTGGGGAGGTGCGGGTGCTGCGGCGCCGATGTCCTGGATCCATCCAGCCCGTTGGCGGGATAAGCGGCTCAATGAGCCCGTTTGCTCCCCGAGATCCTAACTGCACCCTTCCTGGGGCCGTGGGGGGGGTCTCTCGCCAGGGTCCCTGCACCCTGACGGGGTGGGATTCCCCTGGGGCAGGGGGATATTTAGTAACCCTGACGCACCGCGACCTTTCCTCGCCCATTTTGCTCCCCTTTTCCAGCATCCTGGGCATACGAGCCGTGGAGCCACCGGAAGAGAGTGAGATCTCCAAAGAGGTGGAACCAGGTATAAAGGTCTTCTCCGGCAGCGCCTGGGCTCGATGGGACCCCCGCCAAGCCCAGGAGGGACCGGAGGAGGACCGCGACCACCTCCACCACTCCCAGGACGATGCCAGCGAGGTCGATGCCAGCGAGGTCGATGCCCGCGGGTCACCCTGGCTGATGTCCCTGGAGGTGCAGAGCGGCCCCGAGGAGGACCGCGACCATCTCCACCACAGCTGAGTAGAGATGTGCCCGGGCTGTGAAATGAGGGGCGGGAGCCGCTCCTGGGGCTTCCCGAGGGGATTCGTCCCTCCCTACCCACCCTTGAACCCCCCCCCAATAAACCCACTCCCCCTTCCACGTCCTGGTGGGCTCCTCATCGCTGCCAGAAACCTATCGCTAAGTGCAAGGCCCCCAAATCTGGGGGATCCTCCTCGGGCTCGCCCCGAGACCCCGAGCAGGGTGAGGATGATGCCTCGGGGTGAGGGACTCGACCCATCACCCCGGCCTCACTTCAGCCCAGGTGGGGCTGAGGCCGGGCAAACTCAGCGCATCGGTGTTGCGCCCAAGAAAGGGCTGCGGGCTGTCCCCTCCCCAGGGGACACGCGGACCTATTGCTCCACAAAGCTGCTCTCGCCCAGCTCAGCGTCGGAGAGCGGCGTGATGGAGCGTGGGGGGGGTCCTCAGTGAACCCCAACGTTTCCCAGCTCAGGGGGGACCCCAGAGCAAGGAGGCCCCATCTCCCGGCAGCGCCAGGAAAACCTTTTAATAGCGATGGCAAAGGTGGTCCCCGCTGCCGGTTGTCTCGCCCCAGGCGAGTATCGGCTCGCCGCCGGGTCCCAGACCCCTCCGCGGGGTGACGCAGGGGGCTGACGGGCAGCAGGGCGGCTGCGGGGACTTGCGCCCCCGCCGGGCTCAGCTGTCGGTGAAGTTCGCCTTGCGCTTCTCCACGAATGCCGTCATCCCCTCCTTGCGGTCGCCCTGTGAGGAACGGAGAGGTGAGGCTGGGGGGGGGCTCCCATCCCACTCCCCCCCCCAAACAGTGGGGCCGACCCCCCCCTACTCACGGTGGCAAAGGTGGCGTAAAAAAGCCGCTTCTCCGTCCTGGTTCCCTCCGCCAGCGTCGTCTCGAAGGCTGAGAGCAAGGGAGAAGTTGGGGGGGACCCCGATGCCTGGCCCCGCAGCCCCCCCGGGGGGGGTTTCCCGGTTGGCCCCCCAGCCCCTACCGGCGTTGACCGACTCCTTCGCCATGGCGGCCACCAGCTTGGAGTTGCTGGCGATCTTCTCAGCGCAGGCGATGGCCGCGTCCAGCAGCTTCTCCACGGGGAAAACCTTGCTGACCAGACCTAGGATGGACGGTGGGAGGTGGTGGGGTGGGGGGGGGGGGGACGGCTCCCCGCCCGGATCCCTGCGGTGGTGCCGGGGCTGGCCCGCGCCCCTACCTGCCTCCTTCGCCTCCGCCGCCGAAATCCGGTCCCCAGTGAGGACCATCTCCATCGCCAGCGATTTCCCCACCGCCCTGGTCAACCTCTGCGTCCCTCCGGCGCCTGGAGCCGTTTGGAGAAGGGAAAAGTCCAGAGAGGGACACGTGGGTGTCCCCACTGTCCCCGCTCCGGCAGGGATGTACCCCCACCTTGGTGGGTGCCCCCCCCCCCCCCAGCTCACCTGGGATGGTCCCCAGCAGGATTTCGGGTTGCCCGAACTGCGCCTTCTCCCCGGCGTAGATGATGTCACACATCATGGCCAGCTCGCACCCGCCGCCCAGCTGGGACAGGGGAGGAAGAGGAAGGTCAGTGGGTGCCGGGGCTGAAGCTGGGGGGCGCGGGGAGAGGTGGGGGGGGGGGGGGGAAACTCACGGCGTAGCCGTTGACGGCGGCGATGATAGGTTTGCGGACGGTGGAGACCTTGTCCCAACCGGCGAGGAAGCCGCCGCCGTAGCACTCCTGGAAGGTTTTATTCTGCATCTCCTTGATGTCGGCGCCAGCTGCAAAGGGAAACGGGGTGGGACACCGAAGCTTCCTCTTCCTCCCTCCCCCCCCCCCCAAAAAAATCTGGGGTGCGGAAGGGCACCCTGCCTTACCTGCGAAAGCTTTTTGGCTGCCGGTGATGACGATGGCCCCCACCTGCGGGTCGCTTTCCAGGGCGTCCAGCGCCCGCCGCAGCTCCTCCATCAGCCCCTCGCAGAGGGCGTTGAGCGCCTGCGGCCGGTTCAGCTGGATCAGGCCCACGCTCTGCCGCTCCCCCGTCTTCTGCACCACCAGGTACTGGAACGGGGCCCCTGCCCGCCGCCCCCCCCCCCCCGGGCACCGCCCCGTTAGGCAACCGGCTGCCTGCAACCGGCCGAGACCCCCCCCCCCCTCCACCCGCCCTCCGGTGAGGCCCGGCTGCTGCCGGGGCACCGCGCTATTTTAAGGCGACCTTCAGGGCGGCGGGTGCTTGCCAGCGGTCACCGGCAGCTCAGCGGGACGTCACCCCCCCGGGGGCTCGGGACCGGGGCTGGCGGGGAGTTCCCGGTGCGATCCTGACCCGGACAGGCGCACCCCAGGAACCACCCTGTGCCGAGGCCGGTGCGCGGTGCTGGGACCCGGTGCATGGTCCAGGCACCCGGTGCACGGTGCTGGGCCCTGATGCACGGGCCAGGGACCCTGTGTAAGGTGCTGGGCACGTGCAGGGTGCTGGGCCCCGGTGCACGGTGCTGGGACCGTACATGGTGCTGAGCCCCGGTGCACGGCGCTGGGCGTGTGCACGGCGCTGGGCGTGTGCACGGCGCTGGGACCCCGGTACGCAGTGCCACAGCCCATACATACATGGTGCAGGGACCGGGCGCCCGGTGCCAGGCCCCGCGCAAGGTGCAGGGACCCGGTGCCCGGTGTCGGTGCCCCGGTGCGCGGGGCCAGGCCCCGGTGCCGGGAGGCGGGCCCCGCTCCCCGTCGCCGGGCGCCCCCCGTGCCCGCCCCGGTGCCCCGCTCACCGGCGCTGCAGGCCCGCGCCCCGAGGAGGGGGCGGGGCGGCGGCGGGAGGAGCGCGCGGCGGCGCGCGGCGGCGGCGGCGGCGGCGGCGGCGGGGCGGAGGAGCGCGCGCAGCGCGGCGGCCATGGCGGAACGCGGCGGAACGGCCCCGCTCCGCCCCACCGCCCGGCGGACGCCCCGCCCCCCCCGGCGCCCATTGGCCGAGGCGGCCCCGCCCCACAGCGCGCCATCCCCATTGGCCGAAGCGGTGCCGCCGCGCCCCGCCCCTGGCGCGCTGCCGGGCGGGGCGGGGGGCCGGGCCGCCGCCGTGGGGACCCCCCGGTGCCGTGGGCGGAGGCCGCGGGGAAGGGGCCGCGGGCCCTGCGCCCCCCCGGGGCCCGCCCGTGGCGGGCCTGCCGTCCTGCCCTCGGCCCCGCGCGGCGGGACACGAGTGGGGCCTACTGGGGACGGGATTAGGGGGGGGTTTCGAGGCGCCGTGGGGCGGAACCGCGGCGGCGACGGGGGGGGGGGGTTGCTTCCCCCGCCGTCTCCCGCGGTTGCACGCACCGCCACGGGCGGCCCCGCGCGCGCCCCCTGCCGCCGCGCGGCCCCGAGCGCGCGCCCCCGCCCCCGCGCGTGGAGTTTGGGGGGGGGGGGGAACACACGGACGGCGGCGGGAGCGCGGCGGCGGGAGCGCGGCCGTGGAGGAGCGGAGCGGAGGGAGCCAGCGGCAGCCCCGGGCCCGGTGAGCCCCGAGGGCGGGGGGGGGGCGGCCTGCACGGTGCCGGGGGAGGGGTGCGCGTGTGCGTGCGTGGGGGGGGGTGTGAATGTGCCCCGCGGCCGTGCGCGTACACGCGCGCTGCTGCGGGGGGGGGGGGGGGGAATGGGGGAGGGGGGGCTGGCGTGCAAGCCGCGTGTGCGGCGCGTGCACAAGCGTGCCCGAGGGGCGTGCTTGAGTGCGCGTGAGCGGCGTGCAAGCGTGCACGCACCCACGGGCAGCTGTGTTCAGCGCAGCGGCGTGTGCGCGTGCACAGGCCGTGCAAGCGTGTGTGTGTGCCTTGCACGGGGCTGCGCGTGCAGCCACGCACGGGCGTGCACGCGTGCGTATAAGCGGTGCACAGGTGCGCTTAGGAACGCACGCTTGCAACCCGGGTGTGGGCGCCCGCGGGAATGGTGCATGCAACTTGTGCATGCGTGTGCAAGCACCGTGCGCACGGGTGCGTGTGAGTGTGCATGGCTGCGCGTGCAAGCATGTGCAAGAGCACGCCTCATCCACACAGGGGGGAGAGCGTGTTTATGCAACCCATGGGCTGCTGCATGTGTGACACTGAGGTGCACGCAGCCCAAGCACACGCACGAGTGACAGACAGGCGTGCGCAACCCAAGCACACGCATGAGTGACACACAGGTGTGCACAACCCAAGCACACGCATGAGTGACAGACAGGCGTGCGCAACCCAAGCACACGCACGCAGCCGGCGCATCCGCGTGCGGCCTGCGGGCGCGTGCACGGGCAGACTCCCGCCTGCGCCTCCTTGCACGTGCCCACGGACACAGGCGGGCGGGCGAGGCCGCACCGCGCACACGCGTGTGCGCGCCGGCGGGCCGTGGCTGAGCGCGGGGGGCTCTCCTTGTGCCCAGGTGCGGCGGGATGCGGCGGAGCGCGGCGGCGTGCTGGGCGCTGATGCTGCTGGCCGCCGCTTTCTGCGACACGGTGGCCGGCAAAGGCGGGCGCGGTGGCGCCCGGGGGGCCGCCCGTGGCGGGGCCCGGGGGGCCGCCCGAGGCCGGGTGAAGGCATCGGTGCCCCGTTACGGCTCGGCCGGGGCGGCCCTACGGGTGGCGGGGGCGGCGGCGGCGGGAGCGGCGGCCGGCGTGGCGGCGGGAGCCGCCCTGCGCCGGGCCCGGCTGGCCGGCGAGCTGGAAGCGGACGACGGCGTCGAGTACCACGATGGCAACCGGACGGCCGCCGCCAGCGCCTGGACCTCCACCGCACCGGGCCGGGACCCGCCGGGCTGGGCCGTGTCTTGGCTCTGCCCGCTGGCCGCCGTCCTCCACCGCTGATGGTTTCGGAGGAACCCGACCGTGCCCGGTGCAGCTACCGATGCCGCGAGGACCGGCCGCCCCCCCCCGCCCCGGGGGCTGAGCCCACCACCCCTGGGCTAGCAGCGGCTCCCAGGGCTGCGCCCACCCGGCGCCCGGCCTCACCCCGTTACCGGCCACCAGCGGGGCAGGACCCCGCGGGAAGCCCCTCCATCACCTTCCCCTCCCGTGCACCCCGTGCCAAACCCCGCCGGCTCGGGCCCCCCCGCCCCGTTCGCGCCGTTCCTCTGTACGTGGGTCTCTCGCAGCGTTTGGAGGGCGAGGAGGCGGCAATAAAGCTGGGCGGAAAGCAAGCGTGGCTGGATGCGGGGCTCGGGGGCTCGGGACCGGGACCCCGGGACGGCCACCGGCCCCGGCCCCCTGCCCACGGAGGTTTTATTTCGGGATGGAGGTCCCCGAAAGCGCAAAGACCGCAGCGAGGAAACGGCTCCCCAGGGGTTTTTGTCCCGGCGGGAGGCAGCAGCCGTGACACCACGGGGCAGCCCCCACGGCGCAGCCTCGTCCCCCCCCGCCGCGGGGATCCTGTACCCCCCCTGGCCCTTTGCAGCAGCCCGGGGTCCGAAACGGGGGGGCCGCCCCGGCAGAGCCGCTTTAATCGCACGCCAAGAGCTCCGTGCCGAGGTGGCTCCAGCCCTGCGGGGTGCCGGGGTGTCCCCGGGGAGCAGCCGGGCCTTCGTCCCCAGCCTGCGGTGCCTCTCCCCCGTGGGACAGCTCTCAGTCCAGCGTCACCCTACCCAGGCGTCCCGCCCGGAAATCCCGCAGGAACTCGTAGGCAGCGGCCGGGTAGTTGAGCATCGTCACGTTGACGTTCCCTGGAAACAGGGACGGCGGGTGCGGATGGAGGTGTCAGCGGAGCCTGGAGCCGCCCCAGGACCCCCAAAAGCCAGGATCCCCAAAAGGCAGGCGGCAGAGATCCCCCCCCCGAGCACTCACCCGTGCCCGTCAGCACCTTCACCTTCTGCGTCCTGCCCTGGGCGAGGGCCACGCGCCTCAGCACGGGCTCGATCTCGTCGCAGGCCTCGGCCAGCCCGTAGCGCCGCACGTACCTGCCGAAGGAGGTGGCCTCACACCCCGCCGGCATCGCTTCTCCCCCACCCAATTCCCCGGGGAACGGGCTTCTCCACCGCCCGCTCGGAAGCGCAGGCAGCGGACGCAGCCCGGGGCCCGCTCCGGTTCTCCCGCTGACTCACCCGAACTGCTGCCGCTTGTTCAGGGTGTACAGGAGGTAGTCGGCCATGATGTCCTCCCCTACCAGGTGGTCACGAATGGCTCCTGGAAAAAAGGATCAAGCCCCAGCTCCCCTCAGCCCTGCTCAAAGCGCCGGTCACCCCTCCCCGCCGGCCACGTGGCACCCGTGGCCACCCAGGCAGCGCGCGCGCCGGCCTGGGGGGTGGCGGGGGGGACACGTGAGCAGCAGCCTGCTGCCCCAACCTCGGGCACCAGGCCCAGCCGGGGCTCGAAGCCACGTTTGGGGAGTCCCCCCCGCCCCGGCCACAGCCTCCACCTCACCGCACAGCGCCAGCTTCATGCCGGTCTCCACGTCCCCCAGTTTCGGGGGCAGCACGCCTGGCGTGTCCACCAGGTACATCAGGGGCTTCTCGCAGACCTGGGATGAGGGGAGGCAGGGCCCTGAGGACGCGCAGCTTGGTAATTAGCACCGCGGACTACCGACACGGCTAACGGAGCGAAGCGTTGAGCTCTTTCGTTAAGGTCGCGCCGGAAAGGGGACCCGTGCAACCCTTTGCGATCAGCTCCGCCTGCCTCGAGGTTTTCCAGGGCGCAGGGAGGCAGGGGCCAGCACCCACCCAACCGGCTGCGCCGCGGGGACGGTACCTGGATTCTGGTCAGCACTGCCTTGGTGATGCCCGGTTCGCCACCGACCGCGGTGGCTTTCCCTTCGGGGAAAGGAGAGAGACAGTCAGAGAAGCGAGCGACGCTTCGCTCTGCCCCGCCGCCCGCTCCACGGCTGCGCCAGCGGCTTCCTCCCCGAGCCCAGACGCCGCGGAGAAATACCCTTTTTGAGGTGCAGCCTCCGCAGGGAGTTGATGAGCGAGGACTTGCCCACGTTGGGCACGCCGATCACCAGGATACTGTACTCGGTGCTCTGGAAGCGAGGAGGAAGCGGGGAGGGAGCGGCCGGTTATCGGCCACCCACCCGCCCGGAGCGACGGGCAGCCGCAACAGCGAAACAACCCGGCCTTTGCCGGCGTTTTTGGCACGCGTGCGAGCGGCCTCGTCCCTCCGGCCACCCTGACTCCCTGCGCACGCCCCGGCAATCGCGCGGCCGCCTCTCACCTCGGCCCTGTGGTAGCGCGGGCTGTCGCCCACCAGCTTGGCAACCAGCGGAACAATCTGCAGAGAAACAGGGAGAAGGGCTGTAACGGCGGCTCTGCGCCCGGGCTGGCGGCAGGCCACTCGCTCGGAGGACGCCGTGCCAAGAGGATGAGCAAAACGGGGGCCGAGCAGAGGACGGGGCGCCTCGGGTAAGCTGGAAATGAAGATCGCTCTGGAGCAGCCAGCGTCACCTCCTCACAGTGGGGCACTGAGGCCGCTCCGTAGGGCCGGGACACGGGTGCACGGCCCTCAGCTGCCGGCAGCAAGGAGCAGGGCTGGGCGCGGGGCTGCTGGCCCGTTACCTTCTTGACGTTGCCATCGCGCTGGCAGTCAGTGAAGACAACGTGCGAGCATCCCTGCTGCTTCAGGTGCTCCAAGACTCTCTGAAGGGGACAGGCAGAGGCATTGCTGGTCACCCGCCTGCGGTGACCCGTGAGGCCTCAGCCAGCCAGCCCTGCCCCGGTGCTCACCGGCTGCCGGCGGGGATCAGCCAGGTCCATCTTGTTCAGCACCAGGACATGCGGGCGGATGCCCAGTGCCTCCTGAAGCATGGGGTTACGGCCCGACAGCGGGATGTGAGCGCCGCTAAGGAGAGTGACTGTGCGCTGGTGTGGGAGCAGGGATTGGGGGGAGCAGGGATTGGGGGGGGAGCAGGGATTGGGGGGGGAGCAGGGATTGGGGGGGAGCAGTTGGGGGGGGTGGGAGGGGGGAGTTGATGGGGCTGGTGCGGAGCTGGAGAGGGGTACGGGAGTGGGAGAAGGGGCGGCCTGGAGGGAGACAGAGCAACTGGAGCAGGGACCGGTGCAGGGGTCGGGGTCCCGGGATGCCAGCTCCTGCTGCCCCAAAGGGCACACCCGGGGAGGGGAAGGAATGAAGAGCCGTGCCGGAGGATATGCGAGCGTCGTGCACCTCGATGAGGCAGTCGGCGCGCCGCAGGGAGGCCCGCATCTGCCGCAGGCCTGCAACACAGCGCTGGGTGAGCGGCG
Source organism: Gymnogyps californianus (assembly GCF_018139145.2). Classification (NCBI taxonomy): domain Eukaryota; kingdom Metazoa; phylum Chordata; class Aves; order Accipitriformes; family Cathartidae; genus Gymnogyps; species Gymnogyps californianus. Next base: position 41,756,034 of record NC_059476.1, on the reverse strand, counting down.
GCAACGTGGGGGGGGGGGGCGGTTGGGGGGGTCAGCCCTCCCCGCTCCCACCCCTCACCTTTCGCCATGTGCCCCGGGAACCAGGACGCCACATCGCGGCCACCGAAATCGAACCGTTCCCGGAACCCGCCAGCTACCGGCCCGGCTCCGGTCGCCGCCACCGCCGCCGCCCGTAACCTTCCTCCCCACCCTCTCATGGCGGCGGCGCCCCTGCCTCGGCGTCACATCCGGCGCGACGGCAGCGCGTCGCGTGGGCGGGGCGTTCCCCTCCGCGGCCGTCGCTCCCGTCTCCTCCTCAGCGCCATGGCGGAGCCGCGGCCTACGGGGCCTGTGGGGGCTACGGGGGGTCCTGGCGGCACGGGGGGTGCCGGGCCCCGCGGGGGGCACGGAGTGCCCCCCGCGGGGCCCGGCACCCCCCGTGCCGCGGGACCTAGTCCCCAACCCGCCCCCCAGCCACCCCAGCCCCTCAGCCCACCTCGCAGCCAGGTCCGACGCAGGCCCCGCTGGACGACACCCGCTTCCTGATCGCCAGCACTAACTGGTACTAACGCCGCCAGGCCCTCTTCCCCGCCGGACCCGAGCCGAAGAGCCGCATCCATCCCCCCTTCCCTGCCAGAGAGAGAGAAGCCTCCGCGTCGCTCCGCCGGGGAGGTTTCCCAATAAAGGAGGCTGGTCTGCAGCGACCCACGAAGGCACGGGTTTTATTTCGCCGCCTCAGAGCCGAGGAGCGGGGCCGGGTGCGTCGAAGAGCTGGTTGAGCCGCTCGGCCTCTCGCCAGCCCGACAGCAGGGCCCCGTGGGCGGTGGAGTAGAAGGTGCGGTGGGTGGCCTCGCCGGCGAAGAGGAGCTGCAGAGGCTGCGGCGAGGCGGGAGGTGAGCGCCGGGGGCTTGCCAGCATTCCCAGCCCAGCGGGGACACCGGGTCGTACTAAACCAGCCTCCTCTCCCCGCCCTTTGGCACCCCGCGGATGCATGACCCCCTCTGCAGCCACATAGAGACCAAGGAATGGGCACCTTCCCTTCCTTAGAGACCCACCCCATGCCGTGAGGATGCCGGAAAGTGGTTGGAAGAAGCTACGTGTCCCCAAATTTTACGGAAATGGGGTTCCCCCCACCCCCATGGAGCTCAGCGGGGAGAGCCAAGGGGGGTTGGTTGGTGACCCGAGCATCGGTGACCCCTGAACGGAGCGGGAGTGGGGAATGCCACCTCCCTGTGCTCCTCAAGGCCTGGGGCGTCCTGTTTCCACCCTTGTCCATCTGTCCCCACACCCTGGGGGTCCTGCTCCCCCCCCAGCCGCCGCATCCCCCGGGCCAAAAGCAATTACCCTGGGGTCCTCGGGGTCCTCGGGCAAGGGCTGAGCCAGCACGTCGATGTCGTCCCCCGAGCTGCCGACAGCCACGTAGCTGTAGGAGCCCCGGGTGTAGGGAGCGCTGTGCCACCGGGACCTGAGCACGCTCCTGGGAGCGGGCAGCTGCGGGTTCCCTGCGGGCACGGATTTTGGGTGGGATCCAGAAACCCGGATGCGCGTTTCCCCGGAGGGTGACGAGGGCGGAGGGAGGCGGCGGCGGTACCTGTCAGCGTGCGGAGGACGCGCGTCATGGTGCCGAGAACCTCCGCGTCGCTCAGCGTCTCCATGTACTCCGACTCCTTCCCCGCGATGAAGCCGCAGAGGACGTGCCCATGCCTGGGGAGGAAAGACGGGGCCGAGAGCTGGCTGCCGCCCTCCCGCTGCTCGCCGGGCACCGTGCCCTCCCTGCCCTGCGAGCGCCGCTGCATCACGGGGCCACCGGCGACCCAGAGAAAGTCTTGAAGCTCCGGACAGGACCAAGATGCTCCTTCACGTCACCCGGAAGATGCCCAAACCCACCCCCCGCCAGCCACGATGCCCCCTTTGCCGGCGCTCCCGTCACGTACTGCTCCGGCGGTTGGAGGACCACGAATCCCATGAGCTTCTTGAACCAGTTGGCCTCCAGGTCGGCGCTGGGCTCCTCGAGGGGCGACTCGTCCTCCCACACCGCTTGGAGGAGCCACTGCTCGGGTTCCCAGAAAGGCCGTTCGAACTCCAGGAAGATCTTGTTGTTGGTGCCGAAACCCAAGCGGCGAATGGCCTCCGCTTTCCGCTCGGGCAGGGGAGGCTGGAAGAAATCCTGGTGGCGTTCCTTGAGGAAACCTGGAGGCAGAAGATGGGGGCAGCTCTGTTCGCCGGGCTCCTGAACGGGGTCTGAGATACTTTTCCCCTCCCAAACCCCTGCCCAAACCCCTTCCCAGCCTCCCCTCTCCCACCGGGGTTCCCCCGGTGGGAGAGGGAGGCTGGGAAGGGGTTTGGGCAGGGGTTTGGGCAAGTCCCTGCCCTCCGTCCGCCCATCTCCAACCACGCCAACTTGTCGGAGGGGGACAGGCAAGGAAAAGCGTTGGTGTCCTCACCCAGCGGGACGGTGACGATGACGTGGTCGGCGAGGAAGGCGTCTCCGTCCTCGCACTCCACCCGGACGGGGAAATCCCTCACCTCGTCTCCTTCCTCGCGGAAGGAACCTCGCCACCGGATGGTCCTCACCGCCTTGTTGAGGAGGACGGTGCCCTCCGGCAGAGCCGAGAGCATGCGATCGGGCAAGCTGCTGTAGCCGCTGCGGGACGGAGGCGCCGCTGGGGACGGGGTGCTTGTCGTCCCCCCCCGAAAACGCTTTGTCCGCCTCCCCTTCCACAGCCCTTTTGCTTACCCCGGGAAGGTGCAGTCCAAGCCGGGCAGGGTGACGTACTCCCCGAAGGGCTCCAGGGCCACCAGGTCCATGCTGTGGGTCCCGCTGACGCAACATTCCAGCTTGAGGTAGGTGGCGAGGATGGCCAGCCGGAGCTTCCGGGCGTCCTCCTCGCCCCCCCCCAAAGTGGGGACCCTCCGGGCGATCTCCGCCCGCAGGTACTGTCCCACGCTGGGCACCGGCACCTCCTTGGCCCCTTGAAAAGCTCGGGCGGAGGCCAGGAGGCTGTGGAAGAGGTCGTGGGCTTCGCTCACCGCCTCGGGGCTCAGCGCCTTCCCCGAGCTGCCGTAGGTGAGGGAGGGCAGCGGGGGGTGGCCCCCCAAATCCACCTCCTGGTTCTCCTCCTGGGCAGCTTCCGGGCCCAGCAGGCCGTAGCGGGTGGCCAGGCGGAAGACGGGGTTCCCCGGCGAGGGGCCGTGGATCCAGTGCGCCCCCATCTCCACCAGCCCTGATGCTGTGGGGAGGGAGGCGGGGGGGGGGGGGGGGGGTGTCACCCCAAGGCATACGTGTGGCAGGACCCCCCCCGGGGGAGCAGCAGGACCCCCAACTCCCTGTGCCCCCCAAAAACGGCTGGAGCCAGCCGACCCTCCCCTGCCCCAGTCCCCCCTCCGTGCCACCCCACTCCGGTTTGGTCCCATGGGACCGGGCGCTCCCAGCCCCGTGTCCAGCCCACTCAGCACCGGCCCCACGGGGGCGTGGGGGGGGGGTGGGCTTCAGGTGCAGCCCCCCCATCCCTGGTCCTGCCCCGCTACAGCCACCCGTCCCCCGGTGCCGTCCCACACCCCCCCCCCCCCGGGCTTCCCCCGTACCGAAGGAGCGGGTGCGGACGCGACCCCCGGCGCGGGCCGTCGCCTCCAGCAAGCGGAAGGAGCCGTGGCCGCGGAGCCGCTGCGCCGCCCCCAGCCAGCCCCGCGCCCACCGCCACCACCCGCCGGCCGCTGCCGCCGCCGCCGCCGCCCTCCTCCTCCTCCATGGCGCCCGCCAGGCCTCGCCCGGTACGAGCACCGACCCCTGCGCCCCGCCAGGCCCCGCCCTGGGCAAGCCCCGCCCACCTCCGCTCCGGCTCCGCCCCCCCGTGCCTCGGGAAGCAGGGAGGGAGGGGATGTCTTTTCTCCCGGGACCAAAAACCGGCTGGCTTTGCAGATGGAGGGGCGGGAGGAGGCTGGGTTGGGAAGTGGGGGGGAGCCTTCCTGGGATGGGGGACACCCCCCTGGGGCCCACCTCACCGCCCTCCTCCTTTCCCCGTCCCGCACCGGCAGCCGCCCGGTGACCGTGGACCGGCCAGCCCGGTAAGATGGAGGAGCCGCTGGGTGCCCAGGCTCGGTCCGTCAGCCAGCTGGCCGGGCCGTACGCATCCCGGTGGCACCGGGGAGAGCGGTCCCGTAGGCGGGAAGCTCCCGCTTCGCCGGTGATTTCCCAGCCGTTGTGGGCACGAATAAAGCTCTCCCCGAGGCGGCCCGGTGGTTCTTTGCCGGCGATCGTTCCTGCCCCGGTGCGGCCTGGGGAGGGGGGCCCTGCCTGCTGCCCGCCCCGGCGGTGGTGGGGTGCAGGTACCGGGGTGCTCCCAGCTGGGACCCCCGAGCAGCACCCGCCATGCCACCCCACCGAGCAGCAAGCCCTGCCAGCCGCGGCTGGGGTCACCCCACCGCAGGTTTATCCCCGCCGACCCCGGGTACGGGCAGCCCCCCGGGAAATATTTCCACACAAGGAAGAGCCGGGGGTGTCAGAGCTGCGGTGCGGGCTCCTGAAATCCCCTTTGAGCATTTATTTCGGAGGGATTTTCCTCGCCTCCGGTTTTCCAGCAAGCAGCGGGGTGGGACTGCACGGCGGGGGCTGCCCGCTGCCCCGGGACACCAGCCTGGCAGCAGCTTCATGGGGGGGGACGGTGGCCCTGCGACCCGGCCACGGGGCGTTTGGGGCCACCGGCTCCCAGGGATGGAGGACAGGCATTCCCAGCCTGTCGGCACTGAGCCATGCAGCCGTCCCTGGGGACCTCTGGCCGCTCACTCCTGCGACCGATAGATGCAGGCAAGCGCCGGCTTGGCCCAGCTAAGCCCTGAACCCCTCCAGACAGAGACCCTCCACCTCCCTGGGGACCCGTCTGGGGGAAGAAGGGTTCCCCACGTCCAACCTGAACCCTGCTGGGCTGTGATCTGGGGCCGGGGCCCCTCGTTGCATCGCCTGTCGCTGCCGAGAAGGGTTTGACCTCATACATCCCCTCCATCCCTGCCTGCGTGGCAATTGGGGGCTGCTCTCAGACACCCCCCCACCCCGCCACCCCACGGCCAGACCCAACAAGCCCACCTCCCTCCCCTCTCCTCGTGGGTTGGGTGCTCTAATCCCCGACCCACCGGGCAGCCACCGTGGGGTCACGGCAGGGTCCCCACATCCCCCTGGCTTTTTCAAGGTGGTCCAGGCAATGTGATGTGCAACCTCTTCTAACACACTGATCGTGCAGCCCTGGGAGTAGCCAACGAAATAGATCTGCTTCTGCCCGGTCTTCTGCAGAACAAAGTCGATCGTGGCTGGGAGGTCGTGCATTGCCATTTCATGAAAGCTGCAACACCGGAGCAGTGCGTTGGTGTCCTGGTTTCGGCTGGGACAGAGTTAACTTTCTTTTTAGTAGCTGGTACAGTGCTGGGTTTTGGATTTGGTGTGAGAATGATGTTGATAACACTCCGATGTTTTAGTTGTTGCTAAGGAGCGCTTATCTTAAGCCAAGGAGTTTTCACTTTCCCATGCTCTGCCAGCAAGCAGGTGTGCAAGAAGCTGGGAGGGAGCAGAGCCGGGGCAGCTGACCTGAACTAGCCAAAGGGATATTCCATACCATGGAACGTCATGCCCAGTATATAAACTGGGGGGAGCTGGCCAGGTGGCGCGGATCGCGGTTCGGGAACTAACTGAGCATCGGTCAGCGGGTGGTGAGCAATTGCATTGTGCATCACTGGTTTTTTTCCTCCCCCCCTTCCTTTTTTTTTTTTTTTGTTGTATTCCTTTTCATTCCTATTATTATTATATTTCATTATTACTATTGTTAGTATTATATTTTACTTTAGTTATTAAACTGTTCTTATCTCAACCCACGAGTTTTACTTTTTTTTCCTTTGCTTTCCTCCTCCTCACCCCACTGGGAGGGGGAAACGGCTGCGTGGTGCTGAGTTGCTGACTGGGGTTAAACCACGACAGTTGGTTATAAGGTAACACCAGGAGAGCAAACTTACCTGTGAATTTTGGCTGCCTTGCATCGCCCGTATGCTGAAGGGCTTAACATCTGTGGCTGATTTTCCAAGAGAAAATTCCTGTGAGTTAGGAGAGCCCTGTGCTGGGCGAAACTGCGCAGAGTCTGAAGGCATCCCTCCTGCCATGGCCTCATCCTTCCCTGACAGGGCTTAAGTCCTCCCATAACCATGGTTAGCGGTAAAGAAGCTGTGCAGAGCCCGGCCAGCTGTGCCTTCAGGTGCAGGACACAGCAGCTCTGCAGCCCCAGAGCTGGCTCTCGTCAGGATTACAGCACCAGCTCCGCTCCTAGAGATGCTCTTTCCCAGATGGGAATGGAGCACCGGTTCCTGCCCATGTACCTTTTAGTGCGATATGGTGAAACACAGACCGGCTTTATTAGGGTTTTCTCACTGGAAGCATGTTTGTGAGCTTGGGAAATCCAGGACTGCTCTGAAGATCAGCTCTGGAGAGGCAGTAGCAGCTTAAAAAGCCGTTCTTGGGGACAAGGTTTCTGTGAACAACGTCTGGGAGAAGGGGAGGTGTCGATGACGCTTGTGGACACCTTGCTGGGGGGGGGCTTGGCCGGGGGGGTCCCTGCAGAGGCCCCAAGATAGGGCTGATGTCTCCGCAGGACGGGCGTCCCCATGCAGCCAGCAGTGCCCTGCGCTCTCGGCAGGGCCGGGCAGCTGCGGGGAGGTGTTGGCACCATGTCAGCAGGCTGGTCTGCACAGGTACCTCCATCCTTCCCGGACACATCACTAGGGGAGGCCATACTCGGGGATGAGGTGCTCCGACTTGCCTGCTTGGAGGCACCCACCTCTGCCTAGAGGGTAGCGACAGGCCGAGAAGTTTGCCGTGCTTTTGTAATCCGCTCCAGCCCACCTGAAATCCCAGAATTCATCCTGGTCAACTGAAGGTGCTGATGTCTCCAGGACCAGCTTGTCTCCTGGCTGTTTCCCAGCCAGACATCGTAGCCAGAGTCTGCTAGTATGAAGCCAGGGCTGTTGTTAGCCAGATTTTCCACCCAGTGGCTGCCTTCTCCAAGTAGCCTGTGCTGGAGAAACACGACCGGCTTGGCCCCTGGATGTGAAAGAAACAGCACATCTCACTGAATCAGAATTTCTCCACTTACCCCAAATTCAGGCCAATAAAGCCTCTTTCTTGCACTGCCAGAGGACATAAAATGTGCATTTTAATGACGTCTCCTGGTGAAGAAATCCTTGCCGTAGTTGTCTCGTGGTGATTGCCCTCGTTGTCTCAGGCTGGAGAGCTGCGGACATCCCTCCTAAGCCTTTCAGACCCCAGGTGCTCATCCCCACAAGTTCAGTATCGTGGCCACTGACAACAACCATGTGAAAGCTCAGATGTACAGGCTCGTCCCTGAGATCGTTCAAACCCCAAAGTCACAAATTTATGGGGAAAAAATAAATGAGGAGCTCTCTTAAGATACGCCTGCACCCTCTGAGGCTGAAACCCAAGTCTCTGCTTGATATGAAAGGCGGTTGCCGTGCTGCACGCATGCTTTCGTATGCTGGCTGCTAAAGCCTTGCCTGTGAATTGGAGAAGTATCGTGGATTTGGTATTTTTGCTTTAACAATAAATACTCCCCTGGCCTGGTAAGGTTCATCCCTTCACCTGCTTGTTATGTTAAGGGTTTTTTTTTTTCCTGGCTTCCTTGTGAAATAGAGCCGTACCTCTGTTCCTAAGATTTTCTCTCCCATGAGGAATTCTGGTCAGGCTGATGTAGTAGCTGCCATGAGTCAGGACTTCATACTCCTCACTGGGGTACCCTCTGTGGCAGATCATTTCGCTCTGGGGAAAGAAAAACGCAGGTGGAAAGCTTTCCGTAGCCGAGGTGCTCATTTGACTCGAAGAGCACATCCCTCATCCGCTGGGATGCCTTTGCAAAACCGAAACGCTGCGGCAGCTGGGACATTGCTTTGCCCGGGGTGTCTCTGGATCAGCTGAGGACTTTTTTGAGAGAGGATGCTCTGTCCGAATCCCACGCCCACCCCAGCGAGACGCCCAAGGGAAGAGGAGACGCTCAGCTGTGGGCTCGCGCCTGCGAGCAGGAGGGGGGCCGGCGGCAGCAGGGCTCCCTGCAGCGTGCAGCAGCACGTGCGTTCGAAATGTTCCGGAAAAACGAAGATTGAAACCAAAAGGATTTACTGACAGCTGACACCAGTGGCAGGACATGTCAGTGTCATACTCTGAGCTGATGCACGGGGCAGATAAGATGGCAGGGCATATCAAACCTACTGAGCTGGGCTGACTGGAAGGGCAATAGGACAAGCCCCGTAGGATTTGTCACAGGGCTCCCGAGGCTCTGCCTGAGCTTTATTTATGCTGAAAACTCCACAGATTGGGAAGTTTCGGTCTGGTGAAATCCAGCGGTGATCCTGCCTGCACATCGCTGTATACTCGCTTTGTCACGCGGTGAGCGGAAGAGATTAATTTCAGCAATTTTATTGCCCACATCTTGGGTCCATCTAAACCCACCTTCAGAGACTTTCAGGACTCGCCTGGACACGGCCCTGAGCAACTTGCTGCAGCTGAAGGAGAGGAGCCATGCGCAACTTTCTACCCCCCCAGGAAGATGTCTGATCAAATCCAGCCTGGGATTATCCGCTTCTCTAATTGACCTGCTGATAATTGCACTTAATACGGCTGGGAGGAAGAGGGCTCCTTCAGGAAGCAGGGCTTGTTAATGATGGTATGGAGGCAACGTCATATCGCACCGTCCAACAAAACCGGCACACGCAGTGACCCGAGCCCTCTCCACATACCTACCCCCCATGCCTCTCTCCCCCAGCTAAATGTCTGCAAACTTTCAGAGTGGAAATTCAAAGTTCTCCTGATTTACAACATTCATGAAAATCTTGGGATTTGTAGACTTTTTCTGCTCGATGGCATCTTCTGAGTTCACGGGTGCTTGTATCAAAAACAGGATTGCAATAAACAGCCACATCTTGTGCCTGTGTAAATTATCATTATCATTATTATTATTATGATTATTCTTCATTGTTATGAATGTCTGTTTCTACTTGGTTATGACGGGTTAAGTTCCTTATATATCTGAAGACCTTATATCACGGTCTGGGCTGGGGAAGCAGAGGGGATTCCCAATTCCAAGTTCCATTATGGTCCACGCAAAGTTCTTCATACTCCTCCATACAGACTGGATCTGGTACTAGGCAAGACCCATTTTTATATTTTTAATGATAAAAAGAAGAGAAACAGCTTTATAATGCAAGAACTAAAGCGGTAGAAGATACCATCGGGCCAGTTGTCACACAGAAGGAATTAATCTGAAGTAAGAGTTTATGCTATGGAAGGAACACATTTAGGTTGGTTGGGCTATGACTACGTCTATACTTTTGCTGTTTCTCTGTTGCTTAGCTTTTGCACCCAGAAGCCACTATTACCAGAAAGATCCTATGAACTGAAACTGGTAGAGCCTCATAGGAAGACCATTTATTAAATAAGTGTAGCCTGAAAAAAACAGAAACCTTTTTCATCGCCTTTGAGACTTCTGTTCCAAGCAGAGATCTATTTTTAATATACACAGTTAATATTATATATGATTTCTAATGCTTTGCCAGGCTCTTAAAAGTTAGAACGTAACTTCAGCCCAGTAGCACGAGTTGCAAATCTTCTCACCAGCCATCTGGTTACTCTCTACCTCCCTTCTTCCTCCTTCCAATGGGTCTCCCACACCGTGAGACATATCTGCCCTCTGAAATATTCCCAGTAACCCTCTCTATGGTATTACCAAGAGGCAAGTTACCAAGAAAAAAAGCAAGCAATGCTTCTTCACCCTCAGGATAGCTCCAACGCAAATCTGAATTACGCAGAGGAAAATACGTTGCCAGGCAGAGCCCGCTGTCGTGTCTGATCAGGCTGGTGGTGTGAATGGTGGTGGCTCTGTCATCACCAGTGCTAAAAAGAGCATGTTGTGTCAGGGCCCTGCTACGTTGGCACCACGCTGGACCACGTCACGTGTCCTCCAAATAAGCAATGTGCACACGCTGGTCATATCTTTGATAACTTCCTCTGCTTGGCCATGCGGTCATGACTTTCGTGCTTGCAAAAGGTTACGTTTCCAAAAGCAGCCGGAGTGGTGCAGCAAGGAATTTCGGCTACGGAGTTGCACCTTAAGCTCATGATAGCCGCAGTAAAAAAATGTCAAAAGGTTTTCTTTGCAAAGGGTCATTTCCTAACTCCCAGGGGCCCTTGGCAATGCCTCTTAGAAGAGGGGCAACAAAAGGACTTGGGCTCCACCAGCTTCACAAGGCCTCAGGAGCATGCGAGCCTCTCCATAGACACTCCAAGGACAGGTCAGGCTTCACCGGCTGCCTGGGTGGGCGACACTCGGTGATTACACCACTCTTCAAAAGTGACAGTGGCCCAGCCCTTATGCCCAAGCGGTATTGTATTTGCAACTGGCAATTTGCAAAATCTCTGCAACATTTTCTTGAAAAACACCAAGCTTAACGTCTTGCCGATGGACGGCAGAGTGGAGGAGAGCTTGTGCAACGCCTCCGTTTGGCTGAAGTGACAGGTATTGAACAGAGGAAAGGTGTTTGTTCTCCACCTCCAGCCTGTGACCTTGCAACCTATGCCTTTCAGTAGCTGCTTGGTAGCCACCTAAAAGGCCGAGCCTTCAGTTGGCTACCAGGTGCTCCGCTTGAGTATACGTTTCCTGGTCATGGATTAGGTTGACTTCTAATGCTCATACCAGACATAGTCTATGAACGGCATGTGAGTTGTGAAACACAGCCCAAAACGCGCATGTGTTACGCCATCCACCAGACCGTAATTTTCTGTCAGCACCGCAACCGCTGACGCAAAGGGACTGTCCGTGTGGGCGCTATCTTCCTGACAGCAGGTGTGGCCAGAGCCTTCACCATTTCGTTACCTTACTTCCATCCCTGTGTCTACTCTGGTCTTTCGAAAATGTCTTCCCACTCCCGTGAGCGCAAAAATCCCACTACATAAGATGGACTTTACAGGTTGTGTAGAGGGCAATTCCAGTGTTCGTCCCAAAGAGGAGTTAAAAAACACCCTATGGATGGAGAAACCCCTACCCAGCTTGTGTTTTTTTTACTCTACCATCAGGTTTCCTTCAACAGCATCAAGACAGACCTCACCTTTTACTTGTATGGTTGGCTACTTCATCCACTGTCAAGTCTGCTGCCTTCTCCCTCCACTGAATACTAGTTATCCAGCGGAGGTACTAAGTACTAGTACTAGGAACTAATAGAGGTTGGAAAGGCAGCAGAGACTTCTCCAGCATCCTCAGGCCGTGGGACGAGGCTATCGGAGCAGTGTCTCAGCGCTGAGGCTAGTGTGTGATTTAGCACCCGTACCTATCGTAACTGTGGTAGGAAGGAGAGAAGTTGCCAACAAAGAGCAGCTAGCTTTTTACCGAGAAACTCTTGTGTAGCTTAGTCAAAGGAAGAAATGAAGACCTTTGAGTTATTTGAAGTTAGGAGACCAGAGTTGGGCATTTTGACACATAGGTGCAAGTTTAGGTGGAAAGAGCAATACCATCACGATACTGCTATGATTGTACACTTAACAGAATTATAAATAGTCACTAGTATTAACCTATGGTGTTGGGACCCGACAATACACGGTAGGGTGCACAACCAAATATTAGATAGACTATCATGGGCATCTTAAAATGAAGCTGTATAACCACACTCACAGGATGTTTTTGCAGTATTGTGGGAACTAATGTAAGAAAACTCAAGACTGTTTAGAAACAGAAAGGTATTTTATTTAACTTTCTAACCAAGTAGACTGTACCAATCAGCGCTCTCATACACACATTCTCAGAGGGGCCAAAATGTGTGTATCCGAGCGGTCTGGCCAAAGTCACCCGAGTATGACATGGAAGGCAACGGTTGCCAGCTACTGAGTCCTCCACATACCTTCTGGGTTCTGCTTGAGGCCCAACGGCCAACTCTTTCTTGGCCTCTACAGTTCTTTAGGAGTCAAAAGTTACTATGGCATGATGTTTTGCTTCTGCATCTTGTTAACTTCACGCTTCATAAATATTAGGCCACATTGCTGCTGGGTGTCTTTCATTTTCTTGTTTGAGGCATCATAGGACTGTAACCCATCCTGCTGTTGGGATAACCGGAAGAGAAACAGCCCATGAAATGTGCTTATCCCCACTGCCGTCCTTCTGTTAACAGGTGCAGGTCTTCTGCTGGTGAGTCACCTTCTCTGTGGCACATCACGGTGCAAGTGATGTGCCATCCTCAGCGCTTACCAGTTTGATTGGTGTTAATCACGTCCTTGGCTATCAATGCATATCATTCCTCTAACTACTGCTCTGGTGTTTCTCCCGTGCTTTCACGTATGTAGAAGCTGCCAGACTGTACGCCCAGGGTGCTGGTTGTTACCTTCTATCTGTTGCCCCTTTCCCAGCACAAGGGTAAGCCAGTCACAAGCAGGGAGATGCTTAACTAGCTGTCATCTGGTCTTGACATCCTGAACTGGGAAAGAGAGTATCATTCTCACCAATAAAAGAACGTCAACTCTTGTGTAATTCCTGCCAGATAAGCATGATTCCCTTGCAGTAACCTTGGAGAACCTTGCTCAAGAACTTGATAAGGAAAGCAGTGCTTATCTGGTTGTACCTCTCCTAGTTTAAAGTCCCTCAGCTAGGCTGGGATATCTCCAGCATCTCTGATTACACATTTAGTAGGGGTTTTACTCATGCTAGAGTTGCATAGTGAAGCTTGATGAAACAACAAATTCTTTTCACAACACTGTCGTGGTTTAACCCCAGCCGGCAACTAAGCCCCACGCAGCCGCTCGCTCACTGCCCCCGCTGGGATGGGGGAGAGAATCAGAAGAGTAAAAGTGAGAAAACTCGTGGGTTGAGATAAAGACAGTTTAACAGGTAAAGAAAAAGCCGCGCACGTGTGCAAGCAAAGCAAAACAAGGAATTCATTCACCGCTTCCCATGGGCAGGCAGACGTTCAGCCATCTCCAGGAAAGCAGGGCTCCATCACGCCTAACCGTTACTTGGGAAGACAAACGCCATCACTCAAAATGTTCCCCCTTCCTTCTTCTTCCCTCAGCTTTATACGCTGAGCATGATGTCATATGGTACGGAATAACCCTTTGGTCAGTTGGGGTCAGCTGTCCCGGCTGTGTCCCCTCCCAGCTTCTTGTGCACCTCCAGCCTCCTCACTGGTGGGGTGGGGTGAGAAGCAGAAAAGGCCTTGACTCTGTGTAAGCACTGCTCAGCAGTGACGAAAACATCTCTGTATTATCAACCCTGTTTTCGGCACAAATCCAAAACATAGCCCATACCAGCTCCTATGAAGACAATTAACTCTATCCCAGCCAAAACCAGCACAAACACCTTGCTAGAATTGTTCATGCAATGGTTTATTCACAGTCGTGAAACTGGATTAACAAAAGCATAAATGTTCCTAAATGTTGATTGTGAAATAACTGAGATGTGGTCACCAGTGGTTTGCCTCGGCTAACTCTTCCGACGTTTCTTTGTTCAGAAGACCCCATAACAACCCTGAACTTCTTGTACTTCTTCTCTGATCTCTCTTCATTGTACAATTGGCTTTAAAGGGTATTTTAAAGCTAGAAGAGTTTGGTTTGTTCATGAACAGACCTGGGCCAACTTCAGCAAACTTTCTCAATAAAGAAATACTAACATTTTTCAAATTTGGCATCATAGTGCTCTTGGGCTTTTTTCCAATGTATTGGAGAAAACCTGATTGGGCTCAGCTTCGCCAATGCCCTGGTCAGGGCTATCAGAGACCTTCAGGGAGCGGTGACATGTCCCTCATGACATAGTCCAGGGTCAGGAATGGAGACCAACACAGGCTTGTGAAGAGTGCTGGAAGTAGTTGTATCTGATCATGATTTTGGCTAACCGTAACTTGCCACGGACTTACACCGTTCCCATCTGCCTAAAGTACCAATATACGAAAATACAAGTCTCAAAGACCAGTTACTGGGTCTCTCTTCCAAGCATTCATCTAGCAATCTCAAAAGAAATAACATAGGAAATAACACAGAAATTGCTCATAGTTCCTGAAATAAGAAAGCGACATGTCCTCAACTGAATAAAACTCTGAATCTACTCAGCAATGCCGGTGACTGCTGGAAACTGCTGTCAGACTTGCCGTTAGGGATTAAAAAAAACATGAAAAGGCAGCACACCGTCTGACATAACTCGATGAAACCTTATCCTAGATTAACCCTGGTACAAATCAGTTCCTAAATAACAGCATAGGCCGGTACGTTGCTTAAAGCAGACACCAAAGCAATCCTAGGGTTACTTACAAAAGTGCAACTTCACTTTAAGCATGTGCCTGTGCATAATCCTCAAGCGGGAAGGACGCTGTAGTAGACATGCTCACCACCTCTCCAGTGTGGACACAGCCTGGAGCTGACCATGTGCTCCACAGTTCATGGAGCTGATCGTATGCTCCACAGTCCACGCGTGCGCTGCCTTTTTTTGCATTGACCGTGATGACGATAGAAAATTATAGGTCCGCAAACATGGTGCAACTACTGCATTTTGAATGGGATGTGAACACGGTTTTAAGCCCTTCTGGCCTCGTGTGCCGTACGCAAGCAGATCAAGAATGGCTTTGCATGAGCACATCTGGAAGAAAATTAAGTAAGCGGCTGTATGACCAACGTCCTCCACACATGTAGGTGTATGACTGAGGTTGGTTTGCTCACGCACGGGGAATAAAAAGGGAGCACTGCTGTGCCATGAATACATGCACCGGGGTGGTGAAGGCCTCGTGCTGCGTCGTGAAGTCTAAGGGTGAGAGATTGAGCTGATCTGGACCCCGACATCGTGGGCTGATGTCCCAGCCTGACCTTGGACCTGTGCCATCACCATGGACCTGCGCCATCACCATGGACCTGGCCTGATGACTTTTTACTTGCCTGACAGACTTGAGACATGCAAGGACTCCAGTCCCGGCAAGATCAACACAGCTTGCCGTGTAACTCAATCCATTTATTGATCAAGGCAATCCCAGATGACAGAATATTGCAATATTTATGCTACAAGCACCTTGATTATTTACTGTTCTGTTTGCTTCCAAAATGTACTGCTTCAGCAGTTCTTGATCCTTTAACAGGAGACAGCAAGCGAGTACAAGTGCCATAGGGAGCAGAGCGCTTCGAGAACGTGATTTAGACAGAACTTCACCAAAACACTCCGTCATGGGAGACTGCCAATGAATTAAGATAATGCAATACAAACATTGCCTCAGATAATTACAGAAGTGGCAGAAACATTGTAACCTGAACAGAAAAAGAAGAGACTAAACCCTGCAATTCTTCTAAATTTTCAGAAGTAAAAAGTTGGTACTTTTTAACTAAACATAAATAAGTTCTTGCAAGCTTTTCAGAAGTCTGTTGGGGAAACGTCTTGCCAAGCTTTGGGTGTTTATTTGCAAAGACAGAAAAGTCTTCTTGCATTTTCATTGATATCCATGGCATGAACACAGTGCTGTCCTGTAAGAACGCTCCTCCAGGGCAGAGCCCTGCAATAAATAACTAATCACACAGAAGAAGATGTCATTACAAATATCCTAAGTGAGGTAGCTAATCACTGTTGCTCCAGATAGATCTTATCTAACCTATAGCCTAATTCTTACACCCTGACATTGTCTCACCCTGTCCTGTTTTCTTCTGTGGTCAATTCTAGCTGTAAGGATGGAAAGTGAAACACCTTTGCAGCCGGTCCCCTTTGATGATAACTCAAACAGAGCCTTGTCCTACAAGGACGTGCACCAACAGCCCCGTCCCTCCATCTCCGGGCACTTGGATGAAAGTGTGCTGCTAAGACACTCCAGTTTGGCTCTGGAGAGCAGCCGTGCTGGGCTCGATAGCCCTCCTCACCTTCCAACCTGCCCGCTGCGGCCCACCTCTTCCCCGCAGGGCATAGGGTGGGGGATGCCAGTGGCATCGTGGGCGGTGGGCATCTGCCAGCGTTACAAGCCACTGAAAGTTATCCCTGAGCAGGGGGAGTGTTGGACAAGCAGCTCTCCCTCGCCTGCACATGGCAAGACGTCTGTGCTGAAAACCCCCATACTCCTCCGGAGGTTGAAGGCAGTACAACCACACAGAGCCCAGTGGACCCTATCTTACTTTATTATTACTATTATTATTATTTGTACATCTTTGTGGAAAGAGCGCCTTATCCTTTGCCCTGCTTACTCCTAGGCATATTTTAAGAATATAGCTACACAAACAGGCAAATTCACAATTCCTCCCCTAATCAATATATTAAGAAGTGTAATCCAGAAGCTGAAAACAGAGTTAGACTCATAACTGGCTTCCACCAGACTCTTCTTCTCTCTCCCACATAAGGAAAACAGAAGCATTTCCTGAGAGTCAGCAAAAGGTGACCTTTCCAGCCGGGTTTGTGACTTGGGAATATTGCTTAAAATGATGCAAAATGGTGTTTCCTGGTAGAACTTATTGAAAACCCTTTTGTGTACGAGCAAGGCTGGTGTTATCCAAATCAACATGAATTTGAGAAAGATGTTCCCTACGTTAGCAAAATGGAGAGTTCTCATGGAAGAAAACCACAAGCTCTTTTCATTGTCACCAGGCAGAAAGTCGGTCCTTCTGACTGTAAAGCAAAGCAATGAACGTCAGGATGTTGGGATTCTTGGCGTGGAAGAGTCACCAGAAGGTGGATAAAGCTACACTGGCAGGATTCATCACTTGATCCACCACGCGGACCCATCCGAGCACACCTACTCTCATGAAACACCAGCATCCAGGAGGAAGCTGAGCTGCTGTCCGGGTGTTTGCAGCTGGGAACCCAAGCATAGGGAGGTCAGAGTCCGCAACAGCGACCAGGAGCCAAATTCCACTGAAATTGCTTGTTGCTGGAAACCCACGTGAGTGAGGCACCTGGGAGACTCAAGGTCCAAGGGCCATGCCCAACTTCTGCAGGGACCTCAACCTATTTAACCTAAATCCTACATGCTTTCCCGATCATTGGATTGGCTTGTTTTTCTCACTTGCCAGAGTAATATCAATCCAAACCAAGCGCAGAAGTTTAATGAGCCTTTTCCCCCTCTTTTTTTCTTCACTTTTTTTTTTTTTTCCCCCAAATGAAAGAAGCTCCAGAAATCAAACGAGAAACTAACAATTACTGCACTGCTCCGACTCTAGGCGCTCTTCTCCATCAGTTCAAGAATTTCTTTGTACACTTGTTCGTACACTTGCATACCCCAAAGGAAATCAAAGTGGACAAATTGGGGAATGTACTTTTTGTATGCCACGTTGGTTATACGAGCCAGTGTGATGTTTACGTCTTCGGGGGCTGAAATCCAGTCCCTGCCACCATACCATGCAGCAAGCGGGGCTTTCATATTTTCCAGCTCATAGAAGGGAGGTGTGGTCTGGAAGAAAAAAGTGTGCCTTGAGGAAGGAAAGTGCCTGAGAGGTCACGGGCAAGTAAAAAATTCAAAGTATTCCTGATTGCTGCTTGGAATTTTTCCCCTATCCCAAGAGACAGTACAGAAACTATCACCAGAGATCCTGACTATGCCTTGGGCTCCTGCGCTTTTCACCAGACAGTCAAAAAGTCATCACTGACTGACATCGCAGACCTCTTTTTTGTAAGAAAGGTACAAACCTGTTTGACCATATAAGCTAAATTCCATAAATCCCATAAAATTCAGTTTCAGCCACTGCAATATTTTCATTGTCATTTTCTTTTTTCTCTTTTTTTTTTCTCTTTTAAAACTGACAAATGAGAATGGATTTCTCTTACCTGGTTGTAATGAAGCATGTTGTCACTGCCGTAATCATAATATTTGAATTCCCCTGTTTGATAGAGCTGGAAAAGCAGGAGAGCTGTGTTTATTATCCATGCATTAGAGGGGACCATAAGAAAGATAGAAGAGGTGACCGGGGAACCGCACTGCTCCCTCCTGCCACCAAGGCTCGAGGATGCTATTTGTTACATGTGATATTATCTTTTGGGAGGCGAGCTCAACCCCCAGGAAGATCTCAGCACGGCCTGCAAGATCGCCTGGCATTGCTCACATCTTTCATCCTTCTTCTCTCGGGTGGCTGGCGAGCTGCAGAACGTAGATGTCTGGAGGCTGAGGCCCCAGAAACCCACAGCGTACCTAGCGTACAACCAAGAGCTAGCCTCAAAGAAGACACGAATCAGACCTTTGGGCAAGTTTCATTTGTCTGTCATGGTCAATGTACACAACAGAAGGATATGAGTCTGTGTGTATTCTCAAAGATTAATTGTTGTATAATTAGTTGTCTCTACCGACCCTCAGCTCTTAGCCTTTACTCTAGCATCTCCTGTGCTGGTTTAATACCAGTTTTTGCTTCCATCTCCATCTCCTACCAGCTCCAAAAACTCTTGGTCATCTTTTGCTGAAAGTCATGGCCAAAAGAACTGCACCTGCACCAGTGTTTCATGTCAATTTTCCCCTTTCTCTCTAATGTAGCTCTGCAGGGAGGGCAAAGGAGGATTATACCCAAGCATTGAGAAGAGGTCCTTGGCAGCTGAGAGAAGAGAACATGGGCTCTGGTTGCATGTGATCTTATTCTGCAGCAGGAAATATTACCTGGCGCCAATGTAACATGGTTTTTAGGGATGTTGAATCAGGGTAGCGGGACAGGTAGACATCTATGCGGCTCTGCAAGAAACCATTGGAGACATTTATTCTCTGCACGGAGGGAAATCCCATTAGAAATAAAACTGATCCTGTTCAGTAGCCACACAAGTCTTTCACTCACGCAGGCTAGCTGGAACTTGCATTTGTACAAACTGCTTCGTCTTAACTCTGTGAAGGCACAGCTCATCCACGTGCCGTGCGAACACCCACCGCAGACAGCAGCATGAAGGGTGCTGTAGAGCTCCCTTTGGTAAGCCGAGCAATTCCCATGGGATGCTGGGTCATGTTATGAGTCTATGTGGTTTTCAAACCGAAGAAAGACTCTGTATCTTGTGCTCAGGATCCTTTTGCAAAGAAAATGTGCAACTCATCACAGTAGCTCTACATGTTGTTTCTAATGCGTTTCCTCCTTGGAATAGTAAGAAATTACACCAACACTTTCCTTGAGAAACAGTGGTCCAGCTCTGACTCCATCCATGATCAAGCTATTATTGCTTGGTACTCCACGTGGACCTGTCTCCAATTTTACTCACATGAGTGGTTTGTGGCAGGATCTGGACCTTGAAATCTTGGCTGGCCCCTCCCCATGCGAGCGGGGCATCCCTGGGACCACCCAGCTCGCCTGGACATGTCCCCAAGCAACCTACGGTAGCTGTAGTGTTGGCCCTGGTGGGAGTGGGCTCGGGCCGGAGACCCCCACCCTGGTGCCTCCAGCCTGAATTTTTCTATGACTGCGTTCAGTGCAGTGGAGCACAGGGAAAGGCTCTGATTTGGGGATAAATATGTTCTAAGGGATGGTAGACTGAAGAGTCTGAGGGCCCACCTCTCCTAGCAGTGGATTGAAGGGGAGTTTGTTCCGTAAGAGCCCATTTTGTTATTAAAACACATGTGAAATTACAAATCACTTAGTGAAAGAGAAACCCCGGGAGCCCCCGGAGCACCGAATGAATTTCTGCACGCTCCCCTTCGGCATCATCCCCACTGGGGAGACAACGTGCCCGGTGGATGCGTGACCTTGTGTGCACTCTGGGCTTCCCTCTGGTGCCAATGCAAGAGCATTGCAATGGCCGACGCAATGGCCAGATTGCAAAATGCCGACGCAATGGCCAGATTTTTCGATGAATCGAAGATGCGAAAGGCCAGGTGAAGGCAGCTAGTTGACAACTTGGGCTCAAACAATGAGACACTGGATCACTTAAAAGGTAAGCTGGAGTGTACGTACCACATTTAAGCTGTTGGTAAACCCGCCAGGCAAGTAAAGGACCAAGGAGCAAAAGGTTTTAAAGATGGGGTAGCTGCACAGACTGGAAATCACTTGCTGCAAGATCTCGCCCTTATCGAAGACCACTGTGCATCCTAAAATGAGCTGTGGAAGTCAAAGGCGTTCATCAGTGCGGTTCACGTTCCTCTTTTGCCTCCATACACTCCCCACCTCTCTGCTCACGCGTGAAAGTTGCTGTCTTCCTTGCCACAGCTTTGCTGTGCTTTGTAATTTTGGCTTTTCAGAAAAGGCCATGGCCCCGGAAGAGCCCTGATCTTCCTGGAAGAGGTTTCTCCTAGGAGGATAGACCCAAAACCAATGTCTAGAAGTAGCTCTTCTCTGATTAGGGCTGGACAGGAGGATGCTTTACGCTGTTTAACGCCCCGCAGGCTCAAGAGCATAGGCACAATCGTACCTGCTCAGTGCAAACGGCACACAGAGGGCAGGGAAATGGAAGTGATGTACAAGCACTGCATGTCTCAGGTGATGAGACCTTCCCGTTCCCTCCTTCCCCTTCACACCAGACGAGCGTGTGGCGAGGATGTACCTTAACCAGCCCCTCGGGAAGGTCAAACAACCTTGCCAAGGGTGACTTCATATTTGAGTTTGTGGTGATAGGAGCCAAGGCGAAAAACATCTTGATTTTGCGATCCAGCTCAGGAATGGATGAAAACGCAATGAAACCTGCGGGAGGGAGAAGGAAGCAGACCCTGCCCTGTTATTTCTGAAGGAGTTGTTGATTCCCAGGAGTGTGTGCCCATCGGAAGGACCCTCGGAGGTGGCTCTAGCAGGTTGGTGACTTGACCTGAAGCCTTTGCTGCTGATGCATTTCAGCTCCCAGCTTGACTGCTCAGCCCAGCTGCCTTCTCGGGGCTCCGGCAGCAGTGGAATGCATCAAAAGCCATTGCTGCAACTGTTTTTGGGCTGTCACTGCTCAAAACCGTTCTGTTAAAGCAAACGGAGATTTTTACCTGCTCTTTTCCCTTTGTCGTTTGGACGTGCCCAGAGGTTACCCTCCCCATCCAGGCTCTCAGAACACTCCCAAACTGGGGGTGTGCAGCTAATGTAACGCTGACAGTGGTCTGATCTCCTCCTAAGTACCTGTGGTGGTGCCTTGAGAGTAAGCCACGTAGTATAACTGCTCCTGTTCAGTTTTCTGCAGAATATAGTTGATGGTTGCTGGAAGGTCATACATGGCCATCTCATGAAAGCTGCAACAGAGACAGGCACATGACAAAGTTACCTTCGCTGAGCTTGAGAGCGACGGGCAGGACACAGCAAGTTCTGCCATGACTATTTGGGGAGCGGGCGAGGACTCTGGCAGGTATGGGCACCCCTGTGGCGTCTTGGTGGTGTCGGTTTATGCCCACTGGCTGATGGTGCGACTGTCAGCAGCGCTGCTCCTCCAGCCTCCGGACACTGCTGAGGGTACCAGGCACCTGCCCACCCTTCAGTTTTGCAGAAAATACCTGTAAGCTGAGTATTCCTGATGGTGAAACTCAAACTCTTGTGCTTTCGTGACCAGCTGTTCCCCCGGCTGTTTCCGATCCAGACGTCGTATCCAGCATCGGCGAGGATGAAGCCCAGGCTGCTGTTGGGCAAGTTGGTAACCCAGTTGCTTCCCTCCAACACCAGGCCATGCTGCAGGAGGACCACGGGCTTTGGAGCTGAAGAAAGAAGAGGAGGATCATTTTCTCTAACCACTAGCAAAATTGACCATTCACATCCAGGTATCGCTTTGGCAGCAACCCCCTGGAGAAGTGACTCCACTGCAGGGAGATGGTCACCTATGTCCTCAGCCTCTTTGGAGAGGTGTTTTTGAAGTAGGGTCTTTGGTCATCCGAGGGCAGAGAAAATCGATATAGCAAAGCCGAAAAATAGGGTTGGACTCCACACTGAATGGAGCTTGGTAAATCATGCTCCCAGGAAGAAAGAAACCAAGGCCCATGTCTGTCTGGTCACTGACTGTCCCCTTTGCATGGAGACCACCCTCCTCACGGTGCTTTTTGTTTGGCTTAGGTACTCTGGGTCTGACCAGGAGACATTGAAAACCCAGCAGAGTCTAAGTACCTCCCATGGCACAGTGACACCATGCTGCCCCATTGGAAGAGACATGGGTACTGGAGGGGTCAAGAGCATCTCCTCCACCCACTTCTGTTCACTTTAAGCCACTTTAAGGAAGTCTCAGCTCCCCAGAACAAAATTAAGATCTTTCTTACAAAGGACCAGGAAGCCTGAAGTGCTGTAGGAAGAGAGTGGAAGAGAGATTATGGGAAGTTTTAGTTGGGAAAGGACCTCTGGAGGTCTCTGCTCCAATCCCTTGCTCAAAGCAGGTCCAACTTCACAGCCACAACAGGGTCACCGCAAGGATATCTGAATTCACACGGTAGGGCGACCACAGGTTGCAGCATGAAAAAGTTGAAATAAAAGTGACTTTCTTTTTTTTTTCCCTTTGTCTCCTCTTTTTTCTGTTGGTTTTTAGACCCTCAATATAAGACTCACATTTCCACCCTGCACAGCTGAGGACAAAGTGTCCTGAATGGAAATCTGGCTTTTTACACTTATTTGCCAGGTTCATATGCCAGTCCTCCTGCTTCTCAGGAGAGGGACACCTTGCCAAGAATGGGGCATCGCCCTCTCTGCTTTGAAACAGCGGTTCAAGTGAAGAACAGAAAGGAGCTGAAATGGTGAGATGGCATTGGATTGGACACATGGGGGTTTTTTTGCTGACAAATGGCTTTTTGCTGCTCCACTGGCTGGCTTTGAGCTGGGGTAAAACCTGGGGCAAGATTTCTCTGTCCCGTTCATTCTCCTTATCTTTTCCTTCCTCTTTGGAGCAGAACCTCTCAGACCAAGAAGGTCGGCGTGGAGGGCACCTGCATTTCTTCTGCTCCCGAGGCTAATCCTACAGGGAAAGTTGTCTCCTTGAGGACCCAGCCCATGACGAGGCAGCCCTGACCATGGCCTACCCCAGCCCAGCAAAGCTCTCAGGGTCCCTGGACCAGGCAGACCTACTTGTGGCACTTACGGGGGCAGAACATGCTGGAGTCCTGTGCCTCTGCTTTGTGGGAGGTGCTCACGCTTCCTGGGTTGTCTCTGCCGTGAGGAATCCTCTGCATGGTGAGGTGATAGCCGTCGTCTGTCATCACTTCATGCTCCTCGTAGGGGTACCCATGGTAGCGGACAATTTCACCCTGTGGGAAGGGAAGGACAGCGTGGGATGGGTCCCCAGGGAGGTGGGGGTCTCCATCCCGGAGCGTGTCAGGGAGACCAGCTGGGCAAAGCTAACAGTGGCCGCCCTGAGCCGGTGGTGGTGACTCTGGCTGTCAGCGGGAGGGTGGAGTAGGGACCTCCCAAAGTCCCTTCCACCAACGCTGTGGTGATGTCATGACTTCAGCTCAAATTTTTGGCAGGTGTGAGTTTCCCTTACTCCCTGAGCAGGTCTGGTAACGAAAGACCCATTGTCGCTCTTCATGTTGCAATCAACGTTTGTGAAGAGCAGGGCAGCAATGACGGTGAAGCTCCAAGCCTGAGACACGCCTGCGTTGACCAAACCTGTTGACGTGGACCGAACTCCCCCTTAAATGTCTGCCATAAATCTCTGTGTACGTAAGCACAGGGAGACAAAAGCTCTAATAAAACCCTGGTACCAAACCCTGGTGAAGATACACACACACGACACCACGGGTCCTGCCCAGACTATGGCAGCATAGGTAGCTTGCATGCCCAAGCAGGAAAAGAAAGGAGAGAAGTCAGGACTTACAACATCCATGGACACCTCGGGGCTCGCATCTGACTTTTCACTGAGGCACATTAAATAAGCAGTGGTTACGAACAGCCACATCATGGTGCTCTGCAAAACATTGTCAACGTGATGAGCATGAGAGACATTGATGGAACTGACACAGAAGCCAGGGATTGCACGCACTTCACTTGGCATGCACTGCGCTTCTGTTAGTGTATCGATCTGACCACTCGACAGGTGAAATAATTACAAGTTTCAAATCCTCTAATTGATTCTAGAAATTGCTCATTTTCCTTATCTTGAACAACGCCAGAGTCCAAACTTGGTCAGATTTTAATCACACATTCTCCATTAGATCCTTGTATTCAGAAAAATGCACGTGTATGTATACAGCTATACCCTCCCAGGCAAATCTGGTCTTCGAGGGGATGATTATCGTATTGGGTTTGCGTGGCAAGGTTTTGGTAGCGGGGGGGCTACAGGGGTGGCTTCTGTGAGAAGCTGCCAGAAGCTTCCCCCATGTCTGACAGAGCCAATGCCAACCGGCTCCAAGACGGACCCGCCGCTGGCCAAGGCCGAGCCCATCAGCGACGGTGGCAGCGCCTCTGGGATAACAGATTTAAGAAGGGGGAAAAAAACAACCTGCGCAATTGCAGCCAGGAGGGAGGAGTGAGAAGATGTGAGAGGAACACCTCTGCAGGCACCAAGGTCAGTGAAGAAGGAGGGGAGGAGGTGCTCCAGGCGCCAGAGCAGAGATTCCCCTGCAGCCCGTGGGGAAGACCATGGTGAGGCAGGCTGTCCCCCTGCAGCCCATGGAGGTCCACGGTGGAGCAGATATCCACCTGCAGCCCGTGGAGGACCCCACGCCAGAGCAGGGGGATGCCCGAAGGAGGCTGTGACCCCGTGGGAAGCCCACGCTGGAGCAGGCTCCTGGCAGGACCTGCGGACTCATCAAGAGAGGAGCCCAGGCTGGAGCAGGTTTGCTGGCAGGGCTTGTGACCCCGCAGGGGACCCACGCTGGAGCAGTCTGTTCCTGAAGGACTGCACCCCGTGGAAGGGACCCATGCTGGAGCAGTTCGTGAAGAACTGCAGCCCGTGGGAAGGACTCACGTTGGAGAAGTTCGTGAAGGACTGTCTCCCGTGGGAGGGACCCCACGCTGGAGCAGGGGGAGAGTGTGAGGAGTCCTCCCCCTGAGGAGGAAGGCGCGGCAGAGACAACGTGTGATGAACTGACCGCAACCCCCATTCCCGTCCCCCTGCACCGCTCAGAGGGGAGGAGGTAGAGAAAATCGGGAGTAAAGTTAAGCCTGGCAAGAAGGGAGGGGTGGGGGGAAGGTGTTTTAAGATTTGGTTTTATTTCTCATTATCCTGCTCTAATTTGACTGGTAATAAATTAAACTAATTTCCCTGAGTCGAGTCTGTTTTGCCCGTGACGGTAATTGCTGAGTGATCTCCATGTCCTTATCTCGACCCACGAGCCTTTCGTTATATTTTCTCTCCCCTGTCCAGTTGAGGAGGGGAGTGATAGAGCGGCTTTGGTGGGCAGCTGGCATCCAGCCAGGGTCAACCCACCACAGTTACAGACTATTCATTTAAAACGATGGCTCGGATGGTCAGAAGAATAGATTATTTGGTTGAACAGATAACCGGACTAATCAGGAGTAAACCACCCAATTTAAGTTACAGGACCATGGAGGTTTTGTTCTTAATATAAAATCAAATAATGTGATTTGGTTGGGCTCTCCTTATGGCTGAAAGAGACCCTGGGACACACTTGAGTTGTTTTTGCAAACCCGAGTAAAATACTGTCCCAGGAGACCCGCTGTTCTTCCTGGGAAGGATTTCGAAGTATGTTTTGACATGTTCCTACCACAAACCATCTTACTATCATTTCATTTGTTGGAGACAACAAATTTGCAACAGAAATACTGCCTCAGCTCTTGTGTGACATGCTTCAATAGTTAAATTGCATGGAGCCCACAGCAAGGAGCCCTGCCAAATCCCCGCCGAATGCATGTGCCTGTGCTGGGCTGTGCGGGAAGCAGCAACCACGGCCGGATGCCAGCGCCAGGTATCTTGCATCCACCTCATTACTTCCCTGCAAAATATTTTCCTGGGGAAAGAAAGGAGAACTGCAAGCAGGTTTCTGTCGTTTCCCAGCTAACCCTCATCATCCCCTCTCTCTTCTACTGGAGGAACTGGCTTCCCACGCTGCAGGAGGTGGTTTTGCAGCTGGGGAGAAGGCCAGCTGATCCCTGGAGCAGATACATGGAGGATCACACGGACATCGCTTCTCTGCTGGAGGGGACCTCGGGACACCCCTCGTCCACCCTCCTGCTCACAGCGGGGTATTGCCAGCATGAGGCTGTGGCTTGGCCCAGCAGAGCTCTGACTCCCCCCCGGATGGTGACACCCCACCTCCCATGGCTGCTCCCCACTCTGGGGGAAGAAGGGTTCCCCACCTCCACTCTGAACCCTGCGGGCTGTGATTTGGGGCCGGGACCCTCTCATTGCGTCGCCTGTTGCTGCCGACACCCTGCTGTGCAGCAGGGCTCTCCTTCCCTGGGGGAAGGCAGTTGAGGGATAGTTCCCGGGATGCTCCTGAGGAGCACGCAGGGCTCTGGGACACACGGGCAGAGGTGGGAGGCACAGCAAGGCTGGCAGCCACATGCACTCAACACAGCCCTTCCACAGCTGCGTGGCCCCAGATGACTCTGGTCTTGTTACTTTTAAGACTGAGCCCTTCAGCAAAACAAAGAGAGACAGAAAGCATTTTTGTGGCATAACGTCACGAGAATAGCATGCAAATTCAAGGGAAGAGCCTTGCCCGGGATGGCCGTTTCCTGCCAACAGCCAACCTGCAAAAATACTCCTTTTGTGAAGGGTCCCTCAGCTCAGCAGACCTTGAGAGCTCCCGGTGACCTCCGAGAGGTGCCGCAGGGTGAAACCTCTTCTGCCAGCAGCACAGTCCTGACCCCCGAGCGCTCCCCCCACCCCTCCTGCGAGCAGAAACGACTTTCCTTCTGACCCAGAACTCCCGGGGAAGCCCCACCGTCCCATCCACGGGGCTCTTCAACTACCTACAGCTCACTCCTGCTGTCCCCAGGGACGGCCCCTCGCTGGCAGCCTGTGCAAAGGCAGAGGCACCCAAGGAGGAAGGATTACCCGTTGCGGTCCAGGGGCTGCAGCAGAAGAGGTGTGGGTGCCTTTCTTCCCGATGTCTGCCAAGCAGGAGGTCCCCACCGCCGCTCTCACGGCTCTCGCCCACCACGCATTGGGCTATTATTCCCTCTGCTCCGTGCATTTGGGAGCACCACTCCCTCTAATCATTTCACCTGTGAACATATAATTTACCTGAGGGCTGGAGTCTGTTCTGAAAGGAGACACTCTTCCTACCCGCGCTCGCTTAGGAATATTTTCGTGGCACTACAGAAGAGTTGAGAGCTGTAACAAATTGGTTATTTCCACTTGATGCAGCACAGCATCATCTGACATCACCCGTGACCTCTGTGGACTGGAGGATATGCAGCCTCTGGACCAGTCTCCACCTGCACTGGGGCTGGCACTGGTGCATGAGGCTGGCATTGGTGCCTGGGTCTGGCATTGGTGCAAGGGGCTAGCATTGGTGCACGGGTCTGGCATTGGTGCACGGGGCTGGCATTGGTGCAAGGGGCTGGCATTGGTGCAGGGGGCTGTTATTGGTGCATGGGGCTGGCGTTGGTGCACGGGGCTGGTGTTAGTGCATGGGGCTGGCGTTGGTGCATGGGGCTGGCATTGGTGCATGGGGCTGGCATTGGTGCACGGGGCTGGCATTGGTGCACAGTCTGGCATTGGTGCAAGGGGCTGGTGGTGCATGGGGCTGGTGTTGGTGCACAGGGGCTGGCGTTGGTGCACGGGGCTGGCATTGTGCAAGGGGCTGGCATTGGTGAAGGGCTGGTGTTGGTGCACGGAGCTGGTGTTGGTGCATGGGGCTGGCGTTGGTGCACGGGGCTGGCGTTGGTGCACGGGCTGGCATTGGTGCACGGGGCTGGCATTTGTGCACAGGGCTGGCATTGGTGCAAGGGCTGGCGTTGGTGCATGGGGCTGGCGTTGGTGCATGGGGCTGGCGTTGGTGCAAGGGGCTCAGCAGGGTGCATGGGGCTGGTGGTGTCACACGGGCTGGTGTTGGTGCTCAGGGTGCTGCAGGGTGCATGGGGCACAGCGGGGTGCATGGGGCTACCCTAGCTCATCCCAGCAAGCTCCTGTGGGAAACCCACCCAGCTCTTGTTTGGCTCTTCTTGTTGCCTCCTGGCGTGTAACGAGCCACTGCCTGGAAATGCAAAACCTCCCAGTCCCCGTAATGACTGCTGGGGGTGCTCTTTAAAAAATGGAAAAGAAATCCATCCCCAGGGAGGGAAGAAGCTGGGGATGAAGCTACCTTTCGCTCTCACCGGCCATTGCATGCAGTTTTGGTGGGAGGATGGGTCTTTTCTTACTGAGCACAAAGGATGCCCGTCTGGACCACAGTGAGAGGTGACTTTCTCTGCCGGGTGTCTGTGCCCACCCAATTTTCAGTTACCTCCATCTGGTCAATCGTCTCCGTGTGCGCTTATCACAGCCCTCGTTAGGCGTTTTTTTGCCCGTCCTGCACTTCTCCCACAGACTTCACCTCTTCCCAGCTCACAACGCTTCGGCCAGCCGCTGCCTGGTGGCTGAGGAGCTCCCTGCAGGGACGGCGAGGGGTCGCGTGGGCTGTGGGTGTCATTTTTGGCAGCGCTGCCTTCGAGGATGCCTCTCCGCTGCTTGCCAACATGCCCGCGCACTGGCACGCTGCAGCGACCCAGTGCTGCTTTGCACGCTGCAGGCACCAGTCGCCTCTCCTGGTGTTAATACCTGCCAGGTCTGGCCAAGCCGCGCTTGCTGAAATGCAAACACGCATTCTTTGGAAAGCCTAAATAATTCCACCTCAGTTTGAAGCTGTAATGACTGGTGTTTACTAAAGACGAGCTGGAGGCAGCGCCAGAAGCCCTCCCAGCCTGGCTCACCCTCACGTGAGCAGTGACTCAGACCTGAGTCTGATTCTTTCCCTTGTCCCGGTTTCGGCTGGGACAGAGTTAACTCTCTTCTTAGTAGCTGGTACAGTGCTGTGTTTTGGATTTAGTGTGAGAATGATGTTGATAACACGCGATGTTTAGTTGTTGCTAAGTAGCACTTATCTTAAGCCAAGGACTTTTCAGTTTCCCATGCTCTGCCAGCAAGCAGGTGTGCAAGAGCTGGGAGGGAGCATGGCCGGGCAGCTGACCTGAACTAGCCAAAGGGGTATTCCATACCATGGAACGTCATGCCCAGTATATAAACTGGGGGGAGTTGGGCAGGAGGGGCGGATCGTGGCTCTGGCATCGGTCAGCAGGTGGTGAGCAATTGCATTGTGCACCACTGGTTCCCCCCCCCCTTTTTTTGTTATATTCCTTTTCATTACTATTATTATTATTATTATTATTATATTTCATTATTAGTATTGTTAGTATTATATTTTACTTTAGTTATTAAATTGTTCTGATCTCAACCCACAAGTTCTGCCTTCTTTCCCGATTCTCCTCCCCATCCCACCGGGAGCCGGGGGAGGACGGGGAGTGAGGGAGCGGCTGTGTGGTGCTTGGCTGCTGACTGGGGTTAAACCACGACACCTCTGCAGGGAGAGGAGGAAAGGTGGAAAAACAGGATCAAATATACCGAGACAAGAAATCACTCCCCCTTCCTCCCGGCATATATTAACATCCACATAACTTGCCTTCCTTTTGGGGACAGGACAGCAGAGAGTCTCCTGCTGGAGCTATGGCCACTCCTGGTCCTTGCATCAAGTCTGGGCCACGTTACTTCCCCCGTTACTTGAGTCTGATGGAGAGAGGGCAGAGCCGGAGCTGAGCCTTCCGCGAGGCGTTCCCAGAGATTTCCAGCATGCACACACATGAACGTTACCAGCACACCATGACCCGGCTCTTGCCGTGGGACGGACACTCTCCAGAGAGGATCCAGCACATCTGCTGAGGCTTTGTGCACCACCGGGATGCAGACGTGACCCCCCCATCCCCTCACCCCTCTCTGCACCAGTCCCAGCCAGTATCTCGCTATTGCCAGCGCTGCAGCCCCAGGGGTACTCCCCACCTCTCCCACAGCACTGTTAAAATCAGGCTGGGAGCCCCCCCCCCCCGAATTACTTCAATTCAGGGTGAATTACTGCATGGACTATTAAGGCATGAGCGAGTCAGGAAAAAACCAGCCACAATCAGATCTCGAAGCATCAGCATTTTCTTGCTGGCAGGCTTATCTGCCATCTGCTGAAAGGAGACCTCTGCATGCCGCAGCCTGCAGCTGCTGGGACATCTGG
Organism: Gymnogyps californianus; assembly: GCF_018139145.2. Taxonomy (NCBI): domain Eukaryota; kingdom Metazoa; phylum Chordata; class Aves; order Accipitriformes; family Cathartidae; genus Gymnogyps; species Gymnogyps californianus. The sequence goes on along the minus strand of NC_059476.1, from coordinate 41,726,019 downwards.
ACGGCGTTGGCATCCCCAGTGTCCTGGTTTCGGCTAGGACAGAGTTAATTTTCTTCCTAGTAGCTGGTATAGTGCTGTGTTTTGGGTTTAGTAGGAAAATACTGTTGATAACACTGATGTTTTTAGTTGTTGCTAAGTAGTGTTTATACTAAGTCAAGGATTTCTCAGCTTCTCGTGCCCAGCCAGCAAGAAGGCTGGAGGGGCACAAGAAGCTGGGAGGGGACACCGCCAGGACAGCTGACCCAAACTGGCCAAAGAGCTATTCCATACCATATGACATCATGCCCAGTATATAAACTGGGGAGAGTTAACTGGGAGGGCGGATCGTGGCTCGGGAGCTAACTGGGCATCGGTCAGCGGGTGGTGAGCAATTGCATTGTGCATTGTGCATCACTGGTGGTTTTTTTCTTTTGTTGTTGTTTGTTTGGTTTTTTTTCCCTTCCTCCCCCTCCTTTTTGTTGTATTCCTTTTCATTACTATTATTATTATTGTATTTCATTATTACTATTGTTAGTATTATATTTTACTTTAGTTATTAAACTGTTCTTATCTCAACCCACGAGTTTTACTTTTTTTTCCCTCTTTCCTCCTCCTCACCCCACTGGGAGGGGGAAGGGGGAAGCGGCTGCGTGGTGCTGAGTTGCTGGCTGGGGTTAAACCACGACACCCAGGCAGGCAGAGGGGTGCAGAAGGAGTTTAGGTCGGGCAGCTGCAAGCTCAGCCCGGCATCTGGCCCGAACGGGGAAGGGCTGCAGCATGCAGCGCGCACCGAGTATCAGCTAATCAGGGAGATGGTGGAGGGGGCTTGTTAGGCTCAGCACCACAGCACAATCCAGGCTTCCAGGCTTGAAAGTGAAGGTCACTACTGGAGAAACAAAATATTTCTCTTATCTGCCTAAAAGCAATTAAAAAAATCCATCTACAAAATTGGGATAAAACCAAAGAATTCTGAGCTTAAAAGCCAAGCTTATTCCATAGGTTTTAAAAGTTATTTTACTTTCCTCTTGTAACAACACACACCCACTGAAGGGGAAAGAGAGATGGGGATTACTCAAGAGCAACCACAAGGTGAACCGCTGGACTGCTTTCTCATCAGTGCTGCTGTTGGAACTGGATCCCGACGGGACTGGTGTGAACACGGTGTGAGTCACGGGAGTGAACATCCACCACGCGTGGGTTTTATCTGCCCGTAGTGCCAGGGGACGCAGTTTCTGTCTGGCTGTGAACCAGAGCACTCGGGGTTCAAGGAAACATCTGAAGATGTTGCTGACTACCAGCCTGCATGACAGCACAGGAGAACAAGGGAGCTTTGGACTTGCTTGAGTTTTGGAATGGATTTTTCAGAGATTTTAACATTTGTACATTTTGAATTTCCTTAGATTTTTTCAAATTTTTCAAAGTTTTTGTTGCCTTTTGAAACTGGGTTTGGAATGCAATTTTTTGAAAGATACATCACCTTCGGGGACACCCCTATAGCCAAATTTAATTTGTTTTGATAAAAGCCAGGTCACATCAGATGCCGGAGCGATGCGATTGGAATGGATGCCGGAGCAGTGCGAGGAGCACCAGCAGCAGCAGTACCCGGCAAAAAGCAGTGTCCTCTGCTTCTCCTGAGCTTCTAGCACGTGGTAGAACCAATGCAGCCGCACAGACAGAGCTCCTGTTCAAGCATGAGACCACCCACGTTTCCAGCTGTGGGATATGTGACGGGATATTCCTGGAGGTGGAAAGTGATTGCGAGCAAGCCTGTGGGAGGTGTGACCAGACTGATGAACTGCTCTGCTTGGCGGCCGAGCTGCAGGAGGAGGTGGGCAGACTGAGGAGTATTCGAGAGTCTGAGAGGGAGATGGATCAACGGAGCCATACTCTGCCATCTCTGATGCATAAAAGCCAACTCGGTGTGGCCGCTACGGAGCCAGGTCCAGGATCTGCTTTGTGCCAGGAGGAAGGCAGCGTCACAAGGGACAAGGAGGGGTGGAAGGAGATGACAGCAGAGAGAAACTCCTCCTGACCGTCTAAGACACCCTTACAGAATAGGTATGAGCACATAGTGAGACAGAGGAGGAACCTGTGCAAGCAGTCTTGCCAAGGTCAGAGAGACCAACCCCTCGCAACAAAACCTGCATTAAGACCAGCGCCGAGACAAAACAACGGCGAGTTACGGTCATCGGTGAGTCCCTCCTGTGCAAAATGGAAGCGCCCGTTTGCAGACCGGACCCTCTTTTCAGGGAAGTTTGCTGCCTCCCTGGGGCCTGAATTAGGGACATCACCGCAAGACTGAAGAGCCTAGTACGACCTTCAGACTACTGTCCATTTCTGCTCTTCATTCAATGCTAGTGGGAACATTTACGCTGCTCCTAGGAGCACGGAAGGCTCAGGAGCCTATCTGAAATGCTTGTACACCAATGCACACAGTATGAGAAACAAACAGGATGAACTGGAAGCATTGGTCAGCTCCCAGAGCTACGATATCATTGGTATTAGTGAGACTTGGTGGAATGAGTCCTGTGCCTGGAGTGCTGGGATGGAGGGCTACAGGGTCTTCAGGAGGGATAGGCAGGGCAGGCGAGGTGGAGGTGTCGCACTATATGTAAGGGAGAGGTTTGATAGCACAGCCCTCACAGTTAGCGATGATGGGGTGGAAAGCCTCTGAGTGAGGATGAGCGGGATGGAAAACAAAGCAGATGTTGTAGTGGGTGTCTACTACCGATCGCCCAGCCAGGATGTAAGCACTGATGAGTTATTCTATAGGTGATTAGGAGAAATTTCTGGATCAGCAGCCCGTGTCCTTATGGGAGATTTCAACTTCCCAGCCATCAGCTGGGAATATCATACTGCTGTGACGAGCAGGTCTGGGAAATTCTTGAAGTTTGTAGGAGATCACTTCTTGTCACAAGTAGTCAGGGAGCCAACGAGGAAAGATGCCCTCCTAGACTTGCTACTTGTGAACAGAGAAGGACTCGTGGGGGATGTGATGGTAGGTGGCTGTCTTGGCCACAGTGATGATGAAATGGTTGAGTTTAAAATTGTCAGTGTAATGAGAAAAAAGGACAGCAGAGTTGCTACCCTGGATTTTGAGGGAGCAAACGTTAAGTTATTCAGGGAGGTACTTAGCAGAGTCCCCTGGGAATCTGCTTTTGGGGGCTTAGGAGTCCACGAGTGCTGGTCAGTCTTTAAGAACCACCTTTGAGAAGCACAGAGGCAGGCAATTCCACTGTGTTGTAAGTCAAGCAAGCGGGGCAGAAGACCAGCTTGGCTGAACAGGGAGCTCCTCGTGGAGATCAAGAGGAAAAAGGAATTGTACCATCTCTGGAAGTGAGGTCAGGCTTCGCAGGAAGATTACAGAGCTGTGGCTCGCGTATGCAGGGAGAAGACATGAAAGTCCAAAATCCAGTTAGAGTTGAAACTGGGCAGTGTTGTGTCAGACTTTAAAAAGAAGGGCTTTTTAAAGTACGTTAGTAGAAAGAGGAGGTCTAAAGAAAACATTGGACCGATACTTGTTGAAGATGGTCATCTGACTAATAGGGATGAAGAAAAAGCGGAGGCGCTCAATGCTTTTTTTACCTCAGTCTTTAATAATAGTCCTTGGGCTGCCTGGTCCCTTGAGTTGGAGGACCACGAGTGTGGGAACAGTGACTTTCTGTTTGCGAACACTGAAATTGTAAGGGACCAGCTGTGTCAGCTGAATGTTCACAAGTCCATGGGGCCTGACGGGATTCATCCCAGAGTACTGAAGGAGTTAGCGGATGTTACAGCAGGACCCCTCTCGATCATTGGGAGTCTGGGGAGGTCCCTGCTGACTGGAAGCTAGCCAACGTTACTCTAACGTTATTCTAACGTTATTCAACGTTATTCTAATCTACAAGAAGGGCATGAGGGGATCTAGGAAGATCCAGGGAACTACAGACCTGTTAGTCTAACCTCAGTTCCTGGAAAAATTAAGGAGAAGGTTATACCGGGTGCTACTGAAAGTAATTTAAAGAATAATGCAATCATCAGGCACAGTCAACATCGGTTCACAAAGAGAAAGTCCTGTTTAACTAATTTGATATCCTTCTATGATAGGGTCACTCGCCACGCAAATGAAGGGAAGGTGGTGGATGTATTTTCTGGATTTCATTACGGCTTTTGATAATGTCCCTCACAGCATCCTTCTGGACCAGTTGTCCAACTGTGAGATGAGCGGGTTCACAGGGTGCTGGGTGAAGAACTGGCTGAAGGGCAGAGCTCAAAGGGTCGTAGTGAATGGGGATACATCTGGCTGGTGACCGCTCACCAGCAGTGTTCCTCAGGGTTCAATTCTAGGGCTGGGCCAATGCTGTTCAATATGTTTATCAATGATCTGGGTGTAGGAGTTGAATGTACCATTAGCAAGTTTGCTGATGATACCCAACTGGGAGGTGCTGTCGACTCTTGAGGAACAGGAGGCCTTGCAGAGGGATCTAGATAGATTGGAGTATTGGGCAATGATTAATGGGATGAAATTTACCAAGTCGAAATGCTGGATTCTGCTCCTAGGACAGAGTAACACTGGCCACAAGTCTAAATTGGGAGAGGAGTGGCTGGAGAGCAGCCCTGCAGAAAGGGATCTGGGGGTGCTGGTCGGCAGCAGGCTCAAAAGGAGCCAGCAGTGTGCCCTGGCAGCCGAGAGGGCAAACCACATCCTGGGGGGCATCAAACACAGCATGACCAGCTGGTCAAGAGAGGGGATTGTCCTGCTGTAGTCAGCATTGGTGTGGCCTCACCTGGAGTACTGTGTGCAGTTCTGGGCCCCACCATTTGAGAAAGATGTGAAGGTACTTGAATGCATCCAGAGGAGAGCAACCAAGCTGGTGGCAGGGTTGGAATACATGTCCTATGAGGAGCGGCTGAGCACTCTAGGTTTGTCTAGTTTGGAGAAAAGGAGGCTGAGGGGCGACCTCATTGCTCTCTGCAGCTTCCTGAGGAGGGGACGTGAGAGGGAGGTGCTGATCTCTTCTCCCTGGGATCCAGGGACAGGATGTGTGGGAATGGTTCAAAGCTGCGCCAGGGGAGGTTTAGGCTGGACATTAGGAAGCATTTCTTTACCGAGAGGGTGGTCAAACACTGGAACAGGCTTCCTAGAGAGGTGGTCGATGCCCCAAGCCTGTCAGTGTTTGAGAGGCATTTGGACAATGCCCTTAACAACATGCTTTAACTTTTGGTCAGCCCTGAAGTGGTCAGGCAGTTGGACTAGATGATCCTTGTAGGTCCCATCCAACTGAAATATTCTATTCTGTTTATATCAATTCCACAGCAACGTTTACAAAGGCTCCTGCTCCTGGAGGGACTTCCTGTGGAGATATCAGCACTTCTGGGAAGACCCTGGGGTGGGTGCACAGCCTTGGGGGCCATGGTCACTGCATCCCGGTGACTCTGCGCTCCCTTCTCCACAGTCCCCCATCCCCTTGGTGCCATGGGTCTGCCTCCGAGGAGACTGCCTGCCCAAAGCCGCTTTAATCTCGTGTACTCTTTCCTAAATTTCTCGGTGCTACCTGCTCTTCAGCTAGCTGCTGTCTGGTCATGTAAGCACTGATGTCTTGGACTGATTGCTGTCCGTGGGACGGTGCTCTCTGAAGGAAAAGGGAAGGCCTGGGCAGCAGAGGGTGCTGTGAAAGCACTGGTGAGGGAGATTATCTCCTGCCCAAACCCTCACGGAAAGTGTAGCATTTTGGTATATTTAAAAAAAAACAACCCATGGTCATCCACCTCTCCTTGAGCATGAGGCGGTTCTGCAGCCTGGCCACGGCTACCCAGGGCAGGAGCTCTGCAGGGATGGAGCCCTTGCTGCTGGGAGGATGGGGAAGGTCCAGTCTGGCCAGGTCCGGTCCTTTCACTCTCCATATTATGAACTGTAATGCCACAGGCCACATCTGTGCTGCTTCGGCTGGGTGAGAGGTGTGTTTCCGTTGCATTCGTTATAATGCATTGATAAGTCATGCTGGTATTTCAGGCCCTCAACAACCTGCTGCAGCTGTGAAGTTGGCCCTGATGGGGCCCGAGGTTGGACCACAGACCCTGGGAGGCTGCTGCCAGCCAGCATCACCCCGATGCCCTGGTTGACACTGCCTTTCTTCACTTTGCAGTTGTGGAGGAGCAGGAGGGGGAAAAATAAGCCCCTCCATAAATCCTCTGTGTTTTTCAGCTGGTTATGAAGCCTAGTGGTGTTCTTTCTCATGCAGAGCAGGTGAGATGTTTCTTCTTGTGTGTGCATCTATGCTGTTGAGTTTAATTTAGCAAAATACTTCAGCTCAGGCTGTTCTGGTTTGTCAGTAGCAGGGTGTAAAGTCTGTTACTGAAAAAAAAAAAACCAACTCGAAAACCCCAGGGCACTTCTGCCTCTGGTTTGCTTTCCTCCTTTGTCACCAGGGGGAGAAGCAAGGTTTTGTGCAGTCTGCGCTGAGCTCCATTGCTTCCTTATCATTTTACTGCTCGCATGACTAACCCCCTCCCTCCCCTCCCTCTGAAGCTATTTTGCAAATCACCGCAGGTCGGCAGCAGGGTGGAAAGATGGTGTTGACTTCAAGGCGAGGCAGTTGTGCTCTGGACGCTGGGCTGTGAGCGGTAGAACAGCCCCCTTGCAGGCTCCTGCCTGGGCAGTGGGGTGTGCGGCTGCGGCGTGCTGCGTTGGCCAAGGGGCAGGTCCAGCCCTGGAGATGCATCTTCCCAGGCTCCATCCCTTCCCACCTGAGTGTCCCCAGGCCCCTCAGTATCTCTCAGCTCCTGCTTGGTGGGGGAAAGCATGTCCTGACTCCAGCTATGATTTTGCTGATTATTGGCCATGCACATGCTGGTTGTGCTGAAGGCACTGGGCACCATTTAAACTGTGCCAACAGAGACACGGTGGTGGCTGAGCGGATGGTGCCAAAGCAACCTCCTCAGATGCTCTGCGAGCCTCTTGGTGAGGTGCACGTGTTTGGGAGCCCACCCGTACATGGACAGACAAAACCGCAGGCAGGTGACACCCATCACACGTGTGCTGGGTGCTCTCAGGGAATATGCAGGAGCTTTTCACCCCCAAATAGCAAAGCAAAGGTCTCTGGGTGTTCACAAGCCGAAGGATGTGCCAAGAGGGACTTGTGCTGACATGTGGCTGCCCTGGCCAAGAGGAAAAGCCGAGGGCTTGAGTCAGCGAGCAGTTTTCTGGATCTGCCAGGCAACCCGCTGAAATGCATCCGAGTCTGTTCAGCGGGTGGATACCTGCCTTTGAGCTGGGAGATCCCCCAGCACTCGGGGCCCTGTCCCAGGGACGCCCCGCTCTCACGGGGACGGGCTGTTTCCTTGGGGCCGGCCGGGGTTTCCCATGCTGCGGCTGTGCCGGTGCCTCTGGGGCTCTCGCTGTGCCCCTCCGAGCAGAGTCCGGCCCCGGCCTCTCTGGGACCCCTTTGGGCAGCAGGGGTCGATGCCGTTGGGTCCCCCTTTGCCTCCTCATCTCCGGCTGAGCAAGCCCAGCTCCCGCAGCCTCTCCTCGCACGCCCTGGCCTCCGACCACCATCGCCTGAGAGTCCCCGGGCTCACTCTGATTTGGGGGTGTCTCACTAGTCCCTGGGAACCCAAAACTGGATACAGCATCGTGATTTGGCCTCCCCAGTGCCAAGCAGAGGGAATAACCCCCTCCCAGGGCTTGCATCCAGGCACGCATCTCCTCTGGCTTGAGGGGAGCGGGAGGGCCAGGTGAGGAGTCATCCTTCCCGCGGAGCAGCTGAGCCTGTCTGGAATCATGGGCTTCCAGCTTGTGCAGAGAGGCACGGAGGGGAGCAGGCGTTTCTGGAGAGGGTGTGAAAGGAAGGACCTCTGAAGGACCGAGGAAGACTCGTCAGGCTTTGCTGCAAGCCACTGAGGTAGATGAAAGTGAGCCTGGAGGCCAGAAGCTGCCTGTGAGGACACATGGAGCACGGGCAGAGCTGGGTCTAACTCCTTTCTACCTGCTGCCCTTGGTGGAGAGTGTCCCTGCCTGCATCCTGGTGGGAGCTGGCTTTGCTGCACCTGGGGGCTTTCTGGGGAGCTCCTGCAAGGAGAAGGTCTGTGCAGGTCTGCCTGCAGAGCTCTGTGCATCTCAGGAGTCTCCTCTGTCTCAGCCTGCTCTGGTGACACCAGATCGCACTGGGGACGGCATGTGAGCACTGCAGAGAACCACAACTTAAAGGTCGTGAGCTGAGCTAGGGAGGAGCAGGCTTTGGGGAGCGTCCCTGCAGCCATTGCAGGCTCCGGGGTGGTGGGAAGGAGAGAGTAAGACATCGAGGTGTTGCTGGATTAGTATTGGATGCCCAAGCCGTGGTGGTGGGGAAGCTGAGGGAGAAGGTTCTCATGTCATATCTGCTGGTGGAGGCTGTCCCTGATGCTGGAAGTGGTGGGGGAAAGGCAGCTTTGTGTTGGGACAAGGCTGGGATCCAGGTTTTATGGGGTGCCTTGGTCTTTGAACAAAGACCAAACACAAGAGCTCTTTCCAGCCCATCTTTATGCAGGGGGCAAGGTAATTCCCAAGCCTGGTCTCTTCTCCTCTCTTTGCTTTTGCTGTCTGCCTTGGAGGGAGCCATGCAACTGTTGGCTCCTGCTGCTGGTCCTCAAATGCAGGCTTCCCTCATACCCCATCCACACCCCCACGTCTCTCAGCGATGCGCAGTGCCCCGAGTCCAGCCCACGTGCGCTGGGCGTGAGCTGGTGTCAGCCCAGCTCTGCAGCTTGCCTACCCTGTGACATCTTTCCTCCTTTTTCAGCTGAAAACGGCGCGCGGTGCCGTCCACGGCCACCTTCTCCCAATCTGTTGGGTGGCACGCAGGTAGCCGCCAGTGTTAACGAACACATCCCTAAATAAAAGAACGCCGAAAGCGCTTTTGCCACGGGGCTCGCCGGCTCCTGGAAGAGCAAGCCATGACCTCCCGCCTTGACAAGGAGCCAAGCTGCTGCGGTTGTGTGCTGGAAGCCTTGAGGTCCCCAGGGAAGCAGCAGATGGCTGTGAAGGACTCTGGGGGTAGGGGGGAGAGCCACAGATGTCACGAGAGGGCCGGTCTCAGCACGTTCTCAGCTGTGCCGTGACCATGGGCTGAGCTGCCCGGAGCAGCCCAGGAGCTGGGGACAGCTTTCCAATGCCTGGAGGTGCCCGGCGAGTTTGGGTACCCCAGGATTTGGGGTGCTGGGGAACCTGGCACTGCCACCCCAGACCGAGGTGGCCCCGCTGTGGTTCCTGGAGTCTGCCTTACCCCTTGCCCTCTTCCCTCCAAGGTGCTTTTTCTCACTTCTGCTCTGCCCGCCAGAAAAGCAAGGGCTCTCCACCGTGTCTGCACACAGGGACCGGGGCAGTGGAAGAAACAGCTCCTTCAGGAAGGACAGAAGCTTCATCTGCTATTTGATAACAACTTCTGCTCTACGGGAAACAGCCTTGTAGGTTTTGGGGAGCTGTGAGGAACGGTCACCACTCTTGATCCACCTAAAACACCACCGGACGCCTACCCCTCATCGTTTGCAGAGACCCAGCGTTAGTCATGTTGCATATTTGATGGGAGCAATGCCTGCATCTTATGGAGCAAGGAAGAGAAAAAACTTAATGTTTTCTCTGCACGACCAGCTGTCGATGTTGTGCAGGGCAGTGGACAAGAGATAATTTATTACGTTGGCCTGTCTTGGGACAACACTTTAGAAGTGTTGATACAGGAAATACCATTCCTGTAACGCTGTAGGACCCAGTAGAAGTCATTAGAGTACAAAAGCATCTTGCCCCAAATGGGAAACTGTTGTGAAATCTTCCCCTTCTTGGCATCCAGTAATATGTTGCATGTCTTCTGCTCTAGCAATCACATTCTGGTGGCTTTCCCTGCTACTTCTTAACCTTTTCCTTGTGTTTACATTCTTCATGGGTACCTGTGGTTGAGGCTTTCAGTGCAAGGTGCAACATCTTGCATAAAAAGAGCCTTGGATCTTTTTCTTGGTCAAGTTGATGATTAAATACCTGCTTTGTCCTATGGCACTTCTTAGTATGATTTTCACTCTCTTTTCTTGTAGGAACGCGCACCTTTGCCTTGTCAGGTGCATGTCTGACGCTGCCTGAAAGGCAACTTAGGTTACTGGGCATTCCTAGCCAGGTATTTTGCCACCTCTATGTAGCTGTTTTCAAGGCAGGAGAGGCTGCAAACATGGCCATCCAGACCAAGTAGGAGTGCAGTGAGCAGCAAAGTCATTGGCAGAGATATTTGTATGTGCTTGAGTCAGGGGAAGTGTTCCTGCGAGTCTTCTATACTTACACTTCCTTTGGGTTTCATTGCATTTTCTTCAATACCCCAGGTGACCCAAAACAACCTCAAACTAGTTTTGCACTGTGTCCTCTCCACATTCTTCAAAACACTAAATGTCCTCTACTGAACATGCTACATCCACCATGCTCTGGTTTGCACAAGCCACTGTAAAAGAGTTTGGAAAAAGGCTACAGGACAAGTTTGCAGATAAATAAATGCTGCCTTTTGGATTGCTTGGACTGTGCTATATCAGCACCATGAGCCCTGAATTTGAGTCCTGGCGTTTGTGCTCAAAGAAATGCCGTGTGAGCAGTTACAGCCTTGCACTGAGTTACCGAACCAGCCCACTTCCTCCAGGACCTCGGCTGAGTGTGGGGAACGGCGTCCAAAGGCTCTGTAATTAAACGAAGCTCTTGCAAAGCGCCACATCCTGCTCTTTCATGTGAGCATTTAACTTTAGGAAAACAAACAAACAATAATTCTGTTGGTGAAAACCACAATAAGCATGGGTCCATCCAAGCCAGAAGTATTTCTCACTGACAGAGAAAATATTCTGCTCACCGCTGATACCACCCCAAAAGAGTCACGAGCACTTTGTGACCCACTCTGTCTTCTGCTGGGCTGATTCCCCACCCGGACGCTCATTCCTTGAGCTCCTTCAACTGAGGTGACACTGTCCTTCCAGGGTTGTGGATAAGCTTGGTCCATGGAAGACAGGGCAGGACACCTCTATGGCCTGCAGTCACCACCTCAGAGTAATCCGGTGCAAGAGCAAAACCTGCTTGTTTTGGTAGCACTGAACAAGCATATCGGTCAGTAAGACGGAGATCCTCCCACTGTATGGGAACGGGCTGCTCCGTTTCTCAGGGAGGATGGTGGTGTGTCTGCTGGTACCCGAATCCAAGAAGAAATAAGCATCCGTGGAGTGAAAACTCCAGCCTTTGACCAGGCTGCTGCTGTTTGTGGGAGACACCTACATCCTCTTCAGCCAGGGCAGCTCCTCACCTCTCATGCACATGGCTGCAGGGAAGAGCAAGCTGCTCAGGCAAACCTGCCTTAGACCAGCACATAGGCAGCCTTTGGCAATAGACCTATCACCTCATGTCTTGCCACACGAGTCCAATTTGCTCTCCAAAGCGATGTCCTTGAATAACTTCCCGATACAAACTCTGCCATTAAAGCTCATGAGTCAGGACCCAAGGAAGGGAGCTGGAGCTGGTGTGAGAGAGATCTTCTCGAGTCGGGCTGGTTTGACCCTGGAAATGATGCAGCCTGACTTGGGTATCGAATGGTTGTGCTGTGAAATGAACGGGTTCCAATTCGGTCCCGGTCTGGGCTTTCTTCTAACCCAGATGACCTGTTGCATCACAGACTTTGGACCTGAAGCTGCCCACACAAAGAGCCTGACTTGCTGGTGGTCCTGGGGAGACCTGATGCTGGTAAAGCACATTTGTTGCTTGTTCAGTTCAAGGCACCGACTGGGAGTCCTCTGTCAGACTTGCGGTTCCTGGGACTTGCATAACCCACAGGCAGGAGGAACTCTTCTTCCTTAATGTCTTTGCTGCCATGAAAGTCACATCCAAAAGCAGTTCAAAACCAAGGGCACATCAGCACGGCCAGGGCAGACATGTCTCCAGAGGTGGCTGGCAGTAAATGCCCAGGGAGGGTATGAGCAAGGCTGTGGCACGGGGAGAGGACTTTCCAAACAACGTTTATGGCCAATACTTCAGATCTTATTATTTATCTTACATGCAGGGACCATAGTCAAAGGCAATAATTGGGGCGTGTGAACTGTGAGCCTGCTGTCCCAGGGCTCCACCGGCCCTGGCTTGGCAGCAGGTGCCACTGCGCTTTGGTCTGTGCATCAATACCCACATCCCACCGGGAGAACAGGAGGTCCCAGGTTCTCAGCAAGCTCTTGAGGGTCCACGGGGTGGTGCAAGGAAGGGAGGACCTGGGCTGTGACCTTGTGCAGCTCCCGTGCTGACTCTCCTGTTTTCACCAGCTGGCAGAAAGCAGAGAGGTCCAATATCTCAACCATGAGAGATATGGGAGAAGTACACCCAGGTGGGACCCCAGTCTCTCGTTCTCAGTGAGCACTGCACAGGAGCTGGGAAACACAGCGTAGACCAGAAACCGTTAATGCATTAATTGCTGGCTCAGGGATGATTGTCCCATATGCCAGGCTGGTTATGCTTGTTTTCCTCCACCTGGCTTTTTCCTGGATGCTGCCCTGCAGTCACATGGGCCCACCTCGGCTAGACAGAGCCACGGCTGCTGGTGACAGTCCCCCTGTGAGCGGGAGGCTGGGATGCAGACCCCAGAGGTTCCTTCCCACCACCATTGCTCTCCTGGCAGGAGGAGACGTAATGAGGCTGGAAGACATGTTGTTGAAGGGGCCTGTGGACACAGAGCCATCGTGGAGGGCTGATTGTCACGCCTGCCCATGTGAGATTTGCTTTGCACCCTTTGGATTTCCACTCTTGGGATCTCCACACTGATAAAAATCAGACCGTCAGCGTCATGTGAACCTGGTATCCCTTCCTCCTTTCCTCAGCTCTGCCTCTTCCCTTTCAACCCAGCCATGGTTGCACCACCTCCTCTAGGCAGCGTGGTCGTCCCTGTGCCTGCTGCTGACATGCAGAGCTGACACGCATTGCCAACGGGTACCTAGACCAGGAAAGCTAAGCGTGAGCAGCCAGTGACCTGTCTGGCAATCCAAGAGCATGTTGCCCTTCGTATTACAGATGAGGCAGCTGGAATCCCTCTGCAGAGGTATGCCAAAAATGCAACTCCCAATTGCAGGACGCCACAAGGCCTGGGTGTTCCCGGTGATGGGGACGTTGCCCAACAGCTTGTTATGTACCTTCAAGATGCGGCGCTTTGCTGCTGAGCTCCCTGGGCTTCGGGATGCTGTGCCTGAATCATCGGGCTGGAGAGGAAGAGCGGGCAGTGTGATTGGAGAGGGACTGAGCTTTCAGATGTTGACGGACGAGTCCCAACCTCTCCATGTGTCTTTATAAGCCAAGAGGACGGGTTTGCTCAGTGCCGCCAACCCTCCCGACTGCACGGACGGGCCTGGAGCAGCAGGTCAGGTTGATGGGCAATGCGTGCTCTCCTTCTAGCCCAGGCTGTTGCCGAAAGAAAGGATCCCAACTGAGTCAAGAGGCTTTATAATCCCTCCAGCTGTTTATTTTATGCATGGAGAACTTGGGCGTTTCGGTCACCATTGCAGTTAAAGTGTCCTCTGAAAGGTCTGCTTTGCATCTGAGCTCCTCGTTTTTTGAGCGCTGGTGCTTCCCAGTGAGCTGAGGGAGCGCTGTGAGTCCTCCTGGCTGTGGTTAGACATTTTCCTGGGCCTCCATCCATTTTGGCTGTGTGGAGGGGATGGGGTGTCCCTGCACCCCTGGCTTTGGCTTGGTTGGATTACCCAGGGCTGATGCATGGGGAATGGCACCTCTGAGAAGGAGCAGAGACCATCTCTGCTCTCCTCCATCCCGCTTGCCTGTGCCCAGGGACTCACAGCTGAGCAGCAGTTTGCCACTAGAGACAGCCGTTCTGGGTTTGGATGGTGGGACGCGTTGCAGTCTCTCTTCTGAGAAAGGCACTGTTGGGCTCTTCTCAAGTTTGTTGATGCGCTCTGGTACCTACTTTGGCTTGTTGCTGGAGGCAAGCGGTGGGAGGACCCACAGCTGAGTTGGGTGGTCCAAAACAGCCGGGGTCTGAGCCCCGGGATGCCATCAGGCGGTGCTGAAGCTCTGAAGCGTGGCAGCATGTGGCTGCGCCAGCTGGAGGTGGGCAGTCGGGGGCTGGAGGAGGTGGCCCCGCTGTGGCCGAGCTCTGCGGAGGCAAGGCTTGCTGGGCAGCGCGGGCAGGTCCCCTGCAAGGCAGTGAGCTGACATCTCCTCTGCCGAGTCCTCCCCTGCCCAGGCAGGAGCAGGGAATGCTCCACTGCAGGCTGGCTCCAGACCATGCCGGGTACCTGGGGATGGACACAACTCTCACGTCTTGCGTGACCCCAAGGCTTGGGTGCAGAAGGTGGGGACTGTAATTTTGGCTGGTCTTTATGTGTTCCTACCCTGTTTTTACATCAAAACCCAGGAGCCTATTAGTGCTTGCTGAATGCCACAGGTATGCGCAGTGACTCATCCTTCCTCCTTTGCCACGAAGGCTTTAATCTCTTGGGATACCAGAAGCAGTTGCTTCCATAAGTGGCTGAATGCTTGTCAGTGGTCTCACTGACATCTGTGGACTTTGTGGCACAGCTTGCCACAGGTCATGGCTACCGTGGTGTGCCACCATAATATCTGGATGACACTGGCGTGGGCGGCAGAGCCTTCAGCTATGGTGGTGACCTCCATGGAGGTTCCTCCTTGGCTATGGTGGTTCCTCCTGGGAACTCTTAGTGCCACTGCTCAGGAGCTGGACGAAGGGGCGTCGGGTGGAGGAAATCCTCACCGCAAAACATGCAGGGTTGTGAGCCAGGCACGAGCCACAGAAACCACAGGCCTGTGGGCTGTTGCCGATCATGGGGCAGTGGAAGGTCCTCTTGCATATGATGATGTGCAGGGCTGGCTGCAGATGTAGGGGAGATGATGGACCGTGGGGGCAGAGCTTGGCAGGGATGGGAGACCTCTCTGCCCAGGGGATGGGGAAAGGCCACTCTGGCTGGGTCCAGCCCAGCCATGGCTTTTTGAAGGGACTTCTGCAGACCTCTAGTCCAACTTCCTACTCAGAGCAGGACCATCCCCAGTGCTAGCTCAGGCCAGCCCTGGTTTTGTCCAGCCAAGCCTTGAAAGCCAAGGTGTAGACCCAAGGGAAAGCAGCTGTTTCCTAAGCAACATGCTCCTCAAGAAAATGCAATTGGTATGAAAACTCAGGGTGGGTTTCGCAACAGGAAAGCAGCGCTGGGAAGTATATTGTTATATCTGGCGTGGGGAGGGCTCCTCTGGCATCTCCTAATTCCTGTGCAGGTTCGGCTTCTTGGTCCCTTGTAATTCACACTGCCTGCTGAAGTGGCTATTTCAGTAATTTGGTCTGTCTCTGATGTCCCCAGGCATGGCCTGCAACGTCTTGCCTGCGTCTCTGTGCAATTGAGCCTGGTGAGAAGGCAGCCACTGTAATTCCTTCCTTCCTGCTGTCCTTCCTGCCTTCCTTCCACATGCAGTTTGGAGGGGCTACAGATGAAAAGCACCTTAAAATGGTGATTTGCACCCATGGTTCCAGCCTGCAGTTGTGGCCACTGCTCTTCGGCAGCCGGACAGGACAAGTGCCAGTAGGGGAGACTGGGTTTAGCGATGCTGTTTGTCCACAGGATCACGGGGCAATCCGACCTCTCCTTCCTTCGACCATCACAGCAGTTTAATCCCAGGATGTCCTCACCTGCATGGGGAGACGTAGGCACCAAGATGTTGGTGGTAGACTTGAACACAGAGCAAGACTTGAGTCAACGCTTTGTTTTAATGTGTGATAGTGAGTTTTTTCTGCTGCCCACATGGTGCTGGGCTGTGGGTAGGTGTTCCCGTTTTCCTGAGCAGCCCAGGAAGACTTTTCCATGCTGGAAGGATGCTGGGAAAATGTGCCCAGACACTTCCTCTGGGAGACAGAGAGTCTTTTCTAGCTCCTGCAACAGGGTCACCAGGGAAATGGACTTCATTGGACCTGTCCTGAAGTCTGGATCCCCTTGGGCTGGGGTGCTGGGGATGGCAGGGCACACCAGGAGCACATGACGACGAGCTACAAACCATCCAAGGCAGGGATGGAGCAGGGGAGCTCCTGCAGAACGGAGCTCCGACACGACCCCTCCTGCTTGGGGGAGGATGCTTTCCCAGAAAGCATCCTGATGCTTTTCCCAGAGAGGGGGTGGCTAGAGGCTGCTTGTCCCACACTGCAGTGGCAGCTGGACCAGGGCCAGGTGGGCAGGGTCAGCAAGACATGCTTGGGGTAGGTTCCTAACTGCACAGGGAAGCGTTAGGAGGTGGATTTTGGTGGGACATAATGCTGGCATATTAAGACACGTCTACAAATACAAAGCTTAAGCCGGTGGCCCTCCACCCGCACGGTGTGGATGTGGCTCTCAGGCGGACCATGGGCTCTCAGAGGCTGGTCACGTCCCCGCCAGAGCAGCCACCCCACCTGGAGAGGGGACTCGCTTGTGCCAGGTGATGAGCGGCAGCACCAGCGGGCTTTAACACTCAAGGCGGGGACCATAAAAGCAGCGTTGTGGGGTCAAACCAGTCATCTGGGGAGCCTCTGGTAGTGTCTGGAGGAGGAGTCCTGGGGAAGGGCAAAAGGGCAGGACAGCCGCTGCAGACGTGGCTTTTCCTCAGCCCCTGCCAGCCCCAGCTGTGCCCGGCTCAGAGCCCCCCAGGCCAGATGTGGCCTCTTCCCATTTCATCCCCTGCATCCCCTGGGGACCCCCAGCCCTCACCGCCCATGTGCCACTGGGTGCTCTTGCTCAGCTGGCTTCAGCCAGAGCTGCAGGATGCTGTGGAGTGCCCAGTGCCAGGCAGAGGGTCCCTCCCATATGATGCCACAGCTGGCGTGGTTTGGGCTCGTAACGCCCAAAACATGTCGCAGCATCATGCATTGGTGGCTCTGCCAGTGATGCCAGAGCTTCACAGTGTTTGCTCGTGCCTCCGGTGCGCCCGCCATCCTGCTCACACCAACCTTGTTATCCCCCAGGCGCTGCAGAGAGGTGAGATGTGGCTGCTGCTGGTGGCCCTGTGCCTGGCCCAGGGGCTGGGCGGTGACGTCCCACACGCCGGAGCGAGCCACGACAACCCTGAGCAGTTCATGAACATCGTAAGTGCCAGGGCGTCAAACCCACCCGCCGCGGGACCCGGGCCTCCCCAGGTGGTGTGCCCAAAGTCCTCCCCGAGGGACCAGCCAGGCTCTCCCCACCCCTTACCCTGGTGTCTGCACCTGGGGTCAGCCGGGGGGCTCGGGGCACCAAGGGTTTCCTATATTTGCATGGGTGTCACTCACTTCATACCCTCAGCTTGAGATTGGCCTCTCCCTGGTCTTCCTCTAACGTAGATGGACCTTCAGGTCTTGTGTGTGTAGGCGGAGGTGACACCGGAGAGGGTGGGTGGCAGGAGTGGGTGTCATTGGGTCAGGCGAGGGGTGATGGACACCAGTGGGTCACTCTCTCCCTTCGGACTGTTGTTCCTGCAGAGCCAGAAGATCCGTTTCCACGGGTATCCCAGCGAGGAGTACGACGTGCTGACGGAGGACGGCTACGTCCTCAGCCTCAACCGGATTCCCCACGGCAAGGGGGACGCTGGGCACTCAGGTGGGCTCGGTTTCACCGAGGGTGAAGCAGCCATGACCCTGCTCAGAGATGAGGCAGCGTGCAAGGGGAAGCCAGTGCGAACACCCGTGCCTTCAGACACAGTTTTGGCAGCTGGAAGAGGGATGAGAAGCTTTTGCCAAGCTGCCTTGAGCTGCCCCTGGGGATGCAGGAGCTCAGCATCGTGTTTCGCTGCGTTCAGGACAGGGCAGCACAACCCAGCGAGTCCCAGCGGCTCCTTCCCTGGTGCAAACCCCTTGCCCTGGTCCAAGGTTTCCTGATAGCTCAGGGCCAGGGGTGGCAAAAGTCCTTCAAACAAAAAAAGCGCCAGCAGAGCCAGGGAAATCATGGGAGAAGGGAATATTTAATGTGCAGCCTGCAGAAAATAATACTGAGATGCACAGGGCCATTTTATTTCCATATGGGAAGAGGTTTTCTTGTGTGAAGTACCCGATTTCTCCTCTTTCAGGATCCAGGTCACCTGTGTTGATAGTGCATGGGTTCAGTTTAGATGGTGGCGACTGGGTGGACAACCTCCCCAACAGCAGCCTGGGCTTCATCCTCGCAGATGCAGGGTATGACGTCTGGATCGGAAACAGCCGGGGCAGCAGCTGGTCCCGCCGGCACCTGAACTTTTCTGTCGACCAAGAGGAGTTTTGGGATTTCAGGTGAGAAGGCCACCAAGGATGGAGCTGGGATGCCGGGCTGCCGGCGCCAACCACCTGATGTCCATGGGAGGTTGGGAGATGCCCACCTCCTCCAGCTTCTCCCCTTGCTCCCCAGCTTCCACGAGATGGCCGTGTACGACCTCCCTGCCATGGTGGGCTTCATCCTGAGGCAAACTGGGCAGGAGAAACTGTTCTATGTTGGCCACGCTCAGGGCAACTCTCTGGGTGAGTGAGGAGGAGGAGAGGGGTGCTGGGATGCCATGGGAGAGGGGCATCAATATGTCTCCCAAACTGGAGACTGCTGGGGACAGGGCTGCGTTGGCCTGTGGGGCCACTTTTCCTACCTGCCCTCTTGGTCCTTCTGCATGGGAGAGGATTGCCACGTCTTGCCCAGCCATCCTGGGCTGTGCTCACATCCAGGAGCGTTTCATTTTGTTCAGACCCTGTGTTTCAAACGGGAGGTCTGGGATGAGCGTTGTCACTGTTGGGGTTATCGTTGTGACCTCTCGCTGCTTTTCAGGTTTCATAGCGTTTTCGAGCATGCCGCAGCTGGCTGAGAAAATCAAACTCTTCTTTGTGCTGGCTCCTCTCTACACCTTTCATCACGTCAAAGGCCCCGTGTTAAAGATAGCGTTTTTACCAGACGCAGTGCTGAAGGTACGTGAGGCGTTTGTGTGTTATTGCCACCAAAACCCAGGAGCTTTCAGCAACTCATGTCCCCCACGTTGCGCCGTGCACTGAGCCCGTGTCTGCGGCAGATGTTGGAGACGCGTGTGGGGAGATGAGCGATCCCAAGATCCCAAACAGCAGGGATGTCCCTTTCCCCCCAGCTGAGCACAACCAGATTTCACTGTTTAAAATAGCCATACCTCTCTATCATTCCTGTTTATGTTTTTGTTTATTGACCTCACCACACCCCAGTCCCGTAGCCCAGGAGGTGCTCAGAGCAGCCCCACACCACCTCCCTTCCACCCTTTGCTCCAGCAGCTGGAGAAGGGCTGGAAGGGGAGCTGGTGCTCTCCCTGGGTGCTCTCCAGCTGAGGAGCATCTGTCAACCGAGGTGGCAGATGAATGGTATGAGTCTGGCCATCCTGGGCTGAGCTTTGGAAGCTGGTACCTGAGAGATGATGCACCAGGATGATGGGGACGACAGCATGGCGTGGAAAGGATGGTGATGGTTTCGCGCTGCTCTGAGAGTTGGGGCGACCATGGGTCAACCTCCTCAAGAGGCTGGCTAGTCCAAATGTGTCAACAACCATATTGAGGAGTTGCCTGTCGGCGCTGTCTGGAGACAAGCTGTTCTCGTGGAGAGGGGACGTGTGTCACGGGACCCGCCGTGACCTGTTTCCCTGCGCTCTTGCAGGCAGTATTTGGAACAAAGCAGCTGACTCTGGTGGGGAGGAAGGAGAGAGCCACCCTTGCGAAGACGTGCAGCAACCTGCTAACAGCCGAAGTCTGTGAAAATGAGATCTTCCTTATTGGCGGGTACAACAAGAAGAACTTGAATGTGGTGGGTGCACCAGCCTCTCTAGGTCACAGCCATCTCCAGTTTTCCTAGACACCTGGAGATAGCTAATGAGATACAAAAATGAGTATAAAAACCAAATAAGGTGTGAAAAGCACTGTTTGAGGCAGCGGTTATTTAGAGATTTCTTTCAGTGGTGTTGGGTTGTTAAACCTCACGGAGGCTTTGGTAGGAAAGAATCACTTGTGGTCTTGTCTGCAAAGGAAAGGTAACTTCTGCCTCATTTTCTGCTGACATGCGACAAGTTTACAGGAAAAAAAAAAACAACAAAAAATTAACTGGACCAGTTGTATTTCCATTTTAAAGCAGCGGTTAACTGGTTTGCCTTTAAAAGCTATTTCTAGCTCTGAACAGAATAAAGCTGCTGGAGAATATAAAGTTTGTATTGCAGTTATAAGACAGAATGATTTTTCTGCCTAGACAGATTTTCATCATTCCCCACTCACTTAGAAAATACTTTCTTTTTCCCATAGAGCCGACTGGATGTATACCTAGCTCATTTTCCAGACTATACATCAGTAAAAACTCTTCTCCACTGGGGACAGGTAGAGATTCTGATTTTATAACGACTGTAACCGAGGCTTTTTCTTTTAATCTGTGAATATGATATTTTACAATGCTGCTTCATTCACCCTGGAGACAGGTAAGGAGGTAGAATCAGACAAAGCCAATAAAAGTTATTTTGAAGTTGCTACACCAAGGTGTCTCAAAAAGCCACAGCTGCTAGCTACTGCTTCTGGCTGGCCAAGGCAGAGCCACCCAGATGCCCGCCTCTGTCACGGGTGAGGACCCCATGTAGGTGGTTTTTGGCCTCCCTCTTTGCTCTGTCCCACGGGATGGGCACCAGCAAGTGCCAGCCCAGACACCAGGGCTGTGCTGGGCAGAGAGCGCTCACCTGGACCCTGCTGCTGCTGCCCTTTGCTTGCGGTGGGGCTGATCCAGGGCATTACCTGCACGGGGTTAACCCTTTGCCTCTGCCTTCCAGACTGCCAAAACCGGGGAGTTCAAGCAGTTTGACTATGGGGAGAAGAACCAGGAGAAGTACAACCAGGTAAATGGGCACTTGTGGAAGGAGGAGCAGAGGATGAGGCTGGCTAGGACCAGGATGGGGGTAGCCTCCTCCAGTGGCCAGCGTGGCCCAAGTCCTCTGGGATGCCAGGGGCAGCACACCCCATCCATTAGTGCTATTGGTGTCAGAGCTCGCGAATAACCAGAGCGCTTCCCCCCTCCCAGGCCACCCCCCCCTCGTACAGGATAGAGGACATGATGGTACCGACCGCCCTGTGGAGCGGTGGGGAGGACTGGATGAATCCCCCTCCGGAGACCCAGCGCTTGCTCCCCCGCATCACCAACCTCGTTCGTCACGAGCACTTCCCCGACTGGAACCACTTCGACTACCACTGGGGTCGGGACGCCCCTCAGCGCCTGTACAGGCAGATGGTCGCTCTGATGGAGCAAAATCCATGAACGGTCCACGTGCTGCCCTGGGATGGAGGAGCCACCCGTTCCCACATGCCTGGGGGCACGGGTTTTGTGTGAGGGCTGCCACTCTGCTCTTCCCTTCTTAAAAATGTCTCCTATCACCCCATTCCACACTGACTTAATGCCTTAAATGTAACGGTGTAATTTCTGCCTGCCCTCTGTGACTAGAGATTGCAATAAACTCTTGTATCACAGCCAAACTGCAACCCTTTGCTTGGTGGGCATCGCCAGGGTTGTGTTTGCACCCCATTGCTGGGGCGAGGTGTGCAGGAGACCCTGTTTTGGGGGGTTTTTTAGCTTTTGCTGGCTCAGGGCTTTGCGAGCACAAAATTTTACTCCAGAAATTGAGCGTGCGCTTTGGGTTGTGGGTTTAGGTGAAGGAAGGGTGGAAAGTGACCGTGTCTGTGGCTCTGGAAAGGCCGGAGGGGCTGAGCACTGACTGCAGGAGAGAAGTGTTCCTCCCAGTAGAATGAATCCAGAGATGCTGATGCACACCACACACCCGAGAGGTGGTGAAAGGGAAACATCTGGGCCTTGGTGTTAGGCTAGGTCATTCCTGGGCGATAACCCACCCATGTCACCTCCTGGGGTACGCCTTATGGCAAAAACCCAGCTGTGTTTTCTCAGAAGTTGAATTTAACATGGCCACAGTGTTATCTAAGAGTAGTGCTCTGTTTTTAGCATGTATGTTTGAAAAATATCTATCTACCTACTTATTTTTCTTTCTATCCATCTATCCATCTATCCTACCTATATCTATCATCCTCTACCTATCACTATCTATTCTATCATCTATCCTATCCATTTTATCCATCCATCCATCCATCCATCCATCCACCCACCCATCCATCCATCCACCTACTTATCTATTCTATCCATCCATTTACCTACTTATCTATTCTATCCATCCATTTTTCTGTCTATCTATCCATCCATCCATTCATGCGTCCGTCCATCCATACCTCCAAGAGATGCGTGATGCTCACCTGTGAAGTCTATCTAAGTTTAAGATGCGTGGGAAGAGCACTGTGAACAAAAGGCAGGGGTTGAAAAGAGAATTTCATGGGGCTCGAGGCAAGGGACTCACCCCCGAAAGTACTGATGATTTTGGTGAGGCATTCCCAAACTGCCTGCCCATCTCCCCAACACTGCACACCGGGTGCCACGCAGAGACGCGACAAGAGGTGTGAAGATGTGGTCTGAGCTCATGCGGTAGGTCAATAGCCCAGAAATGTCCTGCGTGACCCCTGTCCCATGTAAGCATGGGGACAAACGGGCTTTGCTGATGAAGCAAGCCGCACACCGGCACTGGGTTTGGTGGGGGATGGATGAGAGGGGCGTTGCCAGCCTCCCCATGCCCTCTTGCTCCACTATCCCATCTCCTTGGGACCCTTCAGCCCCAGGAGCGGGGCGCGCCGTGGGAGGGACAGCTGTGGGGTCAGAGCAAGGGTCCATCAGTTCGGAGCCTCTGCTTGAGCCTCCTGCATTAAGGCCACAGGAGTCAAGCTGGTGACGGTGGTGAAAAGACGGAGGTGTACTCCCAATTCGAGGTATTTCCCAGGGAAGAAGTGTTTGCTCCAGGTACGTTCCCATCTGATCTGACTGGTCTCCATCTGATTAACCAGGCTGAAAAGCAAAGGTACAGGGTGAAACGTCAAGCTTGCAGGATCTGTGAGCTGAGCTGCCCATGTGTCTTACGGGATGCTGCTTTCCTGGGCTGCTCCTGTGAAAGTAAAGGTTCATTTTATGAGCACCGTACTCTGGCCCTCTCCTCTCCCCCCCACCCCTTCCTCCCCTGCCAACGGTGATGGATGGATTCACTGGGAGGGAAACCAAACCACATGTGGTCACAACCAGCCAAGGAGTCACTGGTCCTGGACAGGGTGCTCTGCAGCGCGTCATCATGCGTGGCCATGCTGCTGCAAGGATGCGGTTGTCGTCAGGGAGGGAAGAGCAAAGCTGCATGTGCTGGCATGTGCCCACCAAGGGAAGAGCCAGACTGGGCTTCGGCATGGGAGTTTATTACTTAAATAGTTCTGAAAAACAAGGGAAAGAAATATTACTGCTCCCAGGAAGAAGCTTGGAAGGTAAAACACCAGGGCACTCTGTAGTCACAGAAGGCAGAGAGAAATCACAAAACGGTGTTAGCTCACTAATCAGTGTGAAATAGGGTGACAGGAGATGTTTCTAGGGAGGAGAGAGCAGGGTGACAATCCTGGTACAAAAACCAGTCATCCGCAGGATGTGGGAACGGGTGGCTCCTCCATCCCAGGACAGCACGTGGACCGTTCGTGGATTTTGCTCCATCAGAGCGACCATCTGCCTGTACAGGTGCTGAGGGGCGTCCAGGCCCCAGATGTGATCCCAGTGGTTCCAGTCAGGGAAGTGCTCGTGATGAATGACGGGTGATGCGGGGGAGCAAGCGCTGGGTCTCTGCAGTAGAGGTAACCCAGTCCTCCCCACCGCTCCACAGGGCGGCCAGCACCATCATGTCTTCTATCCTGTAAAAGGGTGGTGAAGTCAGGGGAGAAAAATCATCAGGTTATTCAAAGGAAGGTGAAATAGAAAGGTATCAGCTGGGTTTTAGCCATCAGGGCTGCTGAGAGTCCCAGGGTATTCACCTCCTGGGACATACATTTAGGAAACGTGAACAAATGTGATGTGGGGCAAATGTGTCCTGCAAGATCCCCGTGGGACTTGTCCCATCGGGGGCGGACAAAAACCCAAAAGGTTGGGTCGGCACCAGCTGGCCAAAATGGGACCAAATGGTTGAGTGTTCATGGAGGCCCCAGCCACCGGGGGAATTACAAGACACATGGGTGCAGGATGCACAAGGTGCCTTCATCCCAGTCTCGGCCAACCTCATCCTCTTCTCCTCTTAGCACAATCAAGTCATCCCTTCATCCTTGCAAGCAAGAGGCACCCCTTGATTACCTGGTTGTAATTCTCCTGGTTCTTCTCCCCATAGTCAAACTGCTTGAACTCCCCAGTTTTGGCAGTCTGGAAGGCAGAGGCAAAGGGTTAACCCCATACGGGTAACCCCTTAGATCAGCCCCACCATGGGGGAAGCGCAGCCGCGGGGTCTCTGCCCCAGCACAACCCTGATGTCTGGGCTGGTGTTTGTAGCTGCCCGTCCCTTGGGACCCACAGCAGGGCAGCACAGCAGTGGGGCAGCTGGCCCAGTTCGGGGTTCGGGCAAAGCAGATGGAGGGTGCGCAGGGTGCGGTCACTGGGGCTGTCTTTGAGCGTGTCTTGTTTCTACCACGGCAGGAGGGAGGAGGACTCGTCCGCTGTCCCGCAGTACTCTGTGGACGACCTCAACTGCTTACAATGGACCGACGGAGTGCAAGTCACCTGGTTGCGTGAGGAGTTTCTCTTGGGCATTGTTCGGAAAAAAAGAGCGTTAGGTCTGCTGAGAGCTGCCAGCACCGTGCAGCTTTTCAGCCATCCCTGGGGCAGCGTGACCGTGTCTGCCAGCCAAGGAGGTGACGAACCACGGTTGAACTCTTCGTAACCAGCAAGAAATGCAAGGTGCATCCACTCTCCTAGTCTCAAGATACCCACCATGACCATTCAGACCATGCTTGAATTACAATTAAATTAATGACCTTACTCTCTGAAGGAAGGGACAATCCAATGAGGATTTATTCATGTGGATCTGGTGTAACTTCTGTCAGTCTAGGGCCGTCCTCCTGGTTTCCAAACCCATCTCCCAACCTCCCATGGACATCAGGTGGTTGGCGCCGGCAGCCCGCATCCCAGCCCCATCCTTGGTGGCCTTCTCACCTGAAATCCCAAAACTCTTCTTGGTCGACAGAAAGGTTCAGGTGCCGGCAGGACCAGCTGTCGCCCCGGCTGTTTCCGATCCAGACGTTGTACCTCGCATCCGCGAGGATGAAGCCCAGGCTGCTGTTGGGGAAACTGGAAACCCAATTGCTACCATCTAAAACCAATCCATGCTGGACAGCACAGGTAACCTGGGTCGTGGAAATGACAGGAAAAAAAAAGGCTGTTTGATGGGAGTACCCGGGAGTGGGAAAGGAGCTGCCTTCACCTCCAACCCACGGGAGTGTGTTATTTTCATATCACAAATGGAAAGTCTTCTGCAGGGGAGAAAGTAGCTTCCCCTGCAGTTTCTTCTCTCTGCTGTTGCTTTTTCTCCTCCAGTTTGAAATATTTTTGCCACCCCT
The DNA here is from genome assembly GCF_018139145.2 of Gymnogyps californianus. Classification (NCBI taxonomy): domain Eukaryota; kingdom Metazoa; phylum Chordata; class Aves; order Accipitriformes; family Cathartidae; genus Gymnogyps; species Gymnogyps californianus. The sequence goes on along the minus strand of NC_059476.1, from coordinate 41,700,616 downwards.
GGCCCTGAGCTGTCAGGAAACCTTGACCCAGCGCAGGGGGTTTGCTCTGGGGAAGGAGCCACCATGGCCCTCCTTCTCCAGGTGCTGGGGCTCGCTGGGTCACGCTGCCCCATCCCGGACACAGCAAAACACAGTGCGGAGCTCCTGCGTCCCCAGGTCCAGCTCAAGGCTGCTCCCTCCCCACCAGTGCCCAGAGAAAAGCACGTTTGCCTCCCAGGAGGACCCACATCTCTTCCTGTCCCCGCTCCTCGCAGTGCGGACTCCAGTCACATCCCTCTTTCTGAAAAGACAATCCTCGTTTTGCCTAGATGAATCTCGTTTTACCGAGAGATCCTCGTTTTGCCTTCCCTACTCAGGAGAAGGGGACCTGCCGAGGCGAACCGCGGGGTGATGAGTGCCCACCTCTGCTTCCAGCCTCCTCTCTGCCACCAGGAATCCGGTTCACGGTCAGGAAGTAGCCATCGTCCGTCAGGACTTGGTGCTCCTCACTGCGATATCCATGGAAATGGATTATCTGGCTGTGCAAGGAGAGAATTCAGTGGGGAAAAAGGTGGGTGGGTTTGACTCGACTGCCGGCAGACCTTGTCCCAAGCACAACATACATCAGAGGGTAAGTTGGCCCTGGAGAAGGCAGAGCTCAGTCGGCACTGTTGTGTTTCTTGGCTGTGCAGAATGAGGCAATCCTCAAAAATTGAATATATTAATAGAGCTCAGGTGGGTAGGAGGTTCCCCAGTGTGGAGTACTGCCCCTTTGCTTGATGCAGTGAGGGAAAGCCAGGGTGAGAAAGACACAGCCTCCTGGGGAAGGTGCTGCCCGGGTCTGAGGGACAGTGAGGAGCAAGCAATAAGCAGAGATGCTGCATGCATCGTCGTGGTTTAACCCAGTCAGCAACTCAGCACCACGCAGCCGTTTCCCCCTCCCCCTCCCGGTGGGGTGAGGAGGAGGAAAGCAAAGGAAAAAAAAAGTAAAACTTGTGGGTTGAGATAAGAACAGTTTAATAACTAAAGTAAAATATAATACTAACAATAGTAATAATGAAATATAATAATAATAATAGTAATGAAAAGGAATACAACAAAAAAAAAGAAGGGGGGGGGAAGGAAAAAAAACCCAGTGATGCACAATGCAATTGCTCACCACCTGCTGATGGATGCCCAGTTAGTTCCCGAGCCGCGAGCTGCGCCTCCCGGCCAACTCCCCTCAGTTTATATACTGGGCATGACGTTCTATGGTATGGAATATCCCTTTGGCTAGTTCAGGTCAGCTGCCCCGGCCGTGCTCCCTCCCAGCTTCTTGCACACCTGCTTGCTGGCAGAGCATGGGAAACTGAAAAGTCCTTGGCTTAAGATAAGCGCTACTTAGCAACAACTAAAACATCAGCGTGTTATCAACATCATTCTCACACTAAATCCAAAACCCAGCACTGTACCAGCTACTAAAAAGAAAGTTAACTCTGTCCCAGCCGAAACCAGGACAAAGGAAGATGCTCAGACTCTTTCCCTGCCCCCTCAAAAGTCCTTTCCACCTGTGGAGTGGCAAGACGTGGGCCGTGCGACCTGACCATCGCCGGGAGACCTGAAGAGGTTCGCATTGTGGCAGAGCGGCTCTTGTGAAAGGCACGGAGGGTGCCTGGAGCCCTGGGGACACTCCGGAGGCCAAACTGTTCCCCTTGCAGGTAGGGGCAAGGAGGTGACACAAGTGACAAAGGAGCAATGCAGTGACCAGCTGGCCAACAGCCCAGTGCAGTCCAGGAGGATGTGCCCAGACCGCCCTGGCTCCCCATGGGTGCAGACACCAGGATAAGGGATGGGGAGAGCCCGGGTGGTCCCTCGGGGAGGACTTTGGGCACACCACCCGGGGAAGCCTGGACCCCCCCCTAGCACTTACGATGTCCACAAACTGCTGGGGGTTGTCGTGGCTCGCTCCCATGCACGGGACGTCACCGCCCAGCCCCCGGGCCAGGCACAGGGCCACCAGCAGCAGCCGCATCTCGCCTCTCTGCAGCGCCTGGGGGATAATGGGGTCGGCGTGAGCAGGATGGCGGGTGCGCCGGAGGCACCAGCAAACGCCGTGCAGCTCCGGCACCGCTGGCAGCGCTGCCAATGCCCGATGCTGCAATGTAGCATGGGTGTTTCCATCCCGAACCACGCCAGCTGCAGCCCCATACGGGACCCTCTACCTGGCACCGGGCGCTCGACAGCATCCTGCAGCTCGGGCTGAAGCCAGCCAAGCAGGAGCACCCAGTGGCATGTGAGTGGCGAGAGCTGGGGGTTCCCAGGGGATGCAGGGGATGAGCAAGGGCAGGAGGCAGGGGAGGAAATGGGCAGAGGCCACATCTGGCCTGAGGGGCTCTGAGATGGGCACAGCTCAGGTCAAAGTAGTAGGAGATGGTACTCACCAGAGCCTCCTCGCTGCGCCAGGTTCAAAACCTGGTGATTTTCTGCCGATAAAATATGCAAGAGGAGCTCAGAGGGGTTGAGCCCTTCCTCAGCTCCTAAATCCACCCAGCTATCCCTCTTCAGTCGCATTGTTCCTTGCCAAGCTTTTCCTGCTCATCCCGTTCAGCTTCTTAGTGTTTAAATGAAAAAAACATCAAGACAAGAAGAGTAAATTCCAGCAACTCTGTTTAGCCTGGAGGTGTTAACTCGTTAATGGCTCTCTGCAACCAGTATCATCTTCTTTTTGCCTGCATTTGCGCAGCATTAAACAGGGCAGGAATTCGTAGTGCCGTGACTTAGTTTCAGACTCTGGGGACAGCTGACAAGGCTGGATGCCTGAAAGCAGCCTGTACATATCCAGTGTGGCTAACACGGACCAGAGCTACCTGGCTGCTGAGCCCCACAGCATCTGCAGAGGTGTACCTGCAGAAGGCATTTCTCCTTCTTTGAGTATGCGTGCGGGCATGTGCACAGAAACAGATCCAAGAGCATGTGCAAATGTGCCACAAATTCAGTAATAAAAAATGGAGACAGAAGCTTCAGAAACGGAAGAACCAGCTAAATGATGTTTAATGATTAGGTGGAAACAGGAGGCCTTGAACGATATCACTAGCCAGAAGCAGTGCTGAGACGTGCTTCCAGAGCCCACCAAAAACGCTAGAAGAGCATCTCGTTTTCTTGATTCTACCTTAGCAATGGGACTATTCAGAGGTAAGTCCTGCAATTGCCAAAGCCATTAATCCGTAGCAGCAGAGTAGCCCAGCACCAGGTATGGATGAGTCCTCTGTACATGCCTTCCACCTTGCCCAGTGGTGCAAGCAAAGGTTTCAGAGCTCCACCTTTTATGCAGGGGGTGGGAATGGCAGAGTATTGCAATTTGAATAGATGAAGCTGACACCAAGAAGAAGATGACCTGGGTCCCTCTTGGTGTCGCCCAGTGACCAGAACTGAGCTATTTCTATCTTGTCAGCAGCTCCAGGACTCGGGAGAAAAACATCAGCATGAAAACCTGACTAAAGAGGTGGATAATCAGAAACAGCAACTCAGGGAGATCGAAGGTTTCCAAGGAACAGACACCAGCATCTCCCCACCTCACTGATAATTGCCCAGCCAGCAGAGCCGCTCATCAGTGCCTGCATCGGCTGTGGCGAGCATATTCGTGCTTAGACTAACAGCATGCTAGCCCCATCTATTTATTACATGTGCTCACCAGTAGGTAAAATGGTTGTTTGCCTGTAGAGTCGTGCATCATTCTGCCTGCACGCATAGTAAAGGATGTCCACAGTGACCCAAAGAGCAGAAGGTTTTAGGACCTCCAATCCAAAGAAAATAAAAATACTGACAGTCTGGGTGGATTAAGACTCAGTGAGATTAATTTGCAACCTCTGCATCCCTCGCCTTTTAACAGAGAGAAAAATACGTTTAAAGGATAAAGCGTTGCGCTCTAACCCAAACTGACGTCAGCCAAGCAGCTTGTGGGATCGGAAAGCTGGTCTCAAAGCATCGATTGCCGTAAGGCATCTGGTGGTGCCACCACCACCACCACCACCAGCCGTATCGTGGACCTCTGCAAGACACTGTGCTTAAGTTAGAGTGCGCAGCTCAGTGTTTGCAAAGGTATACCAACCCCTGACCTGTATCTGAATAGTAAAAGGAGAAGAATTCACTTCAGGGAGCATTAGACAAAGTCAATCGGTCAATAGATGGACTAATAAAATGTGGATAAGAGTAAGAAATTGATATGCAGGATTGGAGGCTGTTGCCGTCGGTTTGCAACATAACGCTGAGGCTAATGAGGACAAATGACATATATACTTAAGGCTGCACCTTCAAATAACACACTTCAGGTTTCTCTTTCAAGTGAAATGAAGTCGGGCTCATTTTATTTCATCCACAAAATGATGAGAACTCGGCAAAAGTCCTAACCACCATTTCATATTGCTTCCCCAATTGGGATCTTTGACGAAGAATGAATTTGCTGCACCAAACTAGAGAAGCTCGGGAGCCACGGACCAGCAAGCAGGTCTGGCTGTCACTGGTGCTGTGTCAAACCCAGCTATAAATTTGCTGAGCTCCCCCCAAAAAACCAACCTGGAGATTTTTTGCCCCCCTTGCTCCTACGGAGCCTGCAGCGGGACGTGCCTTTCGAGACAGGAGCTGGGATTTCCAGCCCAAACCTGAAAATGGCCGATTTCTACTCATGTGCTCATGGGCCCATTTTGGGCTTTCACCCGTATTGTGGTTTGACCTCTTTAATTATTTAGAATTTAAAAAATGGGGAGACGGCGTATTTCTTCCCACACGGGTCCTAATCACCAAATGTATGGACAACTGTCAAAAACAGTGGGCAGCTCACGATCCAGATGAAGAGGTAAAAATACCGGGGAATATATTGGCTTTACAACAGATTAGTATCGATTCATGTTGTGAGTTACTAGTTAGGAGGCAGATTGAGGGGACTGAGGAGTTCTTAACCTGTGTACTAGCAGATCTCCTCAACAGACCCTCCGAGCTGATTAATTTACTGCTGAAATGAGCAAAACCCAATCTATCCTTAATACAGAGGAGACAGAAAATGATCTACAATCAATAGTGATTGCCATTTCCCTCCAATCCTCACCGCGCTTGACGACGCGAACATTTTTGCTTGGGGAAAATACCTCCGCAGCAGTCGTGGTTTTGCAGGATGCGCAGGGGAGTATATATCCTTCGGGTGCTACTGAAAATACCTCCATCTCAAGAGGAAGCTCTTCGCCATCACTTGACATGCATGGTGAAGGACACCTCATTTGCGTGAACAAAGATTTCACTCACCTTTGAACTGGTGTCATTTGAAAGGGATTTCCATTCAGGCTCTTGTCTTCAGATGGACCGGACCTGTCTTCAGACCACCACCTTTTTCACTCAGTTTCACCCAGTTTCGCCCAGGCCCAGCTCTTCTTTTGTGGGAGAATGATTCTGTGGCACGAGACACGTCTGATTATTTCAGAGCGCTGAATGCTCACGAGAAGAGCAATATCTTCCTCAATTTCTCCATCAGTCTACTTTGACCATTTACAAATGCTGAAGCCTCTAAGGACTCCTTGGGTGAACGTTCCAAAGCCTGGTTCATTTCTTTTTCTTGCCCAAAGTGTTTCCAGGGAAAGTTTATTGCATCTATATGCAACAAAATACAGCAAGGAAATGCTGCCTCAATCAATATGCTTTAAATTAACCGGCAACCAGGACCTGCCCTGGTGGCTATATCTGAGATGAGGCCGTTTGCCTGTGCACCCATATCTCTAAACTCCAAAGCATTTGCTGTTAAGGGAAGTAAGGAAAAAACATTGTCCATAAAGTCAGAGATTTCCAGGCCATCCCAAAAAGGCTAGTTTTCCAGGCCATGAGAAATTTGGGGGGATATAGAAATCACAGCAGCAATGGGATGGATTACCAGTTTCCCTCCTTCTCACTTCTCTCCTTCCTCCAGCTGTTGTCTGGTTCTTCCCAATATATCTTGTCAATACTGGGACATCGTTTTCCAGACACTATTTTTTTTTCCCCCAACTTCTTTGGTGTTTCTGAATAAGAAAGTGGAAATGCAAATGTATTTAACATCTGTAAATATCTGCTTTCTTAAGTGCATATTCTGTCTATGGTAAAAAATGAATAAATCAAAAAATAGCCAGCTATCACTTCTGTTCATAGCTGTCAAAAAAAAATCAGAAATGAAATCCTAGAGACTGGAACAATCCCTGGTGAAGGAGCAGAAATCTGGGAACTGGTGAGAAGACATAAGGGAAGAGGTGAGTAGAGAAGTAAGAGGAAATATTAACTGTGAAATTCGTGTTGTGCCTGGCACGATCCCCTTGTCTGAACTGTGATACCCCTGTCATTTTCCAGTGGTAGGAAGAAACCCAGCGGGCTGAGGTTTGACCTCTCATAACACTCACGATTTTCCTCTCCCCCGGCAGTCTTCAGACTTCAACCCTGCCTTTTGCCTTCTGGCTATTTCATTCTGATATAATTTCATACTGATTATATCAGTTCATACTGATATAATTTCAGTGCATAAAAGGTGGAGTGGGCACAAGAGCATCTTTGTCCCTCTTTAATTTCTGATTTGGGTATGCCATGACCTTTGGCTAAAATGCACGTTTAGCACGAGGAATTTTGCTTATGAAAACATGAGCCTCTGCGTCGCCTTTTGCATGAAACCACTGAATTACCTGCCCCCAAAGAGGGTGTGCCGGCTCCACGCTGCCTGGCCCCCGGAGCTCCTTCTCCATCGGTCACGGTGTCCTCATCCCAGCGATGAGAGCACCCTGCCCCGCAGCCCAACGGCTGCGCCCTCGGAGGCACCACGCACGCTGGTCCAGGTCCCACTCATCACGGAAACGGTTTAACCAAGAGGGGGTTGGCTGGTAAACCCGCCGTCGCTTGAACAAGATCAACTGGTTTGTGTAAGGTTTCACAGCCTGTCTTCGTCCCTGCATGTGTCCCGGGTCGGAGCTGGTGGCTCCTAGGAGGAGAAGGACAGCAAGAGGTGGTATTGCTTCTGCTCCCCGAGGAGATGCCCTGAGGACAACCCGGGCAGGGTCTGGGGACGTGACACGGTGTTTAACATGGAAGCAGACCTCTGCTTTCCCAAAACTTTGCCGGAGGCATCGCAGGGTGGAACAAGTGGCAGCCCTTGTGGGTTAAGACCAGGATGGGTGTCCTTCGGTGATGGGGTTAGCGTGACCTGTCTTCCAGGATGACTGATGGGGAAGCAAGCGACAAAGAGCAACGCAAGGACCCAAGCTCACCGGGCACCTCCAGGGACTGGAAAGCTGCCCCGCGGCATCCATCCAACTTCTCCTTGCTGAGCAGAGAGAAAGGGAGACCTGTGGGGCCAGGAGGATTGGGCCAGGACCACAACCACCCCGAACCCCCCACCAGCTGACATTGATAAGAGACCGGTGCTGAGACTGTCCCTCTCGTGACACCTGTGGCTCTCTCCCCCTGCCTTCAGAGCCCTTCACAACCCTCCGCTGCTCCCCTGGGGACCTCAGGACTTCAGCTGGTGCGGCGGCAGCTCGGCTCCTCCTCGAGCTGAGACTTGCTCTTCCAGGAGCCCGTGAGCCCTGTGGCAAAAGCCTGTTTGACGTCCTTCATTTAGGGACGTGTTCATCTGTCAGCAGCAGAGAGACAATCTGCTGACTCAGCAGGTGGTGGAGTTGTGGCATGCAGCTTTGTCAGCTTCAATTACCCTTTCCCACCGAAACAGCACGCAAGAAAAGAGGTCTTCTCCTCCCGCAGAGTGATGATGGCCTGACGGCAGTGCTGACGTGCATTGAGGACTCCGGTGCCATCCCAGTGGTCCCAGCAAGGGACAGCAGACCACACTGGGCAGCTGGGGAGGAACAGGGTGGCAGGCTTCGGGGTGTCACGCAGCCCGTCACGGCAGCGGCGGTGGGAAGAGGTCCTGGGGTCAGGGCAGCCATGGCCCCATATAGCTGAGACGGGACCATCCGACTGCCAGGCAGCATCCGGATAAAAGCACCGATGGAAAACAACACCAGCGCACAGAAAAATCACCCCAGGCTGGTAATGAGCGCATTCATGATTTCTGGTCTGCACCGTCTTTCCCAGCTCCCCGGCTGTCCGCCACGCACACCCCACCGGGAGCAGAGGCAGGGGATGCCACGTGTCCGGGCGAGTCGGGGCATCCCCGGCTCCTGGCTGAGGGGCCGTGCCCGGGGTCTCCGGTCCCCCTCTGTAGAGCTGCTGCCCCCGGGGAAGGATTTGGGGGTTGTTTATTTATTTATTTGTATACACCCCCTGGGTCCAGCCACGTGCCACGTGTCTCATCTGGAAACGTCTCCCGCTGCTGGGAGCCGATTTATTTTCATTTCAGCGAGGATTTGGGTCACGGCTTTGTTTCAGGGTTTTAAAAGAGAAAGAACATGTTTAGGCACAACAAAAGAGACAAAGCAATCAGGGAAAAGCCCTTTCGTACCTATGGCAAAATACCAAGTGAAGCTGCATTTTTTTGCTTCGGGCAAATGGTTTCTGCAGAACTGGAAAGAGAATTTAAAAAAAAAAAAAAGATGTGTTTAAACAGGATTAACTTAAGCAAGAATTTGTGCTGCGGAAAGACGCTTAGAGAATTTCTTAAAGATAGAAAAGCAAACAATTGCCTAATCTGATAATCTGACCATCCGATAAAATTTACAAGTCTTTTTTTTAGAAGAGACAAAAGTATTTACTGGAAACAGACTGTCTCGAACAAACTGAAAAACCTGATTAGGTAAAGAGCATTACCTCAAAAGACAATTTAACAGAAAGCCTCTTGGAATGAGGCAGAATTAGAAGCAACATATTTAGGAAGAAAACGGGGGAAAGAAGAATTAAATCATTAATTATTTACTGCAACCAACGTGGCTTTGTGATATACCAGGAAACTGTAATGAATGCAAGCTTCTCTTCATAAATAACTTTCATTAAATTTTCATTTCCACTTGCTGACTTTGTTCTTCAGAGGAGAAAGGCTTAGGACAGGACCTATGAAGAAAGCAGCAGAGGAACAAACACAGAGCATCACCACTGTGCCACGGCCACGGTGTGCTCGTGGTGTTCACTAGGAGTCGCTCCGTGAAGCTTCTCGCCAAAGGATGCTGCGGATGCCAAAAGTTTACATGGATTGATAAAGCAAGTGGGCAAAGACTCGCAATATCCATCACGGAGCATTCAATAGTACCACGGCTGGCTTGGGAGGGTGGGAGATGGTTTGCAGGAAGGATCTCGACCGACTTGCTCTGCTCTGCTGGAGGCACCCTATGGGGTAAAGATGAGCGTTTCAGCTGGCACAAGAGTAGCATCCTACAGTGGTCAGCGAGGCCAGCACAAGGAGGTCCAGCATCAGAGAGGAATCACTGTCATTCACTTCCGCCAAGCAAATTCTAGCAAGGAATTCCATTATCAAAAATAACCCACAACAGCATTTGGAAAGACTGTTCTCCACCCAAAATTATTTCCTGTGTTCTCCCCCATCTCTCATCAATCTGCTTTGCCCTTCGTGGCTACTTCTAGCTGATGCAGATCTTCTAGGAAATTTTAAAGGAAACATGACAGACTGAAAATACGGCAGTACCCCAGTGCACGACTTTGAGTAATTTCTCCTTGAAACGTTGCTTCGCCTCACAACTAGATTCTTCCTCCCTGAAACACGCTGACTCTTCAGATGGTCACACCATTAACATGTTCATCAAGTTTTTCTGATGAGCCTCAGAATTTTGGCTGGCTGTTATAAAATAACCGTTCTTCCTTCAGACGAAAGAAAAAGTCGTCAACACATCATGGCATCTCTGAGATCACCACTTTCTCCATAAATGCCATGGTGCAAGAGATGCAGCACGGTGCAACACATGGGGCTTCCCACTCGGATTCCCACCCGTTCAGTTGGTCTACAGACGCATGTTGAACTGAAGAAAGAAGTGAGACCTCCCAACCACTCAGGATAAATGAAATAGCCAGATCTGCAAGTGCAACCAAAAATAATACAGCTGGCATCCATTCCAAAAGGGACTGGCTGGAACAAAAAATCAGAAAGAAATTTTCAAGTCCCCTACAAGGGAACTACAATCTTCTTCAAGGAGCTTTCCACACCACGACAGACCCTCTTCTCTCTCTTGTTCAGGGGAAATGCGTGCAAAGACCTGCAATCCATCGTAAGAGGTGCTGTCCTGGGGCGATCAGCTAGGTTGAAGGATGACGTCTTTCTGCACTGAAGGTTTAAAAACATTTCCTATACTACAGCGCAGGAAAAATAGCTATTTTTAAACAACAGCTAGTCAATGTGATACCGGTAGCTAACGTGATACCGGTAGCTAACGTGATACCCGTGGCTAGAGAGCATCCTGGTGCTGCATGGGATGAGCAAGCTTCTTTCTCATGGCAGAAAGCAGACGGGCCTGTTTAAGACAAGGAATAACTCCCTGACTTGTTTTCCTTCGGTCCACATGCCCTGGTTAGTCTAAAATATTGCTAAAAATGGGAAAAATAGTTGTCACCATGTTTAACATTGAAATTCAAGCCAACTCTCCTTCTGTTTCTAACTAAAGCTTGATGTACAGAGTTGGGTTTTAGAGATGTACATATTTTGTTTCATGTGAACTCAGGTATAACAGTTTAGCCTCTATTTTCCACGTACGTAGGGAGCCTGGGATGAAGAAACATCTTCTCACGTGCTTGCCCACGCAAAGAAACGCTGCTGTAGTTTTGTTCAGAGCAAACGCTCCGAACCTGGCAAGATTTAACACAATTTGTCCCAAACCTGTAAAGACACGAATACGTAGAAGTCTTATTTCTTAAAGTAGCCAGACTTCATCTTATTTCTTTGTGAAGTACTGATATTGATAATAATATTCAGCCAAATGTAGACTGAACCCTCTGTGGCTGGCAGATACCTGCATGCCTGGTCTGCTGCATAAATGATGCACTACCAGGGATGATTTTTGCAGCGCTGCTTGGTCACGTGTATCTGAAGAAAGCGCTTTAATCAGAAAATACGCAACACAAAGTGAACGACTCAATCTTATTACCAAAACATCTCAGCTAAACCCTAAGACGTAGGCAGTTCATACCTTCCCTAAGCCCCTTTTTTATTTGGATTTCGCACATTGCGTATCAGAACCACATGCTAGACTGTCTTTCTTGTAATTGCTTTTCAGGATTTATCTCTTCCTCGATTCTTCCTTTTTGGCATCTCAGTTGTTGAAAGAAAAAAAACTGCATTAAAAATGTGATTAAAAATGTGATTAACTACTATTTTTATTGAATTTCAAAAACACTAGTACTGTATTGCCTCGAAGGAGATGTATTTCTGCTGCGGTTTTTCACCACAGACCTGTTAGATCTCCTTCTGACCCATGCTGGTAGTTTTAAAGGTCCAGGGGTAACAGTGCCAGCTCTGAGACGGCAATAGTGAATTTTGTGTCCCTGATGAAGCCAGGAATCAACTGAGTTACAAGGGGGTGCAGACCCCCAGGTCTCGGGGCAATTGCAGGCACTTTAAAGCTAACCACGTGGGAAAGGCTACACAGGATCCATCGTGTCTCAGAGAAGAGATCACTGTGATATTAGTCTAAATGAAACGTCTGAAACCCCAGTATCCTCATCTATGTTTCCTGTACTTTGCAAATAAACACGGCTGATGAAGGAAAAAAAAAAGAGGGGGGTGAAAAAAAAATAGAAAAAAAAAGAAAAAAGAGAAAAAAAAGAAAAAAGGGAGGAAAAAAGGAAAAAGAAAGGAAATGAAGTGCTAGTCAGGAATAGCATAAAGACTCCTCTCCCCACCCCATCACCTCTCTAGTTAAGAGCAGAACATTTTAATCAGCTACATTCAGGTGGTCCAAATAGTGACGAATTTCAAAATCCTTTAAAGACGGCACTAATGTAAGATACGTCTTACGAGACATACCAGCAAAAAACATACCAAATCAAAACAGCAGCTTTACGGATGCTTCTTCATCATGTCGACGGTTTCTTGGTACGAGACCTCGCTTGCATCGAGCCCCAGTAGGAAATCCAGGTGGTTCCACTGGGGAATCACCTTGTAGTGGACCAGGTTGCCGACGTGGCGGAGCAGGAGGGCGACGTCCCGGGGATCAGCCAGGCAGTCCGCTCCGCCACTCCAGATGGCCGTCGGCGCTTTCACGTCCTTCACGTCGTAGAGCGGCGGACCCACCTGAAGGGACGGAAAACTAGGGTTTTACAAAGGAGAGCCATTGCTGCAGTGCAATAAAATACACGCCGCGCGAGAGCAATTGCTATTCTTTGGGAATTAAGGGAAAAAAAAAAACCCCAAACCTGGAAAGGTTTTCTTCGAGAAAGAAGAGAAATCTTATTAAAGGACGCGGTGTAACCTTATGCGCTACAATTTAATGAGTAACTAGTAATTTTAATTTAAATTAATTAGTAAATTAGTTCTGCCCTGTTAGAAATTCTGGTTCTGATGCTACAGACAATTTGATCAACTTTGATAAGCAGGCAAAATTTTAGCTGCCCTGATCTAATGCTGGTGGATCGTCCTGCTTCAAGCAGGAGGTTGGACTGGAGACCTCTAGAAGTCCCTTCCAACCAGCTCTGCTGTGGTCTGTGGTTACACTTCATGCAAGCAGTAGCCTTTCCTTCAGCTTCGTAACAGCAGGAAAGTGTTTGGAAGCGAGTTCTTGAAAATAAGACACATCTGGGAGGGTCGCTTTAGCTCAACACCATGAGGACTTGCCATCAGGTGATTTGTCAGCATCGTATCTCCTTACCTGCAGTGTAATTATTCCAGTTAAAAAGCATGCCACTTTCTGAACAAGTTGATTTTTCCTGCTTGAGGAAGAAAGCAGCTTTTTTTCTCTGTCTCTGGTACTCTTCTCGACGTAGAACAAGAGTTGCCCAAGCTCCCAAGGGATGCAGAGTTAGCTGCTCACCATTCACCCTGCGACTTTAGGTCTGGGTGGCAGAAGGGCTTAGCACTTTGCTTTCCATCATGGCTAGACAATTTACAACCAGCATGGAGACTTCAGTTTTATAGATTTCAGATAGTAACTGGTCACACAGTCATTATCGTTGCTTTTCTATGTCGGATTATGGACTCTAACAAAATGGTGGACTCTAACAAAACAACTGGAAAGCATCTAATACTTTATTCCATTTAGAAAATATTTGTAAAACAGAGTTTAGAATAGAAAATCCTGTTGTTCCAAGCGGAGGTCCTGCTGACTTTCCACTTGCGTGCCCAATTTGCGAAGAGAGGACAATCAGTTCAAAGGAATCGCACCAGACTAACGCAAGCAAGCACGAATGGGAACAGAACGTGTAAGTGAAAGGGAAGACCACGACCTTGGCCATTTGAAGCACCTTACCTGTCTATAGCGAAGGCTGTTGTACACACTCCCCCCCATCATAAGCTCTCAGTGCACCGCTTTGAACTCCCTGCGGCAAATTCAGAAATTAAACGGTCTAAAGCAAATCATAGTTCTGCGGGGGTGCGATCAGTTTAAAAGGGGAAACTCAGAAGTTGGTTTTCACCGTTGAACCGGCAAGATATTTCAGCTGTGTCTCACAGATCTGCCGTAGGCTCAGTACCGCTAATAATTGTCATGAATTTGGATAAATGAACAGAGATTATGTTTATATGGTTCGTGGTTAACACCAGGATGGGAGGAAATGAAAATGTTCTAGAAAATGGGATTAGAATTCAAAATATTCCTTGTAGACTGAAGAATTGGCCTGAAATGATATGATCAAAGATGTGTTGGTTGGAAGGAGCCTCTGAACATCTCTAGTCTAACTGGAGCAGGACTATCAGCAATACAAGATCAGGGTGGCCATGGCTTGGCCCCACCAGGACCTGAATCCCCCAGGATGGAGACCCCCCCCATCTCCCTGGGGACCTGTCCCAGGGCTGCTCCCCGCCCCGGGGAAAAGAAGTATTCCCCACCTCCAACCCGATCCCCCTGGCCTGTAATTCGTGCTCGTTGCCCCTAGTTTTGCTCTTTGTCGCTCACCACTCACCAGATAAGCTGAAGTCCAGTAAAGAATCTTATAAAAAACTATACATAGAAAAGAAAAACTGGTGGACGTAGACAGAACGAGGACTAACACCGCTGAGCAACAGCACTTCAGAAAACGGAGTGTGTGTTCTTGCTACAAAACCAACAAAGTTATTCTGGGGTCTCTGAGCAGGAGTGTCACACTAGGGAGACGTGCTCTGCACGCAGCCTGTGGCAGACACACTTCAGAGAAGATGCATCAACTGGTGAGGGTCCAGGAGAGATCAAGAAGAGGCCATTTCATAGAATCATAGAATCGTGGAATAGTTTGGGTTGGAAGGGACCTTTAAAGATCATCCAGTCCAACCCCCCCTGCAATGAGCAGGGACATCTCCAACTCGATCAGGTTGCTCAGAGCCCCGTCCAACCTCACCTTGAATGTTTCCAGGGAGGAGGCATCTACCACCTCTCTGGGCAACCCGTGCCAGCGTTTCACCACCCTCATCGTAAAAAATTTCTTCCTTTTATCTAGTCTGAATCTCCCCTCTTTTAGTTTAAAACTGTTACCCTTTGTCCTACTGCTACATAGATTTTTAGCCGCGATCTACAAAGAAATGTGCAAACAGCCGGGTACCTTTAGCCTCGGGAAGAGAGAATGCGGGCAGCACTGCACAGTTCCAGTGTCAGAGGGGCTGTTCTCCATGCCCACAACACGAAGAAGGAGAAATAATCCGCTTAATTGGTAATAAGCTTCATTGGATGCTGTCCAGGAGAATCGCTGCCGCAGTCTGACCGCTAACGGCACTCGGGCCGCAGGGCAAGACCGGAGCTAGTCTGAAATAAAACCCCCGAAACGTGCCTGCTGCGGCTGCAGGGTCCTTCAGCTCCGAATGTTTCTCTTTGCAGATCCACTCCTTTGGGGCCACTCTACTTGACGATGGACAGGCAGCTCAAGAAGCGACCGAGCATTTTATAAAGGGATGAAAACAAACCCAACAAAGATACCACTGACGTGTTGCAGCAGACCAATACAAGAGACTGACCCCCAAGGACCATTAAAATACTCCGTATTCTGTTTTGCATAGCAAAGTAGCTGGGAAAGTTTACTTGCAACCTGTGGATTACATTTTGTACCGAAGTCCCTGCTGCGGAGCGTGCCGCGTACACAGCTACTCGGCTCTGAAAGGAACCGAGCGCATTTCGCAACGGGTTTCATTCAGCTCCGCGAAACCGGGCAGCCACGGCTTTGTTCTTCAGAAGGATACCGAGGGCCCTCTGCAGATTTATTCCTGCTTACCATATTTACGTTCTTCCAGTTAAATCCCAAGACGCTCTTGCAGGTCTTCGAGCGGGCACAGAATTTGGAAAGGACCAAGCTCGCCCAAGGCAGCGTGCGGTAGGAACTCTTTGGGGCCAAACACCTCCTGTGAAATTGCAAATGTACTCATGAAATAGGAAGACTGGTCACGCTTTTCCCCAAAGCACCACCAGAAGCGGTGCTTCACAGCTTCATAGAAGCTATGAAGACAGCTTCTATTTTACCCCCATATTGAGGCATGAGGTCGCCCACGAGCGGACCCCTTCCTTGCAGCCCGTTAAACGTTTCTGGTCCGTGATTTTACGTGCCTGACCTCTTACATTCATCGTCCTCCCGCATGAAGTGGTAGGGCTCGATTCGTCGTCTCCGTATCAGTTTTATTCACCACGTTTCTGACGCCTGCTGCGCGCACGTCTGCCCATACCGCTAGCTCTCTTGGCTCTAATTCCGCCAGAACATTTCGGGGAGTAAATTCGGGACGGGACAGAAAAGACTCTGGACTGAGATGTGTGATTCTCTTTGCTATGGGAACAGATGAGCACGGAGTTCCTCTCTCTGTAAACGACTTGAAATACGCTCCGTGGGTAATTTCACAATCTCTACGAAAAACTATGTTTGTTTTGGCTATGCAGAATATAGTCTGGGCCACCGTACCTTAAGCCATTTTAACAGCTCTGTTTGCTCCTTGCAGCTCCTTGCGTGACCCCTTTCTCTCGGCAAGGTGGAGCACGGCCTTTCCCGGGCTTCTTTCTCTCTGCTGGCTTTGCGTCCCTCCCCGGGAGGATGAGGTCGGGGCTGGGGCTGACAGAGGAGCAAGGGGCCGCCAGGAGCCTCCTGCAATTTGGGGAGGAGGAGGAGGAGCGCCAAGGGCCGGGGGCCGGTGTGCACGAGTGTGCATGTGTGCGTGCACGAGTGTGCATGTGTGCATGCACAGTGTGCATGCAGGGGGTGTGTGCGCGCACGTGTGTGTGTGTGTGGGCAGGGGTGGGTGCGCATGTGTGCATGTGTGTGTGGCAGGGGGGTGTGCACACGTGTGTGGGTGTGCATACGTATGTGTGCAGGGGGTGTGTGTGTGCACAGGTGGCTGTGTAGGGGGTGTGTGTGCATGGGTGTCTGTGCGGGGGTGTGTGTGCGTGCACGGGTGTGCGTGCAGGCAGGTGTGTGTGCAGGGGTGTGTGTGCATGCACGGGTGTGCGTGCAGGCGGGTGTGTGTGCAGGCGGGTGTGTGTGCAGGGGCGGGTGTGCACAAGTGTACGTGCAGGGGGGGTGTGCGCCCAGATGCGTGTGCGGGGGTGCGTGCGTGTGCACGGGTGTGTGTGCAGGGGTGTTTGTGCGCACGGGTGCGCGTGCAGGGGGGGTGTGTGTGCACACGTGTGCGTGCAGAGCTGTGCGTGTGCATAGGTGTGCACATGTGTGCGCATGCGTGTGCGTGCACAGGTCTGTGTGCAGGGGGGTGTGCGTGCGGGGGGGGCGTGTGTGCGAGGGCCCGTGTGCAGGGCAGGTGTGTGTGCACGCATGTGTGTGTATGGGTGCGCACGTGCACGCGTGCGTGGGTGTAGGCGTGGCTATAGGCGTGGCTGCACGCCTCCCCGCGTGTCCGCTCCGCCCGGGGGCGGGGCGGGGCGCGTCCCCTCCGGGGGGCGGGGCGGCGCGGGGGTGCCCGCCCCTGAGCGGGGCGGGGCCTGGCGGGGCGGGGCGGGCCATGGCGCGGGTGCTGGTGGTGGGCGCGGGGCTGACGGGCGGCGCCTGCGCGGCGCTGCTGCGGGGGGCGGCCCGCGGCCGGATCGCCGTCTGGGACAAGGCGCGCGGCGCAGGTGGGCCCGGCGCGCGGCGGTGGTGGGGGGGGGGCGCGTGGCGTGGCGTGGCGGTTTCTGACTGGCTGTCGCGCAGGGGGCCGTATGAGCACGAGCCGGAGCGCGCGGGACGCCGCCTGCACCGCCGACCTGGGCGCGCAGTACATCACCCTCGAGACGGAGCGCGCGGGGCCGCGCCGCAGGTGAGCCCCGCCCCCCCAACCCCGCCCCGCCCCGCCCGCGCGCGGCCGGCCTGAGGGGAGGCGCCGGCGGGGGAGGGGGGGGCGCGGGCGCCGCGGCCCGGGCGAGGGGCGGCAGGGCCGGTCGGGCCGGTCGCCGTGCTGCGGCCGGGCTTCGGCCCCCGGCCTCCCGCCGCCCCCCTGCCCGCCCACCCCTGCCGCGTCAGGTGTGGACGTGGGCTGGGGGAAGCGGAGGGCGAAGCAGGTGGCGGTGCGCGGGGTCGGGCGGGTTTGGTGGCCAAGCGGCCCGCCCCACCCCACCCACAGGTGTCGCGGCTCGACGGTTTTCACCCGTGGCGTGAATCTGCCCACCGTAGGAAACGTGGGTGGGTGCAGCCTCCCCGCTGCTTAAATCCACAGAGATCTTTGCTTTCAAGAGTTAACCTGCCTCAGAGTCGCCTGGGCGCTGTGCAGGTGACAGGAAAGCTAGGTGTGAAGGAAGAGGTGTGAGGTGCCTTGTCTTGGCGGGGACGTGACCTCTCTGTCCCGAAGAGCAGCGGTGGGTGACTGCGGGGATGGCCGGGGGAGGATCGCGTCGGTGGGGCCTGCTTGGGCTTCCTCAGTACAGAGGACAGTTCGCCTTAGGCTGGGGAAGGGGACGGTGGGGTAAGAGCGACGTAAAAATGCAAAACTTTTGTGGAAATCAGGGAAAAGGTAGGCATGTTTCCATCCGCTGGAATATTCCTGCGCTCCACGGTGGCGATGCGGGTTGTAATGATGTTCAGAGCTTTAAGTAACTGTTGTACGTGCCCCTGCCACAGTTCTGAAACCTTCAGGTCAAACTGCTAACAGTTTCTGTTACAGGCGCAGCAGGTAGCCTTGGTCTCACGTAAAAGGCCAGCCCCAATAAAATAGCAAGGTAGTTTGTCATTTTATAGCTGTGGTTCCTGTTCGTGTGTAGCCTGGCTTGAAACACGGGTTGTATGAGGTTGTTAAAAACTGTTCTCTAAATTCAAAAGTTAGGCCGGTCTTGACTTTAATTGTGAAAAATAACGACAGCTGCCGTTCGTGTTCATGCAGTATGTTTTCATCTCTGTGCCGTTTGCTCCCTTTAAGCTTCTATGAGGAGCTTCTGTCTCATGGCATTTTGAAACCGCTGACTGCACCCATTGAAGGAATGGTAGTGAAAGAAGGCTCGTGCAATTACGTGGCACCCCAGGGCATCTCCTCGGTTGTCAAGTATTATTTAAAACAGTCAGGTAATGCCTTTGTATGAAACGAAAGGTTTTAATGATTGTGTTTTTGATGGCATTCTTTAACTGTCTTTCAAATTTAAATCTCCAGTGAGAATGTTCAAGTTCCTTGTTTGTTTATGTATGTCTTGAAGTTGCTTAGATGGACAAACATGTCTGCGAGCTCTATAAATTTCCAAGTCCTGCAAGCACTTCACTGACCAGCTGCACTACTGGCATATAAAAATCTCTATACAAATAGAACGTCTGTAGGATCAGGGGCCAAGCTTATATTTACACCGTTGGCTTTAGCATATGAAAGTTGGACCTAACAGTTAGGACAGAGATAATTTAGTGGGAGTGAGATCATGGTTGAGAAGAGATTTGAGTTGCAACTTGAATGAAGTGAGTGTTTGGGTGTTTTTTCATGAGTGTGTACTTAACTGTGCTGTTTAACTGAGCAACTGGGAACATAGTGGTGAGCTACATCCTGTGTTTCGTAGAAAGGAGCGCTTATGCAGTACGTGAGCCTGCTGTGTTGAAAGTCCTTTAGAAAAGACTGAAGGAGAAGATCATCTGCTAGTTTAAACTGTGTAACTACTGCATTAGGTGTAATGTGGCAGAACCACTTGTACAGTTTAGTGACTAACTCTGGTTTGAAAAATGTTAGATTTATGAGCAGTCAAGCTTTGCTCCTTTCATGTGATTGGCTTTGTCTTTTTTTAATTAGGTGGGTTTTTTTAGACCCTAGTCTTGCAAATAATTAACTACGTTCCTGTCTTCTGATACATGAGAGATGCTAACAGGGGCAATGCTCTCTTTTTTGGCTCCTGGGGGTGTGCTTTGATTGCTTACCCTGTGCCGCCTCCTGCGCTTGTCAGATTTCACTCTGAATTGGTTCAGCTCGCTAAAGCCACAGTAAACTAACCTGACAAAGAGAGCAGCTGGTAGTTTTCCATCTGTTTACTGAGCTGAATCATGTCAGAGAGGAGTCGGATGAATACCAGCCCTAGCACAGGGGAGCGATGGGATCTTTTCAGCTGATGACGATCCCCTCTTTTAATGTCACATGCTGGCTGTTAAACTGATTCAACCTAATTTGTGAAACTTTGCCCTAAGACTGACTGTGTGCTTTGCTGTTTGCAAGTCATCCACTTACTAAGGGAAGCTGCTCTGCATTTTCTCTGTGGAATTCACTGTTACTTGTATTTAACTTCTTCTTTTTCCAAGCAGGTGCAGATGTCGTCTATGAACAGTATGTAACTCACATCTCTCTCCGAGATGGTAAATGGGAAGTCTCCAGGAAAATGGGACCGCCGGAACAGTTTGATATAGTTATTCTCACAATGCCCGTTCCACAAATTCTTCAGCTGCAAGGTGACATTGTAAACAGTAAGTTCATACCTCAGAATCGCAGGTATCTAGCCTAAAATGGCAATTGAGCATCTTGTATAGCAAAGAAACACTCAACAGGCTGGGCTGTCTGTTAATTTCTGCCAGAATAGGGTGAATCTGAAAATGATAGGAGGGGGGTAATTTCAAGGCCGTGTGTGTGGCGCATGAGCGGTAATACCTTGATAGCAAAAATATCTAAAGAGATGAGTCAGTCTTTAATCTGATCTTTAATTTTTTGCTGATTTCGAAGACAGGACTTGTCTTTCTGTAACTTGAAAATAGTTATTGAATCGGACAAGAGCCTCAGCTGCTCCCCACATGGTGGTTTCCTCGTCGGTATCTCTTTGTTGACATGTCATGCTGATTTTCAGTGCTGCCCTTGGTATGTCTGCAGTAGGGATGACCCAGAGAGTAAGACCTGAATAACAGCTGCGCTGTGGGGAAAATCCCTAGGGCATTTCAGTGAGCCTAAAATCATATGAAATGCAGGGGAGGAAAAAGTCCAGATCGGAACTCTTTGGTCTCTAGTTTATAAGATGAAAGCCTCTCAGACCCTCCAGCTTGTTTGCTGTTTCTGGCTGCCCCCTGGGGGTTGTATTCCCCAAACACAAGTGAATCTCAATTATCCTTTGGTGATTTATTGGGGTGAATGTGTTAACAGTGCTGTGGAGGCTTAGAAAGAGCAGCTCGGTGCTGAGAAAGAAGTGTAAGTTCAGGACAAGTTTGCTAGCTCAGGTGCATTGTCTCAGGTGTGAGGCTTCCAGGGCTAGCTTTTCTCTGAAGTCAGGCTGATGAATCCTGCTCGCCCGTGCTAGCTCTGTGCACAGTCAGTGTCCGTCCACAGTGGGCTCCCAGCAACGTTGTTTCTGGGAGGACTGGTTGGCTGAGGTGCTGCCGAGCCTGTGAGCAGATTTGGTGTACTGGCCGTGAGCCTTGATCCTTGCGGAACAGCCACCGTGAGGATTTACAGGGCGGAGATCTTGATGCAGCTCTACAGGAGATGGCTCTGAGGGCTGATGCTGAGCAGAAGCCAGGAGGCCCATCCAGGCCTGTGCTGACCCTGGCAGAGCCATCTGAACTGCGCCGGGCTGTGGATTTATCACCTTGGCTGCAGTGTTGCACGAAAGACGTGCTGCATCTGGCTAATAACCTCTCTTTGAACTCGGCACGCTGGCAGCGGCGCAGGGGCATCCATGTGGCTCGAGTCAGTTCTGGCCAGACAGGGCTTGTTGCCTCTCTGCTGCCAGCTCCTGAAGTAGACACTTTAAAATTTGCGGCTTTTCTGCTCTCTGGTTTGTAGAAAAACCGCCAATGCTTGAAAGATGAAAAGCTGACTTTAACGCTTGGCTCCTTGTGCTCTGCTCTATCTTGGATTCTAACGTGTTTAAATACGTGAGCGTGATTTGGAAGCTGTCTGTTAAAAGATATGGGAGCAATAGATGGAGGTGGTTCGAGTGAGCTGCCAGGGTCTATCTGAAGTTGCTTCATAGTAACCAGGACCTGTATGAGGGAAAAGAGGACAGATGGGGGGGGAAAAAAAAGAGAAGGCTAGATGGCAGCAGGACAGTGTCTTATGGTAGCAAAGGGAAAATTGTTGTCTGATCACGGTAAAGAAGAGAAGTATTTTCATTACAACCTCTTATTTTAAGCTTTGTGCCTAAAGAGATAAATATCCTGTAAGAACAGGACTTCTCTGCTGTTTGTTTTATAAGCGCTCTCACTTCCCACGTCCCTTTACCGTGGAAAGTAATGGTATCCCCACTGAATTTTCTTGGTGAGTGAGTGTGCTCTTTCACTTCATCCTCTGAATCATATGAGCAGGGTAAAGGTATAGACATCCTTTTCAGAATTATGTATTTTTCTTTTAATAGCCACATGTATACTGTTCGGCTATGTAAAGATACAATAAACTAATGTTAAAAACATTGACTGGTCACTAACTAATGCACGGCTTTGCAAGCATTAGAAAGTAAGAGGAGAGTGATGTATAACAACTACAATGGGTTGGACTGTTCCTCTGTCTGCAAGGAGAGACATCTCGATTTTTTTTTTGTTGTTGTTGTTTTATTTTTTTGTTAGGCTTGTTATGACAATGTAACATGGAATATTGCTCGGAGATGTTTGCAGTCATGGCTGACTCTCAAGCTACTTCAGTTCGGTTAGCTCAGCTCACAGCAGATGGGAAACCTCAACAGCCCAAACTGTACAAGCACATGGGGACAGGCGTAACGAGGTGGCTGATTGCTCGGTGGTGTCGTTACGGGGGTAAATGACCGTGGGGTGGGTCTCGCCCATCCTGTCCTTTCTAACGGTGGTCTGGTCAATAGTGAATGTCCTGGGAACAGAAGAAAAGCAGAGGTAGGGTGTAGTACTGTTTTCTCAGAGTCTTCCCGAGGTTCCTCTAGTCTGCATCTCAAGGCCTTCCTTGATCAGAGTTGATGTCTTCGCAAATTGTTTTTCTTGGGGTAATTAAATCCTTTCATGTCCAAAAAGTGGGCAGGTCCCCTTCAGAAGATGTAGTTAAGGGTGAACAGTTCATTCCACTTGCTCTTGGAGTGCTGGAACTGTCAGATGCTTTCCACAACATCCTCTTCTTAATCTTCTGTATAACTGCAAGATTAACTTTTACCTGAGGGAACCCAGCAGGTTTTGACGTCTTCTCCCCATTTCTCTTCCTCTCTCTCCCTGTACCCTGTGCGAGACCAGCTTCCAGATTTCCAACCAGTTGTTAATTCTTCATCTCTGGCAAGAGGGCTGACTCCCCATACCCTGGAGTTCCTTAGCATTGGAGCTACTGGCTTCTTTACTGCTGTTTCTTTAGGCTAAGAAGTGAAGGGAAAATAGGTGAGGAGACTGTAAGGAAGGTGTTTCAGAGCCTGAACAGGGTGTAGATTTCAGATCCTTTTTGACTTAGAGGGTCAGGGTACATCACTATATCTCTAAATCTCAACCTTATATTGATTGCGTGTCAAAGAGCTGAGTTTTGCTGACAGAGAGCAGGGGTTTCCTGGATCCACCTCTCTTGGGATTTAAGATGCAATTTCATGTTAAGCTTAAGGTAGTTAACTGTGGACAGCTGCTGAAATGAATAGTTGTCCTCTCCCTTCCACGCTGACACTGGCCTGCTTTTGCCTCCTCTGTCAGCACTAGCGAGCGGGTACCATGCTGGGAGTCAGATCTGCTCCCTGTTTTGGCCCAAAACTGACTCTGATGGTGCAAATGAGTATGTTAGTTTTCACTTGGCTATGCACGCTGATCTGACTTGTTGAGCGACTGCCTGGTCGCTGGTGTTAGCCTGCACGTATGCTGAGGCTGCTTCCTTCCTTACCTGTAAAGCAGTTCAGTCGTCTGTATGCTCTGGTCTTCCAAATCCAGAGACAAAATTTGGTGATTCTGATGGAAAACATATTTGTTGGTTCCCAGTATACAAACTAGCAATTTCAGCTGCTCCTGGAAGGGGAGGTTCATGCTCCTTGTTGCAAACTTTCCCTTCGCTGTGACTCAGGGGAGGGAGGAATCATTTTGCTGCTGTGCTCACGCTGCAGCTGAAATGAGGGATGTGCAGAGTTGGAGGAAGGGGAGGGCTTTCTCCTTCTAGCAACAGCAGCCTGCGTGGCCAGCTCAAAGGTCCTATGTAACTACTCTGAGACTGCAGGCAAGGGGCTTAAAGTGAAGAGGGGCAGGATTTAGGAATACAGCTACCTTAACTGCTGATCTTGAAAGCCTTTATTATATAGAAGACAGATACTGAAGCTAAATGAAAGACATGGCTTGGTGCCTTGTGGTAATACTAATCTCAGTCACTGTTGTGATTTGTGATGAGCAGTGTCAATGGAGCGAGCTTTGGCCATTTCTCTAGCAGCCCTGTTTTTGACGGTAACTAGCCTTTACTGCATGCCCTCCTTTGCTTCAGTGTATCATCCCTGCTTTGACGGCCTCTTAATTAGAGGCAGCTAGTTTAAAGATCTTCCATATCCTCCATAATTTTCCTCCACTTTTCCTGTCTGAGGTTGCTCTCTTGAGATGCCTTTTCACATCAGTTTTGCTGCACACTGGAGATTGAACTGCAAACTGTGGACCTGTGCCACATTCCATTTTAGCCACTTAGATATAATTGAATCTATCAGTTCAAAGCCGAATGAAGTTTTAAATGGATTTTGATGAGGGATTGTTAGCATTAATGTATAGATAAAGGCTGTAAAATAAGTGAAGGTGCAAAGGAACAGCTGTGTGGAGTAGGTGATGCTTTGATCCATTAGCAAGCATTGGAATTAGCCTTTGATATTTGTCCGTAAAAGAACCTGAGTTGGAGAGTTCAAATGACTAGCCAGAAACGGTAACTCACCCCTTGCAGGAATTCACCATTTTCCTGTTTGAGCCTCGAGACTGACTCTGTCACATTGGTACTTTCCCCTTGCTTGAGACTATTTAACTGTCTGAACGTTGTATTTTTAAGCAGTGGTCCCATAGATGATTGCCGTAAACATGCAGTATGTTTCTTTAATAACGAAACAGTTTGGACACGTATGCCCATGTTATCAGAGACGTCTCCTGAAATTTAGGCTCCTATATTTGTAGTTAGGTGGTTCAACAAAAGCATCCTGCGCATGCGAGTGTGTTGTGAGTTCCTCTTCATTGCAGAACTGGTGTGTGTGCCTACGCTGGACTAGGTGAATGGCCAGCACCTGGCAATCGAGTTACCTTAATGTGGGTCCAGTGGCTGATCTGCTCTTCGATTTGCAAAATGTTAACTTGTATCTTTATTTCAGTGTCTTTAGGACTTCTTTTTGTAGACACCTTCAATATCCTGTTACAAAAAGCAAATGAGATGAGGCTTATCAATTTGAAACAGACCAAAATTTTACCTTCAGTGAGACAACTTACTAGTTCTTGCCTTTGTGTTCTGACTTTAAGAATGAAGACTACTGACAGGAGAAACCACAGCCTGCTTGAGGGAGGTCTTCTTTTGCCTCCCAAGTTTTTTTTGAAAGTCACTTTCATTTATTTACATGGTATTCAGAGAATTAAGATTTCAAAATAATGAGCCTCCCAAATTTTATGTTCAGTGGCAAAGTTTCCATTTTAACACTTAAAAGCTTTAGCCTGCAGAGCTTTGTTAGGCTGATTTATTAGTTTGTGTCTCTTTCGTGTTCTTTAGCCTTTTAGATGAGTCTGAACATTATGTTAATGTGAAGCTGTATACATTTAGGAGGAGACAGAATTCAGTGGCCTTTGGCAACCTAGAATTACCATTTTAAATGGACTGTGTGAGAAATGACTGTTCCAGAATTACTCCTCTTATGAGTGTAAAGCCAAAACTTAGATTAATGGAGAAGTTAGTGAGTATACACACCTTTATTTATATATATACACACACATATATGTGTATGTCTGTATTTACATATATAAAGTATTTTGTTTTGTTTACTTGTATTCTTTTGTTCGGTTTGTTTGTATTCTTTGAATTTTGCCAGCATTTATCAATTCTTAACTGAAAGGGGGCAGGGAAGGAAGTGGCATGCCTATGGCCAATCTTTTTAGATTCATTCATCTTTGTTCATCTTCATTTTCAACCTTTATTCGTTCCTTCTACAGCTATCGTGTCCAAATAGACTTATCAGTTGCATATTTAGCAATAGCAGAGACAGCAGTAGTAATAATGCTGCTGGAAGTCATAAGCTTTGAAATCTCTTGAACTAGTAAAGTTGTTGAATTGGTAGCCTGTGAAACAGGCGTTCTTAGGGCGCTCTGATACTAGTATCTGATGAAATTACTCTTCACTGATTTGATTTGGTTGGTTTCCATCCAGAAATTGTGTCCCCTATATTTACTTGAAGTTACAGTAGAATTATGAAACAAAATTAATCAAAAGAAAAAAAAATCTTTTTGCAATGTCTTCATTTTTCACCTGCTTTCCTTTATTTACATAACATGCAGTATGTGAAGAGTTAGTGACTTTCTAAGCTTTTAAAATAGCTGAGTACTAGTATTGGGTTGAGGTAGAGGGGGAAAAGGGTTAGCTCCTTGCAACGTGTTTGGAACAACAATAGGTGGCAGCAATCAAATGATGTTTAGGACATTCAGCTTGAATAACTAAATTGATTTAGCGCACTTATTTGTATTTGGGCTTTACATATTTTGGTAGTAAATATTGTGGTTATGCAGAAGGTAAAAGGAAAATGAATAAATGTTTCTGAGTTTTGTAATGTAAATTTGGTGTCAGAAAAGGAATAAATTTGCTTAAAAGCAGGATCTTTGCAAATGAAAGGACTAGATGTTGCAAATGTTCATCATCTAATAGAATTTCAGACATGCTGGACTGTTATATTGTCTGCCGATGTTAGAAAAATCCTAGATTTATGCCAGATTCCATATGATCACTGAGCAATATAGTCCTTTTCTGTGCATTTTCAAATCAGATGGACAGACTTTTTTATCGGTTCTGTTTTTAGTAAGACATTTGGCAACATGGCAATTAAAGATTGCAACAATTTGCAGTAGTTTTTATCTGTGTGTTCAGAATGTTTTCATTAAGTTGCTTTACTTGGAATTTAAAATTACAGTTCCGCATGTTTAATCTGCTAATAAAATGGAATAGCTTGGCTTTTGTTTCAAGCCTGACCTATTTTTTTTTTCCCATCTGTGTGAATGGCCCACATGTTTTAAATAATACAAGCTGATGAGAAGATACAGGTAAAATAGGACTGTATTTATGTAGGGAGGCTTTATAATGTGGATTAGGAAAGCACAACTCTGATAATTTTTCATGAGTCCCAAGTTCTTGCTGAACGAATGTGTTTGTTTTTTGGATAGCATGATGATAAATTCTGAATTTTGTAGTTCCAGTTCCAAGCAATCTTAGCAGGGCTTATCCAGGCTTTGAGTTTGCTCTCATTACCTAACATATCTAAAATGTCTAGTGTAAACATGTACACTGATTTGTTAGTTACTTATCAGACCTTAGGAGCTGAGGTCGCACTGTGCAAATATTTGTGCTTTCTGGAAATACAAGTAGTTACTAGTTTTGCATGAGACTAGCTGTTGATATTAATGTGGTCCTTTAAAAACCTGTCACTCATTTGACATGGCAGCATCCTAGTACTGACCGAGGTTGTGATAGTGGAAGGATCTGCGTTGGTAAAATTGGGCAATACACTCCGATAGAAGTGCAAGAAGCCATTGTCTGGATTATCAGTGCTGCAGGAGAAACGCGGGGTGTCTTACTCTGTAGTGAAACCCTCTGCCCTTGCCTGTGGGAGAGCTGTTTACACAACGCAGCCGGACAGAATACAGCTCTCCTTAGCTGTAACCGAACAGTTTATGATGAGCTGTTCTCTGTTTCGCTTCTGGCTGTGAATTTCACCTGTGCTTCGGTGAATGGCATCCTGTCCCTACCTCCCACTGCTGGTGTCAGCTCCACCTCTTACCTTCCACTGCGGCGTTTTGTACCCTCCTGTGAGTTGATCTGACTTGCCAATCCAGCGAGGAGATCCATCTATCTATGTATAAGTATGGGGTTGTTTTTGCTCGGTCAAGGAGTTGGATTAGCTCGTGGAATGGTCTGACAAGCATGAGAAAGCAGGCAGAAAGGAGAGGGTGGGACTACACATCTGGGAGCAGAGGAGAGTCTAAGGAGGAGCAGCGCAGGCTTGTCTGTTCAGCTGCTACTGAAACCACTGCGTCAGCCTTTAAAGCAGGCGAAGTTGTTACGTGTTCTCTGCCTTCTGCAGCTCAGGTATAGCCTCCCTTCTTAGGGACTACTTTTTTAAAAAAGGGCTACTGGAGCTAGAATTGCACATCAGGAAAAAAAAGTCAAAGTAGGCCGTGTGTATTCTGAAGTGTGTGTTTGACTTAGCCTATTTTTAGGTGTTTCTTTAGAGTGCTTGTAATGGACTTGTTCTGCAGTTATTAGTTGAACAAATTGAAAGCCTATCAAAAGTCAAATAGGCTGCCACACTGATTCCAGTGACCCTCTGTGTCTGAGAAATGTGAGGATTAAACCCGATGTGTGCGAGCATGAGAGGTTTGGAAAGGAGAATGAAATAGAATATATATTAGATAAGGGTCTGCTTTGGATTTTATTGTTGTCAGTCAACACTGCCTGGCTTTGGTAGAAAGCTGAAACTTTGATTTGACAGATCTGAGTAAAACAGAAGGAAAAAAAGCAAGATACAATGCTGGAGGAGGAAAGTATGCTGCTTTTTGTCTTCAGACGTGGAGGGAGTGGGGCAGCTGCTTCCCACTCCAGGGGAATCCACATTAGATCCTTTGGCCAGACCAGGATGACAGCTCTTAAACAGAAACCCTGCAGAGGGGGGGGATCTCACTGCGTCACAGCATCTCTTTTTAGTGCCTGGTAACATTGCAGAAACCTTTCTTCCAGCGGTCCCTATTACTTGTTCTACCCTACCTCCAGCAAGTTGGCTGTATCAGCACAACTGTCTGGGACCACAATAACGCAGTCCCCCCCACCCCCTTCCCCCCCAAAAAGGCGGGGGGAGTTATTTTTAGCAGGATCAGTGGTGTGATCTTCAGTTCACCATGTGGCCCACAGACTTACTGGCACATTATGCACTTTCAGCAAGGGTAGGAGGGCAGCACAGGGGCTGTGCAAGTGATTGAACCGTATGAGCAAAAAAAATACTCATGAATCTGTGGTTTGAATTCTAAGCTTAGGTTTCCTGTATAGTCCCAGGAGAGATTCAGAGCACCTGCGCATTAAACTGGCAGCAGATTGTGCTGATTTAGCTACACCGCTTTTAAAAAAAAAAAAAAAAGTTACTTCTGACATGTAAGGCAGCGCTGCTTTTGTGCGTTGACGCATTTAATTCAGCCTGATCTGGCTATCTGTAATTACTGTAACCTGGACATGCTTCTCTTCCTGTCCCTACTGCCTATGCTGGTTGGCAGAGTGCTTCAATACCAGGGGACTTGATCGCAGAACTTTATTTAGTGCTTGTTTAGCCTCTTTATGTCGTTGCAGTAGTGTATCTCAAAATAGAGAACGGGACCCCAGGAATATCGGATCAGCTAAACATGAGCCCATGTGTGTATGCACACATCAGATTTTTTCTAAATAATAAAGGTGATGGTATTTGAACACAGGACATACTTGGAACAGAACAAATAAATGCTCTAAAATTTGTTTATCTCAACAATAAACACAGATACCTCTCAGTTTTTCCCAACAGCAGGCAGTCTTTGGTACTGTCCAGGGATTGTGTTTAGATAGAGAAATCTTTCCAAAGCTGCTCTTTGCCATGAGCCTAAAGGGAAAAAAAAAAAAAGTTCCCTGCCAAAAAACGTGACCAAACTGAGCAATTCTGAAACTTCTTTATTTGTGTCTCGTGGGACATGTGTTTAATGAGCTGATGGTTTCTGTGTTATAAGAAGCTTGGATGTGCTACTAAGAACTTGTTCTTCAGTAAGTCTAGTTAAGGCATTTATATCAGACTTGAATTTTTAGGTCCTGAATCTAAAATGGTTTTGATGGTTGATTTTGGGGAACAATGATAATGTACATCTCGCCTCTTCCTTTGAGTAAAATCCTTTTTTGTTTGAAGTTTTGCCCTTGTTTTTTGGGGGGGTGGGGGAAACACATTTAGAGAAGCTCTCCCTTCTTTCCTGTTACCACACCTGCTTAGCATACTTGAGAGAGAAATGTGTGAAGGTGACCATAGGCTGACTTTGACTTTATAGCCTTCGTTTTGATGTGAAATCTACAACTCAAGGTGTTGCTTTTGTAGAGTTGAAAACCTCTGCGAAGTCTGGTGCAGGTTTGCAAGCAGTCTTAACATTTAATTGCTTGCTTTGGGATTTTTTTTTAATTAGTGCTGCAATCAAATAGGCAGACAGAAGTCTTCACTGGAACACATTTGTTTTTTTTTTTAATGCTATGTGCATTTTAATATATTCTCATAGCTGAGGCAGTGCCTCTAGACTGGACGGGTTTTCATGGATTTCTAGGGGTTAATAGTTGCTGGCCACTCACACCACTGTAATTGAGACCGTTCTTTATAAAGATTATCTTTACCTCCCATGGATACATCTGCAAACTTTTAAGTTATTTTTGCAGTCCGCATCTGGATTAGAGCAGGAAAAAAATAATATTAATTTTAAACTTAAGGAGATTTTTGGCTCCATTGAGTCAAACATAAAATTTGCATTGAGCTTGCAGTCAGCTTTTCACACTTGGCATCATAATTTCCAAGAATGTATGGTATGCTCTTGTATTAAAAAAACCCCTCAGGAATAAGGGTTTTTGTAGAAACTGAGTTCTGTTCCTTTTCCTGTGCCATCAGGTGAATTGACGTAGATGGTAGAGATTTTTATTTTGCAGAAGCGTTGCAATGCATATTGTCAGCCTTAAAGGTGTCAGATGGGTTAGCTCACTGATGTGGCTGAAAACTGACAGTAGGGGAAAAATCCGACAACTAGAAAGGTTTGTGTTTGTGTCAGCAGGTTGGTCTGGTTTAGTCTGTGGCTGTGTGGGCTCCAGAGCTGAGCAAACCTGAGAGATACGAACTCCTCTATTTAGAAATTTGCAGTTGGGTCAGTTGAAGCTGACTGTGAAATTTAGGATACAGGCATGTTTCCTCTGTCCCCTCCCTTTCTGCCTGTTCTCTGTTCCTTACCAGATTAAAACCTGGGTCAGTTCCTTAATCCTCTTCCCTGCGCGGCCAGCAGGCAGCCGTGTCAACCCGACTGAAATTAGGTTGGGGGATGTAGTAGCAGAAAAGACCAGACAGCACTGGCAGTGGCTTATGTTGTTAGAGAAGCTGAGAACAGTGGCCTTTTTCTTCTATAATTTCCATCCAGAATATTATATCCTGTTAGTATTTTAGCTGTATGGTATTTTGGATTTACCTGCGTTGCCTTAGAAGCCTCCATTTACTGTTGGTTGCCTTGCTCTTCCTTAGGATTTGAATTCCCTGCTAAATCCACCTTCCCAGAGATACTCAAAGCACTGTGTGGGTCTCCTGTGACTCTATTCTTTAAAAAAAAAAACAAAAACCAAAAACAAAACCCTGATAAACTTTGTTCCGTGACTAGTGTAGTTCTCGCCTCATTTCAAGACAGAATCTGGCTTTGTAACCCAGTATTTCAGAAGTTACTGATAATACTGCTTTCTTCAGGTTTACTGTTATTTCCAGTATTTTGTAACATGAGTTGTCTTTAAGAGTTGGTTAACGGTGGCGGTGTGTTTGAGGGAATGAACTCTGTTCCAAGACTTGTAATCATAAGACCCGCTCTGCTGTTCTGACCCACACGAGTTTCCCGAGAGCTAGCAGATGACCGTGGGTGCTCACCTGACTTGTGCCTAGATCAGATGACCGGGAACGGAGGTTGAAGTCTGTGCGAATGAGCGTGCTGGGTCAAATAGCGTGCCTGGAGGTAAGGTCTTGCATTTGTCATGTACCTTAATAGTTTGTTTGAAAGCCGTAAATATTGTCTGAGCTTTATAATAAAAATCACATGTGAGACTTTCCAAAGATCTTTGGGTCTTGAGTTCATTTATCTGAATTTCTGTTTTCTTCAGCAGCTGTTTTAGTATCTGCCATCAGTTCTTCATCTAGTGATGTTTTGAGGGCTTGAGAACTTTTTCACATGTGGTCTGCAGAACAACTTTAAGTACTGCTTCGCTTTTTTTATTTTTTTATCTTTTAAATTCGTATCACTTGTAATGGCTGGACTACCTAATAAAAATATAGCAGTTCAATGTAGTAAACTTCAAACATCTCCTGTTTGCCCCAAAATTGTTTGGGCTTTGCTTTTGCACCTTATTTTATTGACTCAGTACTGAAATTTTAATCTTTAAAATGATGAGTTATCTCACTCCAGGTGAGAAGTTCTCATGTATGTAAAACTTGATGGAAAGAAGATTTAAAACACTAGTTAGTAGCTTATTAGCAGTTGTCAGGCGAGTGATTGTAAGTGTTTGGATCTCGCTGATCAGGATTTGCTGTTAGGGTGATCGGGGTGGGCTTGAATGTTGGTTATGTTTCAGGAAGCACCTGAAACATAGTGCATAGTTGTTTTCCCATTCCACTGCTGTCCAACAGGGTAAGCTGTCAGTCTCACAGTCCCAAAGCTTATTTAATTTAGGAAATGGAATAGGCTAGGTGAGAAATGAAGGTGTGATTGGTCGACTTTATTGACTTAGTTGATGAAGGACCCTATGTTATAGCAATGGACTTGGTTGCTACAAATTATTAAAAATATAAAGAACGTATTGCCTTATTTAAAGGGATTAAAGCTATCCTTTCACTTGATTTATTCAAAAGAGCAAGGGACATGCAACTAAGGCTTTCTAGAGTCAGTCCTGTTGCACCAGTAGCCTCCACGTCTATTCCCAAAAGTAATGCTTTAAAAATACAACTGGGCTGAAATGTGGCTGATTGGTGCTCCTCTGTAAAGACAGGTACGAGAGGATAAGTGTATACCTCTACATAAAGCAGGATTTATTGATCTCATTGGATTTATACTTTAGGGAGAACAGGGTAGCTGCCTATGGAAATTTAGGGAAGTAAATTTTATTAAATGACTATGTGCAGACAGCAAGTGGTTTAAGTGTCTTGCAGACTGTTAAGTGACTGCAGAACAAGAAAGTGGTGTATGACTCTGTAAAGCATAAAAGAAATAGATTTGCTGGCTGTTTGCATATCCTTTTCTCACCAGCACAGTAGGAAGTGTATTTTGGAACATTGATCAAAACCCCTTTCTTCTATTCTGAATTAAGGCATGCTTGTTGCAAAAGCTTGAAACCAACATTGGCGTTTTATAATGTATATTATGCTCAAAAACAACTTAGAAGCAGGCAAAAAATATAACTTTGAAATGATCACTTGTTTTCAAATAGCTGAACTACTTTTAGAATTTATGCCCAACTTGATTGAAAAGGTTGGTCATTTCCATAAGATAGAATTGTCTAAGCAAGAGCTTAATCTTCTACTCTGAAGAAAATGCCGTGTAATTCTTACTGAAACAAGGAAAGTTGCCTCAAATTTGGGTTTTGAATATTTTTAATTTATCTGCAAAGGATCATTGGAAGAATTAAATACTGACTGAATTGAAATTCCTAGGGGCCTCAGTGTCCTTTCCTAAACTTGCATTTCAGCTCATGTAATTTACCAAGTAAATCCTTGCTTTAACTTCAGAAATACAAATTTCTGGTAGCTTTTAATGCAAAGGAATATTGACATACAAAATATTTACAGGAGGTTATCATCTCTTTGTGGTATGGTGTGGAATCTTAAACTTTTCAAAGTATCTCATGTTTGAGAGGGAGTGAGAATTTGTCTCCTGGGTATAAAAATTGACATTTCTTCATCTCTATATTGTTAGCACTTCATAGGGTGGTAGCACTTCCCAAACACTTTCATGAGGCATCACATAATAGATACCTTTAGATGTCAGTGTAAGTTTGTTTGCATCACGCTTGTGCTGCAGGACCCTGGCAAGGTTAGCATCTGTAAGGTTGGGAAAAGGTAGACTAATAAATTACGTATCTGTGATGCTGTCGGAATGCTTCCAGGAAGGCATTCTAGTCTTGTCATTCAATTCTATTTGTGTACTGCTTAAAATGCTGTGAAAGGTCATAATTTTGGCAAGCAAAAGAGGTAGCACTTTTTAAACTTCAACTCCTCAAAGTTTTTGCCCCTTCATTCTTTAGAAGTATGTGTGGTTTTCCTAGCTCTCTCCTCTCTGATGGTAACAGTCACAATACCATGTTTTCCGCTTCAGATACTGTGGAAGAAGTAGAAACACCATCAGATATTTGGAAAATAAATGTAATACATCAGTTCTTTTTTTTTTTAAACCCTTAGGAGGTGGTAAAATGCTATGGTAATCCCATGTGGAAGATGTCTGACAGTTCCTTGTGAACAGCTTCAGTTTGAGGTTTGGTAGGGAAAATGGTTAGCTTTCACGTCTTCTAGGTGCTCAAAAACGTTGTGGTAGCCTGGGGTTTTGGAACCAATCTAAGCAGGATTTTTGGGGGGCTCGCTGGCCTGAACTGGGGTTTATACTGATACCAGTTTTAAGGGTTTTGGCTTTGTATTTTTTAAGCCCTCATAAATCTTCTGGCAGTGAAACTGTGCTGCTGATATGTGTGTGTTTATAGGCAATGAGATACATACTTACTTGGTTTCTTTTAAATTAGTGTTTGTTCTTTTCTGTCATGTTGCCTTTAGCCATAAATGTTACCTCCCTGTTTTTTTTTGTGTCACCCTGGCAGTACTTGTATTTTGCTGCAAAGTCAAATGTCAAGATACTAGGTATTACAACAGTTTGTGGGGTTTAAGGTTCAATTTTCAGTGAGTACCTGCATTTTCTTTTTTAATGGGCTTTGCAAGGCAGATAAGTCTGGGCAGTGTTTTGAGATCAGTATTTCTGCTTCTTTTTTTTTTTTGTCTTTGTCAGAGTTAGCTATTAGAGTCAATAGTCACTATCGATAGTTGAAAAAGGCGTAAACAGTTTTCCAAGAAACCGTTTGTTGTGGCAGGAGGGGAGAGTTTGGCTTTTGAATACAGCATTTGGTATGATGTACTAACAGCAAGGAATTTTTTTTTCTATTCCATCTGGTATCTTTTTTTTTCATCCTCTGGTAGGTTGCAGCTGATCTGTCAATAACTTTCAAGGAACCAATTTTTTTCCCCCCCTGTGTTACATTTTGAGCATTAATATTTTATAGCAGTGGCTTACCTTCTTACAATTAAAAAAGACTGGGGAACCAGGTTTTTAAGTTGCATACTTGATTGTATGTCTAAAATTGTGTGCATGATATGCATGCTCTAATTTATGAAAGTTGGATAAATTATGGCAGAGAGGCCATTTGCAATCAGGTACAGCTTTCTTAATTTATCTGTGCTTCCAGAACACGTGCTATGCATGCTCAATTGCATGTCTAAATCCTTTGGAAAGTCTAAGATGAGAGACAGAATGCAAAATGAAAGAATGTGTGATAAAACAAAAGAAATAAAACACATAAGACTTCCAGAACATGTGATACAGTTGAAGCCACATGAAACAACGTACTGATTGTGGGTAAAGTGTTACACATGTATGCAGCTTTAATTTTTTTTTTTTCTCAGCCATTTCATGCTCTTTTCTGTTAGTGATTATATTTTAGGTGTATCTGAATGCCAGGCAAGGAAGTTGCTTAAAAAACAAGCAAAAAACCCTATTATTAATGGAACAGTAGTCTAACAACAAGTGTTGTCAGAATGTGGACCTGTGAACTCCATAGTGTGAATGTGGTTTGTATGCCAGTGCTGTTTTCAGCTTCAAGGAAAGCTTAACTTCTCTTTATCAGTATCTCAACCTGTGCAAATGGAGGTTAATGCTTACCACACAGATAAACACTGAGGGTAGGATGGGAAGGTTCAATTAGGACTTGATTTTGAGACAAGAAAGTCTGTCTGGTGCTTTTCCGCTCTCTAGCTCTGCAAACAAGCTCAGTTATAGATGGTAAAGAACATGGAGCTGTAGCGTAACATTTAGGAAAATATACAGCGTTTGCTAAATATATTTGTATTCACCTACAGAAGCACTTTCTGCTATATAATGCTGTGACTGTTTGTTGTCAGAGTCTGAGGTGTTTTCTGCTATCCTCCTCACACATTTGAATAACCTGACTTTTTAGGCTTGCTGATTTGCTTTCCCAATATTAATTTTTCCATTGTTACAGAACTGCAGCATTTAGAAAGTGTTGCTTTCGTTGTTGTCCCTTTTATTAAGGGCAACCTTACCAGAAGGTGAGATACAAAGGGATAGGAGAAAAATACCATGATGGTAGCACATAGTCAGCTTTCTATGCCTACACATTACCTGATACTAGCCAAGGAAAGAAAACTGCTCACGGGAGAGATCATTGCATAACTCAGAACTGGAAATTAAATAGATTCATACTACACTGAGAGGAGTTATGGCACTTCCCCTTTGGTATGTTTTAGATCACTAAAAGAAGTCGTGATACAAGAGAGAAATGAGGTAGTTTATCTTTGTTCACCACACTCTGTGTTAGTCTTCCTTTGTCACCAAAGCACATATTTTAAAAGAAAATAAGGAAGGAAAAAGAAGAACATGGTTTCAGTAAAAGAAACTATCACCATGGCATGTCACAGGCATATTTTGCAAAATGTTACAGTGAATTAACAAAATGGGTTGTTTTGGTTTCATAGCTTTTCTGAGGAGTGCTACACAGTGCATCATTAAAGTTTTTAACTGGTACATCAAACTACAGAACTTTCTAACCAACTCTAGATTAAATCTGTTATTAATTCAGTTATTTTTACTAGCACAGTGGATTGATGCTTTTTTCTCCCCATCATCATGAGGTATGTGCTCTGAAAATCATTGAAGTATTAGACACTAAAACATTAGACGTCTGTCACAGGTACCAGTTAACACCAATTCAAACCAACTGTTTCAAGTGAGAAAATGAGAGGAAACCAAATCACATCATTCTTGTTAAAATGAAGTGTCTTATGCATTC